>NC_083240.1:34056509-34356509 GCF_032191835.1 Heteronotia binoei
AGTGACTCATGAAAGCTCATCCTATGCCCCCAAATGGCAGGAGGTGGTGGCAGCTGCAAGCATAGACAGCTGCAAGAGGGGATCGGATAAGCATATGGAGCAGAGGTCTATCAATGGCTATTATCCACAGGGTATAGATAGAACTCTCTGTCTGGGGTAGTGATGCTCTGGATTCTTGGTGCATGGGGGGGGGGGCAACACAGTGGGAGAGCTTCTAGTGTCCTGGCCCCACTGATGGACTCCTGATGACACCTGTTTTTCCTGGCCACTATGTGACACAGAGTGTTGGACCAGATGGGCTATTGGCCTGATCCAACATGGCTTCTCTTACGTTCTTAAATTTTGTTAGTCTTTAGGGTGCTACTGGACTCCTCTTTCCTACAGCATTCTCCCTCCTCTTCCCAAAGCCCTATGGCTTACAGCCAATTGGACTTGTGTTCAGAAGTTGCCAGCTATACTGGCTAAAATTGCACTCATTGTCCAGGATGTTTATTGCGCACTTCTTGGTATTGGGCAGGCTGTGGCCTTGCAAGGGTTAACACCTGATTGCCGCACCCGCTGGCGTGGCATGGGGGAACAAGCAGGAAGATTAACAGCGAGCTATCTCCCCCCCACTCCCTCCCCAGGGCTCCAGGCAGGCTGCTGTGCAGGAGTGGTTTGGGGTGGGCAAGCAAGGCACTGCTAATGGAAGCCAGGTGTGTGCGGGGGGGGGGGGGCTTTGGAGGAAGTTCGGAAATGGGGGGGTTTGCATCCTGTCCAAGAAGGCTGGCCTGGCTGGCGTGCGAGCATGCGCTGAAGCTGCATTGGCTCCCACATCTGGCCTGCCTTGCTGCATTTGATTAATTGTGGGGAAGGGGCTACAGGCAGACCACCCCATGGAGCCAATGAGTTAAGCAGAGCCAGCTCCAATGTGCTGAACTCACAGGGAAGAAGGCGCCCCGTTCCCTGCGGCCCCAAAGGATGTAGCACTGCCAGCCACAGGCCAAAAACATGGGTCGGGTTGCAGGCAGGGTAGGGAGAGTTTGTTCATATGTCCATCAGTGGGGTTTCATTAGAGAGCCAGTTTGGTGTAGTGGTTAAGTGCATGGACTGTTATCTGGGAGAACCGGGTTTGATTCCCCACTCCTCCACTTGCAGCTGCTGGAATGGCCTTGGGTGAGCCATAGCTCTCGCAGGAATTGTCCTTGAAAGAGCAGCTTCTGGGAGAGCTCTCTCAGCCCCCCTATCTCACAGGGTGTTTGTTGTGGGGGGAGAAGATAAAGGAGATTGTAAGCCGCTCATCACTGTCATCGACTTCCTTCTCCCTCCCTTGCTTCCTTCTGCATCACTGCTTGCTTTTTCAGGCTTACTCAATCACACAGGAGCAACAGAGCAAAGCTCCTCCCTTGGGGAGAAGTGGGGGAAGGAGAGCTAGCTTTGCCAGGCTCTCTCAATTGCACAGCAGAGCTACTGAGACAAGCCTCTCTTCCTTCTGTTGGTTGAGGCTCAGCAAGCCGGTGAAGTGGATTAGGCTGAGTGTGTGTGTTTGTCTGTGTCCTTTATAAAGTTTATATCTCCCTGACCTGGCATTATATTTTATGACACACACGGCCCGGCCCAATAAGGTCAAGATCCAGCCCTCATAGCAAATAAGTTTGACATCTCTGTGAAGAAGACTGCAGATTTATACCTTGCCCTTCTCTCTGAATCAGAGATTCAGAGCAGCTTACAATCCCCTATATCTTCTTCCCCCACAACAGACATCCTGTGAGGTGGGTGGGGCTGAGAGGACTCTCACAGAAGCTGCCCTTTCAAGGACAACCTCTGCCAGAGCTATGGCTGACCCAAGGCCATTGCAGCAGCTGCAAGTGAAGGAGTGAGGGATCAAACCCGGTTCTCCCAGATAAGAGTCCGCGCACTTAACCGTACACCAGACTGGCTCTCCTACCTCACACCCTGAAATATCTCCCCCCCCCTCAGTAAACTATTTTTTAAAGTGTAGTTTGATTAAGAATTCTATGGAACCTGGAAGCTTGCATGCTGTTTGATGACACGTTGACTGGTACTACTTTTTTTTTTTTTAAGGATGACACGGTTATTGTTGAGTCACACAAATTGGCCTTCTGGTAAAGACCCCAAAGAAGCCAGGCTGATGTTTCTTGGCTTGCTTCTGGGTACTAGCAAAGAGCTTTGTTTCTTGCAACTTCAGGGAAACAGGAGGAAATCTGGAACAGGATGGGAACTTCTCGCATTCGGTGCCCTCCTCCCCTCTCTGGGGTGTCCAACCTTGCAGATCTATCCACAAGCCTGTGGGGGGGGGGGAATGTGGAGCAGCTGCCTGTGGTGTGTGGGGCATGTATGCAGTGTGATTTGTACAGAGCAGGCCAATAAATTACCTGGATGGGGCCTGAGGAAGCCATTTGTCCCTCCCCCTGCCATAAGAGCCCTTGCCAGGCCCTCTCTGAAAACCGTTCCCAGTGGCTAGGCAAAGAGGTGTAAAAGAGGGCAGAAGGACATTCCAGATAGAGGGGGACCACTGCTCCCCCCCCCATAGTATGTGGTTGTTGCTTTTGGTATGGGGAGGTGGATATCCAGAAACCTTTCCTTTTGGTTTATTTTATTCAAAGAGCACCTTCAAAGTAGATTTTGCGCCTAACACAAAGTCAGACTAATCCTTATAAGGATGTGTCTTTAAATTTCTTGTTATTTCTTTCTCACACACAAGCTACGTAACGCTGCCACCAGTGTTCCCTCTAAGCTTCAGAGTCTCGCGAGCAACCATTTTACTTTGTGAGCTACTGGCATTAAAGTTGTGAGCTACTCTATAAATTAATGTGCTCTGGGGTCATCCTTCCTGAGCGAAGACAAAAATGTGTGAGCTGGAGGCTAAAAATCTGTGAGCTAGCTCATGCTAACTCAGCTTAGAGTGAACACTGGCTGCCACCAGGAATTTAATTCCAATCCTATTAATTAACCTTTCCCTTAGTGCTGTGCCCAAGGTCGAAGGCTCCTTTATGTGGTCCTGAGCAATAGATTCTAGTTTTTATATCACATTTGACTCTGGGTTAACAATAATCAAAATAAAACTTTATTTGTATATTGAGCGCATTGGTTTCAAAATGTTTTGTCTCTTCAGGGAATAAAAAAGTGTAGTTTGTTAATAACTTCTGACTGAGGCATCGCACTCTTTCACTTCACAAACACCCCCCTCACTCTCAAATCCTCCTTTCTCTTCAGAATGTATTTTGACCAGTCTTTATTTTATTTATCTCATTTTAATTTTTCCCTTCTTAACTCAGGTTTCTGTCAGCTTTGGTCTCTCACAGCCTTATAATACTTCGACGATATTAGGTTTTGATTCTCTCTAGCAGCTAATTTGTCCTCTAAAGAATTCTATTTTCCTTTTAGAACCTGAACCTTAATGCCTTTCTGAGCACTAGTATGAGATTCTAATAAGAAGACTGTTTCTCAAACTCTTAGAGATGCCAGCCTCCAGGTCGGACCAGGAGATCCCCTGGAATTACAGCTTATCTCCAGATTACAGAGATCGCTTCCCCTGGAGAAAATGGCTGCTTTGGAGGGTGGACTCTGTGGCACTGAACCCCACTGAAGTCCCTGTCCCCCCCACAGGCTCTGTCCCAGATTACTGCCCAAAACTTTCTGCCTTCTCTCTCTCCACACATGCTTCTAAGCTCCACCCATACACTCAGTCACCAACCAATCGCTTCACTCACTCATCCCCCTTGTTATTCTTTTAACTTACCAACATTTAAAGAAACACACATTTAACACTTTAGATCATTACAGCCATAATATATATTTCTGGTGTGATTCTCTGCATAAGGGACTTGGAACAAGATTTAGTCATTACCCATAATAGGCGATGAGAGAGGTCAGAGGTCCAGCCTCTGTCTCATTGGTGTGCATGAACAAAAGTGCAAGTAAATAGGATGAACAAGGAAGAAGCTGTCTGAAGCATAAGTAACAGCCTGCGCTATGACACAGCAAGTTAAGGGCAGACTTTTAAAGTTTCTGAAAAGGTCCTGTGGAGCGATTTAGAAATCAAAGTGAATAAGGAAACCAAGTCTCTGTTAAAGCCGGGAGGACAGGCTGTGTTAAATGTCTTGAAATGTTCTAATTCAGTACTTTCACTGTATAATCCTTTTGCAGGTTTTGAAAAAACAGGACAGTGACTTCCAAATCTGCAACGGTATGCACAGGAAGTTTTTGGGTTTTTTAGCAGGAATGCACAGGAACGCAGTTCTAGCTGACTTGCTGTCATGGAGTGAGGCCTAATATGCAAATGAGTTCCTGCTGGGCTTTTCCTACCTCAAAAGCCCTGCTTATGCCATATTTGTGCTCATCGATTCTCTCACACATGGACCAATCCATTTGTCCAATGTAACTAGCAGAAAGGAATTGCCGGTGTACAGGAAGCCATATATTCAATTTGACAATGTGTAAGTGGGACATGATTGCTCTCTTGAAGTATTTGAAGGGCTGTCACTTAAAGGAGGGCAGGGAGCTGTTCCTGCTGACAACAGAGGAGAAGACTCACAATCATGGGTTTAAATTAAGGTGGGAAGGTATTGGCTGGATATCAGGAAAAACTTATTTACAGTATAAGTTGTTTAACAGTGGGATCATCTACCAAGGGAGGTGGTGAACTCCCCCTCCCTGGCAGTCTTTAAGCAGCAGCTGGACAAACACTTGTCAGAGACGCTCTAGGCTGATCCTGCATTGAGCAGGGGGTTGGACTAGATGGCCTCAATGGCCCCTTCCAACTCTATGATTCTAAGTGGATGAGCCTAAGATAATGTAGCTGCTGAGAGGTCTCATAACAGTTGTAGGTAGGAGTGAAATTCCAGCAGGAGCGCCTTTGCATATTAGGCCACACACCCCTGATGTAGCCAATCCTCCGAGAGCTTACAAGGCTCTTTTTTTGTAAGCTCTTGGAGGATTGGCTACATCAGGGATGTGTGGCCTAATATGCAAAGGACCTCCTGCTAGAATTCCACCCCTGGTTGTAGGTAAGCGTATGTGGGGACAAAGTGGACCTCGGGCTGTTGCAGAGATTCATTTCTTGGGTTTATGTCTCTGTTGGGTGGTCCACCGTTGTTGCTATGAAGCCGTTTTAAGTCGGAGGGCTACGACAAAGAAGCGTACTTATCCAGGAGAGGCTGAAGGGCACTGATGATGCATCAAGCGGTATAAGTGGTGACAGCCAGCAGTGTTCTGTTGGCACCTCCTTTGGGTCTGTCTCATCACAGCCTTAATTAAAATTAAATAAAATTAAAAGATGTTTGTTCCTTGGGAGGACAGCTATGGCGAACCTGGGCAGTAATAATAAAAAGCAGAGACATCACCCTGCCAACAGAAGTCCGTATAGTCAAAGCGATGGTATTCCCAGTAGTAATGTACGGCTGGGAGAGCTGGACCATAAGGAAGGCCGAGCGCAGAAGAATAGATGCTTTTGAGCTGTGGTGCTGGAGAAGACTCTTGAGAGTTCCTTGGACTGCAAGAGAATCAAATCAGTCAGTCCTAAGGGAAATCAATCCCGATGAGCCAATATTTCAAACTCTTATACTTCCCATCAAGGTTTCAATTCAATTCAATTTCAGTTCAAACTAGTTAAGCATTGAAACCTTGATGGGAAGTGTACGAGTTTGAAATATTGGATCGGCTGGAAGTGTACTGACGTATTAAAGCTTGGATAAAGCCCTTTTGGGTGAAAGCAAGGTCTAAACATCCTGGGGAGTCCATTTAGCTTGCACAGCCTGTACAGAGAATATTGGAAATGATAGCACACTGAAGAACCTTCTTTCGGACAGGAGCATATTTTTCTGCGTTCTGAAGTCTGTCTTAATATCTACATAAAGTGGCAGAAGTGAACAGTCAACCTGGGAAGAAAAGAAACTGGACTTACCTGTTGAATTGTGAATTGTATGAGAATTGACTGTTGCTTTCCCTTTAAAATGTATTGTTCTGTTGGTATTTTTATATGACTACATATTGTGATTTAATAATAGGTATTTAAGATTTTTCTATTTCTATTATCTGTAGATTAAGAAATTCTTATTTGTAGTATCTAGACAGTAAAAAGGTAAAGATAGCCCCCTGTGCAAGCACCAGTTGTTTCCAACTCTGGGATGACGTTGCTTTCACAACGTTTTCACGGCAGACTTTTTTACGGGGTGGTTTGCCATTGCCTTTCCCAGTCTTTTTTACGGGGTGGTTTGCCATTGCCTTCCCTAGTCTTTTACACTTTCCCCCCAGCAAGCTGGGGACTCCTTTTACCGACCTCCGAAGGATGGAAGGCTGAGTCAAGCTCGAGCCGGCTACCTGAACCCAGCTTCTGCCGGGATCGAACTCAGGTCATGAGTAGAGCTTAGGACTGCTACTCTCCTTGCCACCACCTGAACTTTAGCAATGCTGGCCATGCTGCCTTCCCTCCATAAAGATGCTTTTCTACCCCTGCCACTTTGCCAGGCCCTCTCGCTCTTCCCCGCATTTTCTTTCCAAAGCAACTGGAGTCCTGAACTCAAAATTGCTTTGGAAAGTCAGCTCCATCCTATTCCTTCAGCGTTTGAAACACCCACGCTAGATCACCCAGCAGAGGAGAACTAGAGAGGAAAAGAACACACACCAATGTGCCTTCACACCAGCGGCTATAGCACCCTTCCATGACCCATCACAGAGCGGCGTGTGGATGACACTTCCATGACAGCTCGATGGCAGCAGCCAATCAGAGCACGCAATTGCAGCCACACATCCTTTGATGTCAGCCCACCCACAGACCTCAAGGAGGGAAGGAAGAAAAGGAACGCAGCACCCCCTGCTGGACGAAACCCGCTCCAGGGAGTTCTGGTTCAAATACCCTGCACCCAAGTTCCCTTTTGCTAGAGGGAAGGAAATGCAGTTGGTTCCAGCCTCAGCACTCTTCCAGTGTTGACAAGTCTTTTGTTATTGAGAATGAAGTCTTATTGTTATTGACAACCCTGAGCTGGAGATTGCACTATGCCACATGTGTCTCTATGCACTATGTCGGTTGATGCTCTTGGATCATTGTATGGCAGGGGTGGCCAATGGTAGCTCTCCAGATGTTTTTTTGCCTACAACTCCCATCAGCCCCAGCCAGCATGGCCAATGGCTGGGGCTGATGGGAGTTGTAGGCAAAAAAATCTGGAGAGCTACCCTTGGCCACCCCTGTTGTATGGTATTAATAGCTGGCTATATGATTGATCATGTAGCCCCCATGACACAGAGTGGCCAGCTGCAGTACTGCAGTCCAAAGCTCTGCTCATGACCTGAGTTCGATCGCGGCAGAAGCTGGGTTCAGGTAGCCGGCTCAAGGTTGACTCAGTCTTCCATCCTTCCGAAGTCGGTAAAATGAGTACCCAGCTTGCTGGGGGGGAAGTGTAGATGACTGGGGAAGGCAATGGCAAACCACCTCGTAAAAAGTCTGCCATGAAAATGGTGTGATGCGACATTACCCCAGAGTCGAAAACGACTGGTGCTTGCACAGGGAGCTACCTTTACTTCTGTATGATTGATATTGTATAACTGTGTAATCCTGTGATTCACTTACTGATTTCTGATGTTATTTTTACTGCATATTGCATTACATAAATTTTGGTGTTATTCTCTTTTAGTATTTTGTTAGGAGAGACCTTCCTTCCTTCTTTTTCCAGGCCATCTTCTGGGCATGCAGCAGGGGTCCCTGGGGTTGGGGGAAGTATTTTTTTTAATTTCCTGCATTGCACAGGGGGTTGGACTAGATGACCCTGGAGGTACCTTCGAACTCTATGGTTCTGTGTCTCAGCAAAACTCCTCCCTTGCCACAAATGTTGTTAGTCTTTCAGGCACTCCTGGACTCTTGCTCGTTTCTACTGCTACAGACTAAACCAGCTCTCCATCTTGATCCATCTCCATGAGAGGCTTTTAATTGGTATTGATTTCTTGCGGTTGCTTTACAGCACGCGGGAGCAGTCTGCAGCATGACAAAGAAGGAGTCATAGACTTGTTATAAACCAGCTAAAAATAAACACAATAAAAAGCCGGGCTCGGGAACACAGGAAGTGATTTTCATACCTAGCCTAGGGCATTTCTGAGTATGTAAAGAGCCTCTCTCTCACACCCACAACTCAGGGCAGAGAGTAGTGCTTAAGGGTGTTGGACTAGCACCTGGGAGGAAAGTAAAAAGGAAAGGTCCCCTATGCAAGCACCAGTCATTTCCGACTCTGGGGTGATGTTGTTCTCACAACGTTTTCAAGGCAGACTTTTTACAGGGTGGTTTGCCATTGCCTTCCCCAGTCATCTACCCTTTCCCCCCAGCAAGCTGGGTACTCATTTTACCGACCTCGGAAGGATGAAAGGCTGAGTCAACCTCGAGCCGGCTATCTGAAAACCCAGCTTCCTCCGGGGATCGAACTCAGGTCGTGAGCGGAGCTTAGGACTGCAGTACTGTAGCTTTAACACTCTGCGCCACGGGGAGACCTGAGTTCAAATCCCCACTTGAGCCAGGAAAGCTCACTGGGTGATCTTGGGTCAGTCAGTCTCTCAACCTCACAAACTTGTTGTGAGGATGAAAATGGAAGAGCGAAGAATGAAGAAAGCCCCTTTTGGTCCCCATTGGGAGCACGGTGAATTAAATACACAAATAAGTACAATCTAAGGGGACTCCTCAGCCAGCAAATACGATTCAATCAGGGATCACTGGGAACCATTTAAATGAGTCCCAAATTGCAGCCTATGTGAGGGGATGGTAGGCATGCCCTGCCCTCCCCTGACTTTTTCTTCCCACATTAGCAATTGAGGCATGGAGAGGGAAGAGCCCCCAAATCCACTGGTAAAATTCTCTGCTGCTTTCAGCTGTTTGTTTCCTTGCTGGAAGCAGAAGTGTTTGCTGCTTGTTCTTGGCCTTGGGCTTTAAAGCCCTTCCTGCTGGTGCAGTCCTGCGTGGATCGTGGGAACAATCTTCTGCCATGGAAAGCTTTCACTCATGGGCCACTAGCGGATGATGATTCTCCCCAGGTCATCTGCTAAACTGCTCCAGGTTAGGCCGATTGCTTTTCCAAACCTAGCAGGCAGCAGGAGGTGACTTCCTCTCTCCTGGGCATCAACTCCTCCAAACTGCAAATCAAGACCTTCGCTGACTTTACCTCTTTGCCTTAGGGAACTCCTGCAGTGCTTGGCCTGAACCCAGAGTCCTTTCAAGTGCATAAGAAGCACAAGGGAAAGGGCTGTGGGACTTGCCTGGTTTGATCTCTGGATCTCACTTCGCTTGTGACGTTATGTGTCCAGTTAACAGTATCCAGAAAGGACAAATTGGGAAGGAAGGAAGGAAGGAAGGAAGGAAGGAAGGAAGGAAGGAAGGCCAGTACAAGATTTCTAATTTAATAATTCCAGCCCAGAGTGGTTCTTTGGAGCCCAGTCCTTCTTTTGAAGGTTTGGGGACCCACCAATGCCTCTATCAAGATGAGCGAAAGCAGATTTCATCCAGGTACCCAGTCCCCCTCTCCCAAGCCTTTGCCTAGTAGGGTCATCAAGGGCATCCTTTTGTCTCTCTCTCTGGGGACTTCTGCTGTCCCAGCGTGATATAGACCTTTTCCTGTTACAAGGACATCAGTCTGCAGTGTAGTTTTCTTATTGGCAGGGCTTTCTTTGTAGAAAAAGCCCAGCAGGAACTCATTTGTATATTAGGCTACACCCCCTGATGCCAAGACAGCCAGAACTGTGTTTCTGTGTGCTCCTGCTCAAAAGAAGCCTTGGTACTGACCGTGATGGACCAGTGGCTTGATTCAACATGAGGCGGGTTTGTGTGTGTGTGTTTTAAGGGCATTCGCTTGGAGACGACACGCTCCAAAGACATGTGCTTGTTTGTGAAGGTTTTGTGTTGATTATGGAAGCTGTAATTCACATACGATTGCCTGGACCCTTCTTTGACGTTGTATTGGAAACGGGGTGTCCACACAAGCCAGCTGGGCTCTGTTAGAGATGGCAACAAGGAATCCAACTTGCTTAAGCTTGAGAATTGTGACATAAGCACTTTTCCCTGTTTGTAGCTTTCATGCACTTTACTCATCAAGGAATTGTTGCGTCCGCTATTTGAGATGGACTTTTGTTTTATTTATTTATTTGCTTTCAATGTATATCCCTCCCATTCCAACGGACTCAGGGCAGCTAACAATCATAATAAAACCAGCATCTCAATTTCAGGTATAAAACAATAGAAGAAGAAGAAGAAGAAGAAGAAGAAGAAGAAGAAGAAGAAGAAGAAGAAGAAGAAGAAGAAGAAGAAGAAGAAGAAGAAGAAGAAGAAGAAGAAGTTGGATTTAAATCTCGCCCTCCACTCCGAAGAGTCTCAGAGCGGCTCACAATCTCCTTTACCTTCCTCCCCCACAACAGACACCCTGTGGGGTGGATGGGGCTGGAGAGGGCTCTCACAGCAGCTGCCCTTTCAAGGACAACCTCTGCCAGAGCTATGGCTGACCCAAGCCCATGCTAGCAGGTGCAAGTGGAGGAGTGGGGAATCAAACCCGGTTCTCCCAGATAAGAGTCCGCACACTTAACCACTACACCAAACTGGCTCTCCAGTTTGAATCAGGAGTCTGATTCAAAAGAAGGCAGCTTCATGTGTGTTTTTAAGGGAAGGTCTGGGGCATCTGCTTAGCATGCAGAAGGCTGCAGGTCCAATCCAGCAAAAGGATCAGGTAGTGGGTGATGGGGAAGACCTCCACCTGTGACCCTGGAGAACTGCGGCCAGTTTGAGTAGACAAGGCTGACCTTGATGGACCAAGGGTCTGATTCAGTAGAAGGCAGTTTCATGTGTTCACACGCACACAGAGTCCCACGACTTTGAAAGGGCAGAGATTACGAAAGAACCGGTGGGAAAGGGGAAATGAAAGACATTATTAAGTCAGCGGACACTCTGATGTGAGGCTGGCAGCTTCCCTCTTCCTTGCCCCAGGCACTTCCACCCCTCCAGCACCCATTTTTACGGTTAAGGCAGAGCAGCTGGAAGGCGGAGAGAGTGCCTTAAACTTGGGGTCCAGTGTGCAAAAGACGGGGGAGGAAGTCATCTGGAATGGTGTTCCGACAGGAAAGCAGCTAAAGCGACCCATTTCTTAAAAGCATAACACAGATTGGGTTAAACTGCAGTGGAAACAAAACCAAACCTAACGCAGATTTGTTGGTTTATTTTACATTCTTGGTCTCTAGAAAGAAAACACCCTGCCTCATTGGTTTGTACCTCTCTCTCTCGCCCTCTTCAAACAAGATAGTGTGTGTAGAAATCATTGTATGTAGAGAGGTGGTGGCACAGCCATCGCCAGAGATTTTACGGTAAGGGGGCATAGGGACACCGAGTAGGGGGACATCCCCATTCCTCCCAAACCTTGGTCCTCATTGGATAGCGCCTGGTGATGTCATGGGGTGGGGCCTGGTGCTGTCACATTGAAAAGTTGCATTCATCGTGGCCTTTCCACTCACCACTTTGTACGCACTACCTGGGGTTCATGGGTAGTTCCTGTCACGTGGCTTTGACAAGAAGGGCTATTTAGTGGACTACAAAATTAAAAAAAAAAACATGGAAACCAGCCATGTGCAAAATGGCATTTTAGTACCAATCACTGCTGCCCAGCTCCGGTTCGCGTGGGCAGCAGGTTCCACAGGCAGGCATACACAGGAGTCGTTAGGAGAAGCCGCAGATCTTCAACATGGCACCTCATCAGCTATCCAAGGGAAGCTATTTGTTTCTGACTGTATACTAGGTGTCCTTTCTTGATTTTAGCACGCTTACAGCCAAGAGATGCAGCAAGGCACAAGGATTGTGTGTGTGTGTTCGTGTATGTGCGTGTGAAAGGTAAGACGAAAAACCACATGGGTGGGAGGGATAGTAATTAATCAGTGCCTCAATTACTCAAAGGGGAGATTCCTCCGTTAGCCCTGCCTCTAATCACTCCCTCTAATCTAGAAATAATCACCTAATGTCGATGTTTATTGGAGGTTAACTGGGGAAGCCCATGTTCAGAGAGTTTGCAGAGGAAATGTGCACTTACACATGCTAAATCTCTCAGTTCTTGCTTATACTTTGTTGGTCTTGGAGGTGTCACTGGACTCAAACATTTCACACTAGACCTTTAATCCTGGTTTAGCCCTGTCTCCAAGCTGACATCCTACACTAAAATCATAGAGTCATAGCATTGGTTTATCTGGTTCTATTATTCCAGTGAAGAATGCCAGTTTGGGGACAGGGCTAAACCAGGTCGTCTAGTGGAAAATTGGTTAGTTCTCACATCCGTTTGTGAACACTTGTATTTGTATGTCCTTTGCTGCCATTCACAGGGCTTACCAACTGCTTTCATCTTCACTCTAATTAGCTCTTCTTGGCAACCGATCGCCTCTGTCTACCTATATGGAAGGCTTGTAGAAAACAGTTTTAATGGATCTGAATAATTGTGCCTCCACAGGGAAGTGTCTACCCAGAATTAAACTTTGTTGGTTTTAAAGATCTGGACTCAAAATTTGTTCCATCACATCAGACCAGGGCTTTTTTTGTAGCAGGAACTCCTTTGCATATTAGGCCACACACCCTGACATAGCCAATCCTCCTGGAGTTTGCAGGGCTCTTTGTGCAGGGCCTACTGTAATCTCCAGGAGGATTGGTATACTCCTAATATGCAAAGGAGTTCCTGCTACAAGAAAAGCCCTGCATCAGACCAACACGGCAACCCACCTGAATCTAGCATGCAGAGGAGGGATAGTTTTTGACTCATCTATTTGAACTTCTCCCAGGGACCTTCTTTTCCTGCAGTGAAATGGGGTAGTGCTTAAGACTGCCCGGATCTCATGACTCCTCAGTCCTTCTGCAGGGAAGCAACTTCCTTTTCTGCAAAGAGAACTTCTGGAGTTGAACTCCATCTGAGCTTTATGGCTCTTCCGCCTTTAAACCTAATCCCAGATTTATGTATTTTTTGTCAGAGGGCAGGGCTTTTTTTTGTAGCTGGACCTCCTTTGCATATTAGGCCACACACCCCTGATGTAGCTCATCCTCCAAGAACATACAAGGCTCTTCGTACAGGGCCTACTGTAAGCTCTTGCAGGATTGGCTGCATTAGGGGTGTGTGGCCTAATATACAAAGGAGCTCCTGCTACAAAAAAAGAAAGCCAAGGGAGAGGACAGCATCTTGAGAGGGCTTATTCTTCTATCATGCCCCAAAATGCGCAAAACAGAAATGTTCAGGAGGGGGGGCAGGAAGGAATTAGAATTGTAGAACCACAAAACAAGGTAACTTTTATAAGGGGATTGGATGGTAGTCTATTACAACATTTGTGATATGCATCATCTCATTTTTATTGCACTGTCTTCTATGTTGTGTTTCACTTTCGACATTGTTTATGGTAGACCATGACTTTGACACTTTTCTGTTTACACGGTTTTCTAATTCTGTAATCCTAGCTCGATTGCATTGTTTATTAGATGCCTTACGCTGTCTGGTTGAATTATGTTTTATATTTTTGCGTTTCAGTGAGAAATGTAGGCTACAAACAGGGGGATTAAATAAATAATTTGGGGAAGTGAAGGGCATTCTGCATGTGCTCAGAGGTGTGTGTTCGTTCCACAGGCAGCTGACAGCAAGGTGATTTTGCAATGAACCATGGAGGACCAGGCGGAATGAGACTGGACAGTCATTTTTCTGCTCCTGTCTCATCTGACCTACTCATGCGCAAGGTTCCCACTGTAAACAGTGAAAACAGCCCCCAAATAGTGTAAATTTCACTCCACTCTTCTGCTGAATATTTTCAATGATTACTGTTGCCATTAAAGAGGAGAAAGCAAGAAGAAGCAAAGGTGGGAATGGGGTAGAAGGAAGCCGTTGGGACAGAGAGAGCGGAAGATAATGCCTTTCTCAGGAAGAGGTTAAGTGACTTACAGCTCCTCCTCCTTAGGAAATCTGGACAAGTGCTGATTGCACATTGCCCCTTATATCTCCAAAACAAAAAAGACTAGAGACCAAAATTTAAAAGGAATTAATGCTAGGAATTTGAGGGAAAGATGTAGCATTTTTCTAAGGAGCAGTGTAGCTATGAAGCTACAGTGTGGGTACCCTGCCCCTCCACAATGCATAACTGCCAGTTTATGAACATGGGATCTATGTGCGCACAAAGTGTACTCACATAAATTTTGTCCTAGGGATGCCGCAAACTTCACTGATAGCACGTTTGATTAGCTAACATGCTGTGCTTGAGAGCCGCAATCACGCACGAACCAAAAGGCCGGTATTTTATCCTGCTCACCATCTTCCTCGAATGACAGTAGCTGTTGTGGTGGAGTTTCATTTCCTTGCCTTGTTATTGTCTCTGAACTGTAGGTGAAAATGATTCTGCCCAGAACCTTTCTTTGTAGAAAAAGCCCAGCAGGAAACTCATTTGAATATTAGGCCACACACCCCGTCATCACCATTGTTCAGCATAGGGCTTCTTGTAGAAAAAGCCAGCAGAAGCTCATTTGCATATTATTTATTTATTATTTATTTATTTAGTGGACTTATATCCCGCCCTTCTCACCGAAGTGTCTCAGGGCGGCTCACAGCATAGTGATTCCATACAATTCGATTAAAACATTTACAAATACAATAAAACCATAGTTAATAAACAAAGATAAGATAAAATCAGCGGTCTATAAAAGCATTTTGTTCCATCCAGAGGTGTTCTCATTATCAGTTAGGTGTTATAGGCCTGCCGGAAGAGGGCTGTCTTACAGGCCCTGCGGAACTGCCCTAGGTCCCGCAGGGCCCGCACCTCCTCCGGCAGCTGGTTCCACCAATGGGGTGCCGCTATTGAGAAGGCCCGATCCCTGGTGGATTTTAGGCGGGCCTCCTTTGGCCCAGGGACTACCAACAGGTTTTGTGAACCCGAACGTAGTACTCTCTGGGGAACGTGTGGGGAGAGACGGTCCCTAAGGTAGACAGGTCCTAGGCCATATTAGGCCACACCCCCACTACCAAGCCAGCCGGAACTGCGTTTCTGTGTGTTCCTGCTCAGAAAAAGCCCTAGTTCTGCTTCATGGTCAGCAATAGCATGTGGGGGGTTCAGATCACTAAATCCTATGGGGTGACAAACCCTAGTTCCCCATGAGGCTATGCAAAAATGTGCACGTATTAAATAAAATCAAGAACGTGGGCTTAAATAAATACCCACCTATAAGACTTCTGAAGCTTTTTCTTTCTAATCACTGGCTGACTGATTTGGTCTTTTGGGGCTGAATCACAGGCAGAGAGACGAGAGGGTGAGGGGGTCCATTCAGCTTGCATACGAGCGGACAGGCACAGAACACCGTGGATCGCGCTGTACTCCTCGAGGACGTGAAAAGCAGCCTGCTGAACACGCTCGAACTGTTTGCAAAGAGCTGAAGCAGTCAACGGAAAAGCGACTCCCCGATTGCGAGATAGGAACAGACCGTGACCCCAAACGGTCGCGTGTTCGAGCATCCTCTCTCCCACTCCACCCCAATACTGGGAAAACTTCACTCCTGAGAGGCAACACTGCGCATGCAAAAAACTTTGCACTTGCGTGGATGCCGTTCTCATGACAAGAACTGTGAGAACTGTACAGGCCAGCGTGGGAGTTATTGTTATGTTAATTTAAGTATTCATTGCAATGCAAGCGCGAAAAAACATTATTCTATGAAATTGATAGTAGTTTTAGGTATGGAAGTCTGACGCAGGGATCCATGATGTCTATAAGATGGAGGGGGCGGGGAGTTGATATGACAGGGCTGGCAAGAAATTTAAAGTTCCCTTTCTCTTCTGGTCCAAACCTTATACAGGGCACTGCCGTTTTAGAAATGTAACTAACCAGGGCTTTTTCTTTGTAGCAGGAACTCCTTTGCATATTTGGCCACAGACCCCCTGATGGAGCCAATCCTCCAACAGCTTACAGGACTCTTCTTACAGGGCCTACTGTAAGCTCTTGGAAGATTGGCTACATCAGGGGTGTGTGGCCTAATATGCAAAGGAGTTCCTGTTGCAAAAAAAGCCCTGGCAGGTCTCAGATTCAGCGGGAGCTCACAGGAGCCACAGCTCCTGAACCTTTCTGAGGGTTCCCCCTCTTCCTCCCCACCTACCTTGTCCACTGAATAGTAGGTGCAGCTGCATAACAACCCCTGGATTAGGAAAGCGGGCAGCCAGCCAGCCACCAAGGCTTTGCCATGCTCCCAGCAGCCCTCATTAACCCCTGGAGAAGCCCTTGCCACCCTTTCTCCATTTCATATGTGATTTTAGGTGGTGGGTGGCTTGCTGACCTTTTGACCCCACACATGGATCTCTAGCCAGCCCAAGCAGGCCTCGCTCGCCTGGGGCTCTCCTTCCTTGCATTGGGTTGCTTCTGGCTGGGGAGGGGCATATGTTAATGAGTTATGCTAATGAGCTCCACCACCTATTCTTCTACAAAATAAACCCCGCCTGCCGCTAACACTCTTCCTCCTGTTTGCAAACCGCCAAAGGAGGCGCTGTGTCTGATCCAGGTGGGCGGGAGCAGTAGCAATTTCCTCAAAATCTCAATCACCCTCCTGTGAGTAAAAGGGGAAGGGTGTCAAAATGTTTGCGGCATCTAGACCAACACACCCATCCAGATGCTTTGAGGATTCACAGCCAATCCTTTCCCTGGCTGGCTGTCCCCCTTCCTGGACCTACCCTCTTCAGGAATTTGCCTGGCCCTAGAAGCACAAGGCCCAGCCATGACCCAGGCTAGCCTGGTCTTGTCAGATCTCGGAAACCAGATGGGATGGGTCCCAGTCTGTCGCTGAATGGGTGCCCATCAGTGCTCCTCGAAGCTGTGGAGTCTTGTGAGCAAAATTCTACTTGGTGAGCTATTGGCATTAAAGTTGAGAGCAAGCAGTTTGGGCTACTGCATAAGTTAGTCTGCTCTGGGGCCATCCTTCCTGAGCTAAGGCGAAAATGTGTGAACCGGAGGCTCTAAGTTGAGTTAGTGTGACTCGGCTCAGCCAGCTCAGCTCGCAGGTTTTTAGCCTCCAGCTCATACCTTGTTGTCTCAGCTCAGGAAAAATAGCCCCAGAGCCAACTGATTTTTGCAGTAGCTCACAGCTTTAATGCCAGTAGCTCGCAAAGCAGCATTTTGCTCACAAGACTCCACAGTTTAAAGGAGTATTGGTGTACACGAAAGAAATCCAGAGTTTCATTGTTGGATATTGTAACTCTGCGTTCAGGAGGATCTAAGAGGGAAAGGGTGAAAAGAATTCTCTCACTGGCCCCGCCTTCTCATTGGTTAGATGTTGAGCCTCTTTGTCTTCTGTTTCATCTTATTTGGGGCCTCTCATCTTCTCTCTCTTCCCTGGGCCTGGAGGTGTAGCAAGTCAACCTTTGTGAAATTAATCTGTTCACAATAAGTTAAACATATCTACTTGCGCATGTCACATGAGACATTTTTGTAAGTTAAACATTTTGTTCTCTTGTTACCACTGCAGCCGGATCATCTTTGTAATTTATTTGAACAGCATTTTCCCCTTAATGGGGAAACGTGGAGGATGGAGGATACTGCATAAGGCTTCTGTGCTTCTAAGGCAAATGATCTTCTTACATTTAATGCCCTGTGTTTCGATTCTCTTATGTTGAAGAGTCAGAATGTGAATCCTGAGTTGCATGTGGCTTCAGCTCTCTTTCGAGATCCAGCTTGATGAAGAGTGCCATGACACGCAGTCATGTGTATTCTACATTTTAAATTCTTAATTTTAAGTGTGTGTATATATCTATATCTAATCTATATATCTTTCGATAGATAGATAGATAGATAGACATAGATAGATAGATAGATAGATAGATAGATGATAGATAGATAGATGATAGATAGATAGATAGATAGATAGATAGATAGATAGATAGATGATAGATAGATAGATAGATGATAGATAGATAGATAGATAGATAGATAGATAGATAGATAGATAGATAGATGATAGATAGATAGATAGATAGATAGATAGATAGATAGATAGATAGATAGATAGATAGATAGATAGATAGATAGATAGATAGATAGATAGATAATAAGAGAAATAAAAAACCTGGGTCCTTCATATGGAACTCTGGGCTAAGAGGAAACCTGCGTGGGACTTTAATTCTGTATAAATAATTGCCTAGTGTCAGAATATATTATATTTGCTCTATAGATGACTGGGAAAGGCAATGGCAAACCACCCTGTAAAAAGTCTGCCAAGAAAACGTTGTGATGTGATGTCACCCCATGGGTAGGTGACAACTCAATGCCTGCACAGGAGACTACCTTTACCTTTTATATTTCTGCTGGACAGTGGCTTGTGGGAGACCAGAACAATATAAATATGGAGCGACGGTATACAAGATTAACAACAGAAACCACCCCCCCCCCAGGCTGTTATTTATGTAGAATAACTTCAGGACTTGATTTCAATTAGAAGCTCAGGAAAAAGGATATATACAAAGTGAAAAGGAAAGGAAAGGTCCCCCGTGCAAGCACCAGTCGTTTCCGACTCTGGGTGACGTTGCTTTCACAATGTTTTCACGCAGACTTTTTACGGGGTGGTTTGCCATTGCCTTCCCCAGTCATCTACACTTCCTCCCCAGCAGGCTGGGTACTCATTTTACAATCTCAGAAGGATGAAAGGCTGAGTCAACCTTGAGCGGCTACCTGAATCCAGCTTCCACCGGAATGAACTCAGGTCATGAGCAGAGAGTTCAGACCTCAGTACTGCAGTACTGCTGCTTACACTCTGCGCCACAGGGCCGCTATACAAAGTGAACACAACAATAATGGAGATTTTTTTTTTTTGCATCGCATGTTCTTTAAAAGATAAGAAAAGAAGCAGCTTAAAAATAACTGAACCACTGAAGTTGGGAATTCATTTCATGAAGCTTTAACCACTGTGGAAGATGACTGACTGAACAGAGAGAATAAAAAGCCTGGGTCTTTGTACAGGACTCGGGGTTAAGAGAAACTGTGTGGGACTTTAATTCTGTATAAATAATTGCCTAGTGGGAGCTTTCTGTTGTGGGAGACCAGGCCATCTCACACTTTTTTAAAAAGTTCCCAACCATTTGAACTATATATATATATATATAAAGCAGGGGTCTGCAACCTATATATTAGAAGAGTCAAATCACATCCAGATTTGAAGTGAGAGGCAGCAAATGAAAGCCTAACTGAAAATATAGAATTCAGCATTGCTACTAATTAACGCGTTGATGAGTAATCTATGAAATCTCTACAGCCTAAACACAGATTGCTGCGAGTCCCTTAGTAGCACAACGGTCACAACAAGTGATAAATATGCACAGGAGCACTGGGCACAGTCATTGTAGTGCCTTGATATAACCTGTGCTTGATTTGCGCTTGGCTTCCGGAGAACTAACTGTGTGCCTTTGTCATTTCCTTCTCTCTAAGGCACCTCTAGGAAACCCTTTAGGCCCACGAAAACTTTGCCTTCCTTCCTTACAATGTGGGAGATTCCAGCATCCCGCCTGCCCCTCCGATATATTGCAACTCAGATATTTAACTTTAAAAAAAAAAAAGAAAGAATCATATTTAGTTCCCTCTGTAGCCAGAGGTTGCTGGTCTCTGGTATGAAGGAAGCCTTACAAACCAACAAGTTGACTTGTTAGGAGCAGGGCTTTTTTTTTTTTGTACAGGAATGCAGTTCCGGCTGGCTTGGTGTCAGGGGGTGTGGCCTAGTATGCAAATGATTCCTGCTGGGCTTTTTCTACAAAAAAGGCCTGCGCAAAACAAGGGTGACATCAGCAGGGAGATGAGTTCTGGCTGGGATTTTTCTAGGGAAAAGCTTGCTTCAGCGAGCCAGTGGGGGGGGTGTGGTGGTGAAGAGTGTTGGGCTGGGGAAGCTGCCTGGGTGGCGTGGAGCCCCTTCTCCTGATGTACCTCGCAGGGTTGTTGTGAGGATGATAAACTGGAGGAGAGAATGATACTTGGAAGCCGCGTTGGGTTTCTATTGGAGGGAAAGTTGGGGTGTGAAAGAAATAAAGAGGTTTCCCTTTTCTTCAAAGGAGAAGGGAAGAATTGCACAGAACCGGAGCCACCACCCAAGAGGCTCTGCTTCTAGGTAATCTCTGCAGGGGTGTTGTGCGCAGGAGATCATTCCCACTCTGCCCAAAAG
This sequence comes from Heteronotia binoei, assembly GCF_032191835.1. NCBI lineage: Eukaryota > Metazoa > Chordata > Lepidosauria > Squamata > Gekkonidae > Heteronotia > Heteronotia binoei. The sequence goes on from NC_083240.1 coordinate 34,076,650, forward strand.
CTGGGAGAGCAGCCCCTCTCCTGTGCCCCAGAGGAGATGCCCCAGTACCTCTTCACACCTAAGGCTAAAGAGAGCATCCTATTGAGGGCTTCTTCTTCTTCTGCACAGGAATACAGTTCCGGTTGACTTGGTGTCGGGGGCGTGGCCTAAGATGCTAATTAATTCCTGCTGGGCTTTTTTGACACAAAGCCCTACGTGAAACAACAGTGACATCAAGGGGTGTGGCCTAAGATGCAAATAAGTTCCTGCTGGGGTTTTTTCTACCCCCAAAGCCCTGATCCTATTGAAGGGAATGCCTGACCTGGGGAAGAAGTCTTTCTGGTCATTCTGGAGAGTATTGATAGTCACATTAGAAACAAGATCTGGAAACAAGAAACAAGAGCCCAGTGGCGCAGAGTGTTAAAGCTGCAGTACTGCGAAGGGGCCTCGGGTGTCACCCCTACATTCCCCGTGGGGGGTTTGGGGGGAGAAGGCAGCTTTACCCGCCCAAGATCGTGGGGGTGGGGGAGGGGGGGAAGCCGAGGCAACCCGGGGATCCTGGCCTGCCGGGGCGAGGAGGTCCGCCTAGCTCTTCTCCAGCCCCCGCAGAGCGGTGGAGGAGGACTTCCAAGGAGGGCGAGGGCGGCGAAGGAGAAAGCGAAAGCGGCCCCGGCTGCGCTCCAGCCCAGCCCAGAGCTCCGGAGGCGAATCCATTCCGCCGGTCTGGAGCCTCCCGGACCCCCCCATCCCCATCCCTAGAGAGAGGGGGGGGGGGAGCAGAAAGCGGGTGTGTTTTGGGGGGAGGAGAGGAGGAGGGCTTTGGGCCTTTTCAGCTGCTGAGCTTGACTTTCTCCCGGGCAAAACAGGAGTCCAGCTGCATCTTTAAGACCAACCGAGTTTGATTTCGAACGTAAGCTTTCCTGCGCTTAGAGAGCGCACGAAAGCTTACCTTCGAAATAAAACTCGGTTGGTCTTAAAGGTGTAGCTGCTGCTTTGTTCTGCTCCAGGGGTGGGGAACAGTGGCTCTCCAGATGTTTTTTTTTGCCTACAGCTCCCATCGGCCCCAGCCAGCATGGCCAATGGCTGGGGCTGACGGGAGTTGTAGGCAAAAAAACATCTGGAGAGCCACTGTTCCCCACCCCTGTTCTACTCCTTCAGACCAACACGGCTGCCCGCTGGGATCTTTCTCCCCGGCAGGCTTCAAAGCGTCGGGGAAGGCGCTTCGCCCTGTGCGCGCCCAGGCAGAAAACTTCGCCACCCCCTTTCCAAAGGAAGAAGAGTCGTAAGAAGAGATCTTGTTTGCCCAAAGTCCACGGGTTTCGTGCCCAGATGAAAGGCCATCCGGGCTGACCTCCCCCCCCCCGGAAAGGCTCCGTGGGTCAAGCGATGCCCTCCCCCCCCAAAAAAAAACCCCCGCCTGGGCTCAATGCTCCCTCCAAGCTGTGAACTTCTGCGAGCACAAATTCTACTTTTCTCTCTCACAATACAAGAACTCGTGGGCATTCAATGAAATTGCTGAGCGGTCAGGATAGAACGGATAAAAGGAAGTCCTTCGCCCAAAGGGTGATTAACGTGTGGAATTCACTGCCACAGGAGGTGGTGGCGGCTACAAGCATAGCCGGCTTCAAGAGGGGATTGGATAAAAATTTGGAGCAGAGCTATTAGCCACAGTGTGTGTATATATATGTGTGTGTGTATACACACACACATATATTGGCCACTGTGTGACACAGAGTGTTGGACTGGATGGGCCATTGGCTTGATCCAACATGGCTTCTCTGATGTTCTTGCTTTCTGAGCTCCTGACATGAAAGCGGCGAGCTCCTGCATGAATGAATTGGCTCCGGGGCCATTTGTCCTGAGCAAAGGCAAAAACGTGCGAGCCGGAGGCTAAAAAAAAAAGAAAAAAAGGCGTGAGCTAGCTCACACTCACTCAGCTCCGAAGGAACCCTGCCCAGGGTGGGTGGGGCGCCGGGCGTGGCTTTGCCAGCTCGACTTTTCTGGAGATTCTCCCTCCCTCCCCCCGCCTCCTCCTCCGGTTGCAGCAGAGCTGGATTCGAACCCAGGAGCGCCGGGGAGACCAGCCAGAGTTGCCCTTGGGCCCCCGGCAGGCGGAATTCGCGAACTCTGGTGGGGCTCCAAGCGGTCGAGCGCTGCTCCTTCCGGACCCCAGCAAGGAGACGGGACCCCCCGCGAAGGGAAGGGAAGGGAGAGGAGAGGAGAGGAGAGGAGGGGAGGGGAGGGGAGGAGAGGGGAGGGGAGGGGAGAGGAGAGGAGAGGAGAGGAGGGGAGGGGAGGGGAGGGGAGAGGAGAGGAGAGGAGGGGAGGGGAGGGGAGGGGAGGGGAGGGGAGGAGAGGGGAGGGGAGGGGAGAGGAGAGGAGAGGAGGGGAGGGGAGGGGAGGGGAGAGGAGAGGAGAGGAGAGGAGAGGAGAGGAGAGGAGAGGAGAGGAGAGGAGGGGAGGGGAGGGGAGAGGAGAGGAGAGGAGAGGAGAGGAGAGGAGAGGAGAGGAGAGGAGAGGAGGGGAGGGGAGGGGAGAGGAGAGGAGAGGAGAGGAGAGGAGAGGAGAGGAGAGGGGAGGAGGGGAGGGGAGGGGAAGGGAGAGGAGGGGAGAGGAGAGGAGAGGGGAGGAGAGGAGAGGAGAGGGGAGGGGAGGGGAGGGCAGGGAGAGGAGAGGGGAGGAGAGGAGAGGAGAGGAGAGGAGAGGAGAGGAGGGGAGGGGAGGGGAGGGGAGAGGAGAGGAGAGGGGGGCTCTTTGGGAATCACGGGGGCGGGGGGGGAGGGAAGTCTGACTGCAAATGGGAGGGGGGGGGGTTGTTCGGCGTCTTTTCGAAATGGGACAACAACTGAGGCGGGGGAGGGGGCGAGAGAGACGGTCACACTGGGTGGGAGGAGGCCGGGCGGTTTCCCTCCGTTTTAAAACTCCTCTTGCAAATCCGGATTCCTTCCCCGCCACCCACCCAACCCCCTCCCGGCCGCCTGCTAGAACTTGGCGGAGTCGTTCTTAAGGGATCCCTTTTTGGGGGGTGCAGGAGACTAAGACGGTGGCTCTCTCTCACACACGCACACGTTGAATAAAACTTCGCTGGTCTTAAAGGTACAACTTGTCCACTGCTTTGTTCTATTGCCTCCGAGCCCCGCGGCTGCCCACTTGGATCTACACCCCACCCCCGTCAGCGAAGCAAGACGCTTCTCCTTCTCCCCCCTGGAGGGCTGCTGAACTGCCCCGGGCGTTGTAGGCCCAGGGATCGCGGGGGCCCTCCGACTCGGTCCTAAACGAAAGCTGGAAGTAGGGGGTGAAGCAGAGGGGAGCACAGAAAGAGCAGCGGAGTCCCGGCCGGGAGCCTGGCGCCCAGCACCTACCTGCGGTTGGGTCCCCACCGCCCCTGAATTCCAGCCCTCCCGTCGGGGGCTTCCCAGCTGCTCCCTCCAAGGGCGGGAGAGGAAGACGGGAGGGGGGGGGCTTGGCGCGGGACTCGGGCCTGATCCCGCTGGGCCACCAGGTGGCGCCATCCCTGAAGGGAAAGCCCGGCGGGGGGGGCACCCAAAGAAGAGCCGGCCAGGCGGCGGCCGGGTGGGGAGGTGGTGCTCCGGCCGCTGGAGGCTCCCCGCGCGCTGGAGGCGAAGGAGGCGGCTGGAGTAAGAAAGCCAAGCGCGGAGGCTCTCCAAAGGCGCCCAGCCCCTGCCAGCTCCCAGGCCGCGCCACTCACCTGGGGGGGGGGGGGGGCAGCGAGGGTCCCTCGTCCTCTCGCCAAGTCTAGACGGCGGCGGGGTCTGCTCGGAGCTCCCCTGCGCGCATCTTTCCTTCCCTGGCGGCGCAGCAAGGTCCGGCCGGCCTCCCTCCCTGGCTGGGGCTGTTCCTGCGGGAGCTCCGTCGGGCCGGGCGACTCCTCCTTCTCCGCCCCCTCCCTCCTTCTCTCCCCCCGCGCGTCCGACCGCCGCTCGCTGCCTGCCCGCCCGCCCGCCCGCCCGCTCGCCTGCGTGCCTGCTCGCCTGCCTGGGAGGCGGAGGGAGGAAGCAGCGGCGGGGCTCCTTCAGCACGCCCAGTTCAGGCCGGGGTCAGAGGGAGTTCGCGGCCAGGCCTTTACCTTGCCTCGCAGACAGCAGCCGCTGCGCTCCCGCACTGGGGGACAGGCACCGACGCCGCCGACGCCGCAGGGCTCCTCTCCAAGCGCCGGCCGGGACTCAGCAAAAGCAGCCCTCGCCGCCTCCGGGAGAGCCATGCGCGGCCACACGGACCTCGCCTGCCTGGCCCACTCGACGGGGCTGCCAGGTAAGCCTTCCCGCTGCGCGGTTGGCCTTCCTCGACGGGGAGAGCGCGGAAAGTCCTCGGCCTCCCCGGGCAGGGCGCAGCGCTCCGGGAGAGAGATCTTGCCCGGCTGCGAAGTGGAAATGTCAAGGCGAGGCGGGTGGGGAAATCCGGTGTGAAGGGAAAGCGACTCTCTTTCGGGGAAAGCGGGGTCTGGCGCATCTTGCGACTTCGAGGTGGGTCCCGTCGCTTCTCCTCGGCCGTCCGGAGAGCCCCCGGCTGGCTCCCTACGGGACAGGCCAGCCCCACCGCCGCTCGAGGGTCGGATAGACGCCGCCGGGCCTGGTCGAGGCTGGGGAGCTCAAGCGCTTTCGGCGAACTGTTTCGGGTTTCCTGGGAGGCCTTTTCGCTGCCCGCCCGGCCCAGGTTCGCCACCCCGAGGGAGGAATCCGGGGAACCCCTTCTCGCTCTCCCCACCCTTGAAAACCCGTCCCCCCCGCTGGGGTTTTTTTTTTGCTTTTTTCTACGTTGCCTTTCTGACGTTTCCAGGCCAGGCCTTTTGCCGGGCGGCTTTTTCGCTGAGCCTTGCGATCCAAGCGCCCTTGGCCGCCCTCCTTCGCACCCTCTCTTCCCTGGGCCTTGAGCCTTCTCTGTTTGTGGCGGCGTGGGGGGGGGGGGGGGAAGAGCTGCACCCCCAGCCACTGTTGACTGCTCCCTCTTGCCTTGCCGAAAGGCTGCCCGGGTGCGGTGGGTGTCCCCCGGGCGCTCTGGAGTGGAGGGCAGCCGGCAGAACCAACAGGCGCGCTCTTCAGGCGGCCCCCTAAAGCGGACCAGGACCGGGGGGGGGGACCCAGGTTTGCCCCAGGCCCTCAGAAGCCGCCCCCCCCCACAGCAGCCCCACCGATGCTTTCTCCAACTGGACTGGTGGCGGAAGAGGGGCGCGCCTGCTGCCGGCTGGAAAGTCCCTCGATCGGCGGAGTAAGGCGGCGAATTAGGGGAATTGGCGTTGCCGTTCGGGGGTCCTCGTCGGGGTCCCCTAGGAATTCCCGGGGCAGCCAGTGGCTTGGGGCTCCGGGAACAGGAGTGGGGGGAGGCGCCCGCGATCCCTTCGGCACCCTCGACGTGATCGGGAAGAGAGGAGCCGCAGCTGCCCTTGGGGTGTGTGTGTGTGTGTGTGGAGGGGGGTGGTCCCCTGCTTGCGGGGAGCTCGGCAGGCGCTGCCCCCTTCCAGGTGTGCCTGCTTAGCCCAGCCCCCCCACCTCTCCGCAGGGAGGGGGCGTGGGGATTTGGATCGGCGGAGATACCGGGGGCTGGACCCCCTCCTCCACCCTTCCCTTCGCCCGCCCGCCCGCGAGGGGAAGCCCCTCTATAAGGGCGGCAGCGGCGGGGGGAAGGCTTCCAGAGCGCGATGAGAGGCAGCCCGGCCTCGCCCGGCCTCCCGGCGGCAGGTAGCGATCGGGGCGCGGGGCTGGGCGGGCTGCGGCGGCGGCGGCGGCGGCGCGGCTGCTCTGACGGCGGCCTCTCTTTGTGTGCCCTCCTTGCAGGCGGCCGGGGCGACGGCGACGGCGGCGGCGGCGGAGGAGGCGGCGCGATGTTGGACGGCTCGGCGGCGGCGGAGGGCCACTCGCAGCAGCTGCTGCTGCAGCTCAACGTGCAGCGGACCAAGGGCTTCCTGTGCGACGTGATCCTGGTGGTGCAGAACGCGCTCTTCCGGGCGCACAAGAACGTGCTGGCGGCCAGCAGCGCCTACCTGAAGGCCCTGGTGGTGCACGACAACCTCATCAACCTCGACCAGGAGATGGTGAGCCCCGCCGTCTTCCGCGCCGTCCTCGACTTCATCTACACCGGCCGCCTGGGCGAAGCCGACGGAGAGCCGCCCGGCGCGGCGGAGCCCAGCCTGGGCGCCGTCTTGGCCGCCGCCAGCTACTTGCAGATACCGGACTTGGTGGCCCTTTGCAAGAAGAAGCTGAAGCGCTCGGGCAAGTACTGCCAGTTCCGCGGCGGCTACTCGCCCCTGGGCAAACTGCCCCGCGGCCTCCGCGCCGTCACGCCGGTCATCCAAAGCTGCTACGCGGCGCCCCCGCCGCCCCCGCCGCCGCCTCCCAGGCCCGTCGAGGCCGGCAATCCGCTCAGCACCCACTGCGGCGAGCTTTACGCGGCAGCCTCTCAGGGCGCGGCCCTGCACCCCCACGGCTTGTGTCCCCCCGAGCGCCTCTGCTCGCCCCTCTGCGGCCTCGATCTCTCCAAGAAGAGCCCCAACGGGCCTGCCCTGCCGCCCGCCCCTTCGGAGAGCCGCCTGAGGGCCTCCGCTGAAACTCGCGAGAGCTCCCTGCCCCCAGGGCCCGACAGCCCGGCCGTCAGCGGCGCCCTGCTGCCCAGCCATCCCGCTTTCGGAGAGCCTGACTCCTACCGCGGCAGCCCAGGGCCTGGGCCGGAGCCGTCGGGTCGCGCCGAGGTGGCCCCGGAGTTCCTGTACCGCTGGATGAAGCACGAGCCTTTGGTGGGAGGTTACGTGGACGACGAGGAGGACGAGGAGGAAGAAGGGGACTGCCGCGGGGGCAGGCGGGACAAGGTCAGCGGGCCCGACGGGGAGCTGGACCAAAAGGCGGCCCAGTCGCCCTCGCAGCGGCGCTACGCCAGCCTGGACAGCGGCGAGCCCGACGGGGAGGCGGAGGACTTGGAGAACGACAAGAGCACCAGCGAAGAGACGGGCTGCAGCAGCGGGGGCCCCTCTCCGGCAGCCGGCAGCTTGGAGCGCTACTTGGGCTACGAGCCGGAGAGCTTCGGGGGCGACAACCTGTACGTCTGCATCCCTTGCGGGAAGGGCTTCCCGTCGTCGGAGCAGCTCAACGCGCACGTCGAGGCGCACAACGAGGAGGACGAGCTGTACCGCAAGGAGGCGGCTGAAGTGGCGGCGGCTGCGGCAGCCGGGCAGGGCTCCCCTTTCCTGGACAAGCCCCTGAGCGCCCCGCTGGCGTCGGTGGGGGGTCCCGGCGGCTGCGACCTGCTGCGCCCTTACCGCTGCTCGTCGTGCGACAAGGCCTACAAGGACCCGGCCACGCTGCGCCAGCACGAGAAGACCCACTGGCTGACGCGCCCTTACCCCTGCTCCATCTGCGGCAAGAAGTTCACCCAGCGGGGCACCATGACCCGCCACATGCGCAGCCACCTCGGCCTCAAGCCCTTCGCCTGCGACGCCTGCGGCATGCGCTTCACCCGCCAGTACCGCCTCACCGAGCACATGCGCATCCACTCCGGCGAGAAGCCCTACGAGTGCCAGGTGTGCGGCGGCAAGTTCGCCCAGCAGCGCAACCTGCTTAGCCACATGAAGATGCACGCCGCCGCCGCCGCGGCCGCCGCTGCCTCCACGGGCCCCGACGGCAAGCTTAAACTGGACTTCCCCGACGGCGTCCTGGCCATGGCGCGCCTGGCCCAGCAGCAGCACCCGGACAAGGACCTTCTCTCGCACACCTCCCACTTCCTGGCCGCCGCCGCCGACCCCAAGGTGGCCATGGAGAGCCTCTACCTCGGACTCAGCCCCGACAAGGCCGCCGAGATGCTGGCCCAGGGCGCTGCCGCCGCTGCCGCCCACCTGCACAACGACCACCACGCCCGCACCATAGAGCGCTTCTCTCCCCCCTGACCCGCGGCCCGGCAGCCCACCGTCGGGTGCGTTTACTGCGGACAGGCAGGCTAGCCGGAGGGACTCGGGGGAGTCCACATCAGCCGCCTCCCCCCTCTGCTCCGTCGCTTGGCACCTGCGCTCCCGCCCCCCAAGGCCAGGGAACCGTGAATGTTGACCCTACCTCAATTCGCCCCCCCCCCCCGCAAGTTTCTAGGCCTTGGTGAGAAGAGGGGCGACGCGGGACCCCGTCTAGGGCGCAGAGAAGGGGGAGACTGATTCTGCCAGCTCCATCGGCCTTTGGCGGGAGCGGGACTGCTGCCTTTCGGAACTTCCCCTTGTCCAAAACCAGAGGGCCGAGGAGAGGCCTGCCGCCCGCCCCTTCCCCTGAAGACACCAGTCCACAAAGGGCAGGAAGGATTTTGTTTGTGAGTGGGGCAAGCCCGGAAACTGTCCCCCTCCTTCTGACTCGGCTCCTCCAAGAGGTAGAGACAAACTTTTCCAAATGACTGAGGGACCTTTTACCCGCCCCCCCCCCTCTAGTCTGGCTCAGAAAAGGGCTTCTCGGACATGATGAGTGGGGGAGAAGCGTGTGGCCCCCTGCACAACTGCAAGCAGACGACCCAGGGCTCTTGCTCTCTTTCCGGGGTCTGCTTGAGGGCCGCCCCCGTTTTGCTTCGCAGCCCCCCTCCGAGGCTGGCTCCTGGACTCACGCCAAGCCAAGGCGGCTGTTTTTGGGGTGTCCCTGAAGCCCTGTGGCGCAGTGTTAAAGCTGCAGTGCCGCAGTCCTAAACTCTGCTCACGACCTGAGTTCGATCCCCGGCGGAAGTTGGGTTTTCAGGTAGCCGGCTCCAGGTTGACTCAGCCGTCCATCCTTCCGAGGTCGGTCAAATGAGTCCCCAGCTTGCTGGGGGGAAAGTGTCGATGACTGGGGAAGGCAGTGGCAAGCCACCCCGTAAAAAGTCTGCCGTGAAAGCAACGTCACCCCAGAGTCGGAAAGGACCGGTGCTTGCACAGGGGACCTTGCCTTTTCCCTAAAGTCCTGTCCCTCGGCCTGCCTGCTTGAGCGACAGCTGCCTCTCCGCCTGAGGAGGCCGTAGCCAGGTGGTCCCTTGGGGGGGGGGGGCTCCTGGTGGCAGGGTGTGTGTGGGGGAGTCAGATGACCGCCTGGGCTGCTTCTGTGACAGCAGCTCAAGGGACGAGCCTTTTTTGCAATGTGACAGACACTTGTGTGTGTGTGTGTGTGTGTGGGGGGGAGATTTTCCCACGGCGGACTTTCCAGCACTCACACCTAAGCACTGCCCGCACCAGCACCTCCAACCACTTCTGAAGCCAAAGATTATTTTTTTGGAATGGAGGGGGGGGGCGCTCTCTTTTCATTCTCCCAAGCGCAAGGGCACCCCCCCCCCCAGTTCTACCGAGGCCCAGAGGGAGTGGCTTCTTCACTTCCTGCAAAGGGCAGGAAGGAACTTTTCGCCTTCCCGCCATGTGCAATGTCTTGGGACCAGCAGGGAGGGACGGGATGGGTGTCGCAAACCCAATTCTGGTGCTTGCTGGTCGCCTGCACTTATCGGAGGGAGGGGTGTGTGCAAATGCAGCCCCCCCCCCCCGTTGTGGCCTCCCTTTGTTTGAAACCAAAAAGCCGGACAAAATGTGAAACTTCACTTTTTGCACAAAAGGCAAAAAAGCCCCCACTGCAGGGCCTGTGCCTTCACCTGAGCCAGCCGCCCCTTTCCCGAGCCAAACCGAAGCGCCCGGAAGGGGCAAACCCTGCTGTGCCTTAGGTAGCCTTTTTTTTTGTGTACATGGGATGTCCTTCCCTCTCTTTTATACCGGAAGCAACCGATCGACCAAACGCCAGCAATAAAAGTTTTCTTTACCACCACGAGGCCTCTCCTTGCTTCCGTGGGGTCGGGAGAGGTGACGGCTGGAGACTCTGGTGCATGGGGGAAATGTGCGAGGTGCCCCACGTGCCAGGGGAGACTATGAATGTATGGGAGATGGGGTTGCCAGGTCCCGAAGGAAGGTGGGGTTTAGATAAGGAAGGGACTTCAACGGGGTCCAATGCATAAGAACGTAAGAGAAGCCATGTTGGATCAGGCCAATGGCCCATCCAGTCCAACACTCTGTGCCACACAGTGGCCAAAAAAAATCCCAAGTGCCATCAAGAGGTCCACCAGTGGGGCTAGAAGCCCTTCCACTGTGCCCCGCCCCCTCCAAGCACCAAGAATACAGAGCATCACTGCCCCGGACAGAGAGTTCCAACAATACGCTGTGACTAATAGCCACTGATGGACCTCTGCTCCATGTTTATCCAGTCCCTTCTTGAAGCTGTCTATGAATGCCATAGAGTCCACCTTCCCAAGTGGCCACTTTCTCCAGGGGAACTGATCTCTCTTGCTTGGAGATCCTATGAACATATGAAGCTGCCTTACACTGAATCAGACCCTCTTTAGTCCATCCAAGTCAGTCTTGTCTACTCAGACTGGCAGCGGCTCTCCAGGGCCTCAAGCTGAGGTTTTTCACGCCTATTTGCCTGGGGCCTTTTTAGTTGGGAGATACCGGGGATTGAACCTGGGACCTCCTGCTTACCAAGCGGATGCTCTACCACTGAGCCACTGTCCCTCCCCAATTGCAATGGTAGATCTCTAGATGCCCCCTGGAGGTTGGCAACCCTGAATTGAGAGTCAGTGGGGAGGACTGACCTTGGAGGGCGGGAGGGATCGGATTTCAACCCCCCCCCCCCAATGTCTCACAGGGCTATTAAGGGGATCATGTGGGATATGCTACACCGGGCTCCTCCGAACAACAGTGCTACAAAATTGAGGGGTGAGGAAGGGCATGCTGTCCAGGTGGGGCTCAAAAGCCCTTCCTCCTATTCTCCCGGAACAACTGCTAGGAACACATGGTGGGCTGGGCTTTTTGCATTTCGAGGGCAGCTCTGGGGAAAAAGGGGCCAAACCTGTTCTGCAGAAGGGAAGGAGGGAGCTTGTACTCCCAAAAGCTCATTCTCCAAAAACCTTGCGGCTCTTCTGCATGCGTGCCTTGGTGCTCCTGTGGAACTGGTGCCGTTTGCTATTGAGGTTAGACACACTGGGTTCTGCCTGCCTTAGTCTCTTCAGGAGAAAAGGACGCAGCATGGCAGGCCTCTATGGTTGCCAGCTCCAGGTAGGGAAACACCTGGCGATCGGGGGGGGGGGGCGGATCCTGGAGAGGGTGGGGCTTGGGGAAGGGAGGGCCTCCAGCATGGTAAAATGCCACAGAGTCCACCTCCAGGGGAACAGATCTTTATAGTTTGGAGATGAGTTGTAAAGGTGGAAGATTTCCAGGCCCCACCTGGAGGTTGGCACCCCTATTAAGGGCCACAAGCTGCCCTCTGACCTGTCACCCACTACACCAGATGCTTCTGATGTCAGATTTGCCCTCTCTTCAGTCTCTACCCATATTTTCGCAGTGGGAAGAGGAGGAAGCAGGAAATTGCCATTTGCCCTTTATTGGGACCCAACAGATCCTAATGAGAGGCAAAGTAGTCCTTTCTGTAAATCAGATCAAGGCTGACTTTGAAACATACCAACATGGGGCTTCCACAGAGTCCTTCTTCAGATTTCTGCTTGCTGAAGAGCTCTGTGAAAGCCAAAACCTTGCGCAGTCTACTGTGTTCTGAAACAGATTTTTTTTTTTTAAATAAAAAAAGATGGGAGGTTCTTGGGGCCTGATGTGCCCATAGCCAAGCCTAGCCCCTTCCATCCCATCAACTCTTCTCCAGTCAAAGACCTCCCCCCTGTCCATGAAATAAGGCAGGACGCAGCAGTATCCCCTACTAAAAATTTATTAAGAAAACAACGTAACACAAATCAGCAAAAACCCTCCATCAAACCCAGGCAGGCAAAAGCAACACTAGTGGGCAGCTTCCTTGCGAGAAACTGCCACGTTCAGCCCTTCTTCCTCAGCTTGGATGGATCTGCACCGTTGCTTTGGGCGCAGGCACCAACAATGCTGAGTGCAGAGCCTCCACGGGCGGGAGAGACTCTTCCCTCTCTGGGCCAGCTGTAACAAGGAGGGAGGCACCCAAACTCTCCCCAAAAAGCAAAGCTACTGTCAAAGGCTTTTCGCAACACGTGCCAAGTCTTGATGCCTGCTCTCCGCTCGCTGATTTACCGTCGCCCCCCGACCTGAGGCCCTGAGGTAGGGCAACAACATGGCTGTCTTGGCCCCTCTTCTGGATACCCTCTGGAGGGTGAGGCTCCTCCCCACAAGGGGGCACCAACCGGCCTTAAGGTCTCCTGGCAAGACAGGGCCCCATGGTGGAGCGTTCTCTCCCCTCTGGAGTCGGTGAGAACTCAAAATCCCCCACCTTGTTACCTCATGCCCTCTTTTGTGAGGGGATCGCCGTGCTTGCCTCAAGCCTTTCGTTTCTCTCAAAATTACCTCAGTGAACTAGTTTACTCAGAGAGTGGAATGAGGAATGACAGCCAAAGGGCCCCCTAAAAGGGGAGCGGCAGGAGGGAGGGGTGTCAGAAAACTTTGGGGCAACTGCACAACAGATGGCGTGGGCAGGGGCGAAGGGGCTAGCTTGGCACAGACAACCCCAGAGGTGTTGAAAAGGGGGCTGCGCTGAACAGTGTCTGGGCGTCGCTGTTAATGAGGGGAAGGGGGACTGGGCCCGAAAGAAACAGTTCACAACCTCCACACTCGGTGGCCTTCCAGAGGAGTTAAGGGACTCCCCCCCACACCGGCCTCTCTTGGGGCACGTTCCTCCCCATCCGAAGGCCCAACAATCCTAAGTGTTCTAGCCCCCAACCTTCCCAGCGGAACCTCTCTCTCTCCTCCTCTGGCACCCACAGCACGGCCATTTCGGGTGGGATTGGAGAGGCTGCGTTTATTGTTCTGGTACGGCTGCTGCGGACTCAGCCCAAGGCTGCCCACCTCAAGGCCGCTCTTCCTGGAGGCAAAGAGCTGCTGCGTGACTTCCGGGGGATGGGCCTTGGCCTGTTCAGCCCTCCTGCGCCCACCTCAGGAAAGTGGGGATGTCTCTCACGGGCACGTTGCGGGTCAGCGCCTTCACGCGCAGGTTCCGGTCGTCTGTCAGCAGCACCACCTCTCGGAGCAGCCGGATCGGGTCATCTGGAAAAGGGTGAGGGGGAGAGAGTTGGGGAGGCGGGGTGGTTAATGGAGCGGGCCTGTGCCTCCGGCGAGGCCCGCCAAGCCTCAGAGAGCCTGCGTGGCCTGTGGCCCGGATCCCTTCGGAAGGGGCTTAACAATAACCATCCCCTTTCTTGGGCCAGGCAACGAGGCAGATTGTTACAAAACAGAGACTGTCAGAGTGTCAGGCCCCATCCGCCATAATCCCCTGATCGTCCGATTCTGCCCCAGCGAGGCGTAAACACGCACAAACGCCTTCTCTGTCAAGCTGACAAGTTAAGCTGTGGAGAATTCGGCCCCAAAAGACGCATGGCGGGGCCTTGGGCGGCAGCTGCCCTCCCGCCTCCCGAATGGCTCCAGCATGGCCAGGAGGGCTGACTGATTGGAGGAGGCAGAAGGAAGCAAAAAGGGGGACAGGGGAAGAAGCTGGAAGCCCCTCCGCTGCCACCGGACAGGCTGACCCGCTCCCTGGGATGTCAGTGGGATGAAGCTGGAACAAATCACCCCGCAAAAGTCACCTGGCCGCAGGGAGGAGAGTGGGAATGGGGGTGGTGAACGGGCACCCCCAAGAACGTAAAGAGAGCCCTGCTGGATCAGACCGGTGAGGGTCCAACTAGTCCAGCCTCCTGTCTCACACGGTGGCCAACCAGTTCCTCTGGAGGGCCAACAACGGGGCAGAGAGGCTGAGGCCTTCATAAAGACATAAGAAGAGCCCTGCTGGATCAGACCAATGGTCCATATAGTCCAGCATCTTGTCTCACACAATGGTCAACCAGTTCCTCTGGAGGGCCAACAACAGGGCAGAGAGGCTGAGGCCTTCATAAGGACATAAGAAGAGCCCTGCTGGATCAGACCAATGGTCCATCTAGTCCAGCATCCTGTCTCACACAGTGGCCAACCAGTTCCTCTGGAGGGCCAACAACAGGGCAGAGAGGCTGAGGCCTTCATAAGGACATAAGAAGAGCCCTGCTGGATGAGACCAATGGTCCATCTAGTCCAGCATCTGATTTCACACAGTGGCCAACCAATTCCTCTGGAGGGCCAACAACAGGGCAGAGAGGCTGAGGCCTTCATAAGGACATAAGAAGAGCCCTGCTGGAGCAGACTGGTGAGGGTCCAACTAGCCCAGCCTCCTGTCTCACACGGTGGCCAACCGGCTCCTCTGGAGGGCTGACAACGGGGCACAGAGACCGAGACCTTCCCCTGATGGTTGCCTCCTGGCTCTGGGATTAGAACATAAGAACGTAAGAGAAGCCATGTTGGATCAGGCCAATGGTCCATCCAGTCCAACACTTTGAGTCACACAGTGGCCAAAAAAACCCCAAGTGCCATCAAGAGGTCCACCAGTGGGGCTAGAAGCCCTTCCACTGTGCCCCCCCCTCCAAGCACAAGAATACAGAGCATCACTCGCCCCAGAAAGAGAGTTCCGACAATAAGCTGTGGCTAATAGTCACTGATGGACCTCTGCTCCAGATGCTTATCCAGTTGACTGCCTCTGAATCTGGAGGCTCACCCTCATCCCAGGGCCGCTCCTTTCCCCCTCTCTCCTGCACCATTTAAATCATGCATGAGGGGTGGTGGGTGCTCCTGCAAGCCTCCTCCCATGTGATTTAAATCACACAAGACAGAGAGGGACAAGCCCTGGACTCCTACTCTCACCCTGCGGCACCCCCATGGCCCCCTTCTCCCGCAGCCCCTAGCTACGGGCTGTTTCAGCTCCACATCTCTAGAGCACAAATGTACTGTGGCTCCTGCAGACACACCCCCTGCAAGCCCCTCCCCCCCCAACATAACAGACCTTTGTTTGCTGGCATGAAGTCCTTGGCCTTGTCGTTGCAGTAGTGAAGGCAGCAGGAGAGGATCAGGTCGTCGTTGTTGCCCTGTGAGAAGGGACAAGGAGCCATCCCAAATCTGCCAGGCACACCCTCTCCTGGGTCCCCTAACTCCTCTTGTTTGTGCCTCACTAATTAAATTAGCATCCCCCCGGCACCCTCCAGAAAAAAAACAGACACCCCTGTGAGGTGGGTGGGGCTGAGAGAGCTCTCCCAGAAGCTGCCTTTTCAAGGACAACTGCTGTGAGAGCTATGGCTGACCCAAGGCCATTCCAGCAGCTGCAAGTGGAGGAGAGGGGAATCAAACATGGTTCTCCCAGATAGGAGTCCGTGCACTTAATCACTACACCAAACTGGCTCCAGAACTGCCCTGCTGGGTCAGGGGTCTCAATAGCCCATCCACAGCAGCAGCACCTTCTCACCGGTGGCTGGCCAGTTGCTCCTGGGAAGCCCACACAGCAGGAAGCCCACACAGCCCCCGTGATCCTCCTTCAGCATCTGGATTCACAGGTAGATTCTGCCACTATCACTGTCCTCTCTCTTCCTTGACAGCTGTGGCCAACTAAGGGTTAACGGCCTTCAAGCCAGATCCCCTCATTCATCAAGAGCCACGGAAATAACCCAACTTGCAAGCTTGCAAGTTCTCCAGAACTCTGCTTCAGGCTGGATATTTTAAACAAAAAGAACGGGGAGGATGATTTAGGTCACAATCTTTGCTTATACCTGCAGTCTCCCTCCCTCCCCCAAACATCCAGTTTGATGCAGAGTTCCAGGGAACTTGTGTCCAGTTTTGTGTCATTTTGGTTCCTTCCAGTGGTGGAATTCTAGCAGGAGCTCCTTTTCATAGTAGGCCACACAACCCTTATGTAGCCAATCCTCCACGAAATTACAAAAAAGAGCCTTGTAAGCTCTCGGAGGACTGGCTACATCAGGGGTGTGTGGCCTAATATGCAAAGGAGCTCCTGCTGGAATTCCACCCCTGGTTACTCCTAAGGAAAGGAATCCCTGTGCCTTTTGCGTCCAATTTCAGCTTTCCCAGCTGGTGCCCCCCTTGCTGTCCCGTCTCATCCGGGCTGGGCTTCCTGAGCAAAAGTGAGGAAGGGGACTCCACTTACCTGCTGCCTCGAAATGTCCTCGCTGCGGAAGGAGATGGATTCCAGCTCGTTGCCCCGGCTGGTGAGGGCTCGCATGTAGCTGTCCCGCTGCTCAAAGCGGGCCTCCAGGAAGTCCACAGCCTTGTGGGCTCGCTCCTGCAGCAGCCATGCGTAGCCCCCAGCCCGGTTCTCTGACTCAGGGCCCTTGGCCAGACCGTCCAATTCATTTATTACTGACAGGGAAGAGAGAGAGATGCATTTTGGGATTTCAGCTGGCAAGTCCCAGGCAGGTTCTTGAAAGCCTTGCTAAAGGCAGATGTTCACCCTTGAGTTCGGGGTTTTTACCTCCTGGGTATAGGGCTGAATACCTCACCTACCTAACGGCCCCTTGGCAATGCAGAGCCTATTCGCTAGCTAGGTTTAATGTGCTACCATCTGCCATACTTGGAAGATTTCATAAAACTCCCTATGCTAATAGATGGAGCACTTGTGCCTGTCCAGAGATAGAAACTTTAGAACATTTGTTCTTGGACTGTACTTTTTACTCTGACCTACACTCCACACTCATGGACCCCTGAGCAAACAGCGAAGCCAGGCAAATATAAAATTGTCTTCCTGTCGTTAACTCAGAACCGACTGGTAATTGAAACTGTTGCACATTTTTTACATCTAGCATCCAAGAGGCGCTTAATGTATTTACTAATTGCAGGTTGGGTTCCCTGTTATGTTCGATATCATGCCAATAAAGATTATTGAATTGAACTGAAGTTCCAGGCAGCACCTAAGAGGCCCAGGACTTTGGGTCGCAGCCAGCTACTTCTGGCCCTCACAATCTGACGGCTGTTCCCAGCAAGAGGAGGATGACACGTCGGACTGGCTGCTTCGGCTACGAGTGGCAAACCAACAGCTCTCCCTGCCCCACGAGAAGCCTCAAAGGACTCTTGGGAGTCTGTCCTCACCCAACAGACAATTTGGGAGTGCGCAACACGGGGAGTGTGCCTGTCAGCACCCAAAAGAGTCTCTGTACACCCAGGGGCAGTTGTCTGGAGGCCACGTGTCTGCGAGGCCTCGGTTCCGCACGCCCCAGCCTCATCTCCGAGATGGTTAATCCGACTGCTCTTTCCAGCTTCCTTGCCAAGCGCTGAGATCAAGTGGGAAGTATGCATTCCTTGGGGACTGAGGAGGTGGGGGGGAGTGGGGAGGGAGCTGGGGCAAAGGCTTCTCCTTAGTGCTACGAAACTCACCCCCCCTTTCCACATTCTCTGGATTTGGTGCTGGTAGTCCTTGTCGCCCAGCCATCAGAATTCCTGTGACATTTTGGCTGCGCGGCGCTCACCCCCTCCCCAGCAGCCAAAACACGGCTTCTTGCTCTCCGAGCTTGACTGGCGATGGTGGGGGGGGAGAAAAGAACGGTGCAGGGAACATCAAACAGGAGAGAAAAAGAGGCTGCTGCGCCATCCTGAACTCCGTTTCTCAGCCTCTTCCAAGCCAAACAGCCTTCAAAGGGGAAGCGTGTTTGCACTCCTGCCAGAGCTGGCTTCCCCACAGCAGGGTCAGGGGAGTGTAGGTGTGTGTGTGTAGGGGGGTGGGGAGGGAGAGAGCCAGCAAAAGCAGCCCTGGGGAGAGCCTTGGGTGGGCTTTAACAACTCCCCCCCCCGTGCCAGCGGCCCTGCCTCTGAGCAGAAATAGGCTGTGGAGGCGCTGATCCGTCCCTCCCCCACCCCACCCGGGCCCTGATGCCTGCCAAACCGGTCATGGGGAGAGGGTCCTCTTCTGTCGGGCAGGAACAGTGAAGGATCCAAAACGGGGGGGATCTCTGAGCAGGGATCCACAGACAGAAGCGTTTGCCCAAGGAAGCAGGATCGGGAGGGAGGGAGGGAGGGCGGAGGCTGCGCCTGGCTCATTTACTTGAGCTCCCAGGAGCTCTTTTGTGTGTGCGTGGTGGGGGAGGGGGCAGGCGGGGGGGCAGCGCTGATTTGAATGACAGCTTGACGAGGGGGGACCTGGAGCCGCATGCTGGGCTTCCCCGCTGCCAGGTAGGACCTTGCTGCCCACCCCCACAGCTTAGAGGGGACATTGATGGTCACTATCAGATCTCATATGGCTCACTGGGGAATAACATATTTTCCCAAGGGCTGTCAGTCATGATGGCTTTTTAAAAAAAGCCTCCAGATTCAGAGGCAGTCTATCTGGCCATTAAAGAGGAGGCGGGGCTGCTCAGCTAAGTAGCACTCAAGGATGAACCTCTGCTTGACAGATGATTAGCCCCTCCCGAAACACACACACACACACACACACACACACACACACACACACGGCAATGGCTGCTGACCCTTTCCTCCAGGCTTGGCCAGAGCAGCGTTCACTCCCAGGCAAGGGAGTGGCAGGCTAGTGTGCCCAGCACCGCCCCCCCCCCCCGAAACAGACCACCCAGAGGCAGCAGCAGCAGCAGCCGTCGCCTGCTATCTGCCAGGGCCGAGTGTTTACCAATAACAGGAACCAGCTTTGCTGAATTGCCGGACTGCAGCTTTATAAGGAGAAAAGCCAGAGCCAGCGAAAGGACACGGCCTGGGACGGGCCTGCCTTTGGCCAAAGTTCTTGACGGGATGTAAGGGGAGTTCTGCTGGATCTGACTGAAGACCCACTGAGTTGGCCTGCCGCTTCCAACGGGGGCCGGCTAGATGCCTTTGGAAGCTCGCAAAGCGGAGTGAAGAGGCAATGGCCCTTTCTTCGTCGGGTCCGGGTAGACTCCCTCTGAACAGGGAGGCTCCGTTGAGCCCTGCCGCAGTGCTCGGTCCCCTTCCTTGGGCTTTGGGGGTGCTGCACTAACAGCCACCCCTTGCCAGCCACAAGACCGCCTTTCACAGGAAGAGAACGTTTGTCTGCAACCTGACAGCACTGAGTTCCTCGGGACAAGTCGAAGGAAGTCATCCTTCACATGAAACACAAGGAGCCCTCGGGACTCCCTCTCAGCTATGAAGCTCCAGGGGCAACTGAGGGCCAAATTAGAAGTGATTATGATCATGGAGACAAACCTAATGCCATTTTGGAGAATTATGCCGTTTAAAAATCACTTCAAATTGGGCCCACCATGTGTTTGCAACAGGTGATCTTGTTTCCACCCCCTTGTGTCTTTTAAAGTGACAAAACAGATAAGCCCCCCCCCCCCCCATTTTGGCACTTGAAAAAGACATGGGGCATGGCCCCTTGCATCAACTTTTAAATTGCTAAATTGTCCTCTAAAATGGCATCGATGGCCACTGGACCTATGGTCACCAGTGTTCCCTCTAAGCGGAGTTAGTGTGAACTAGCTCACAATTTTTTAGCTTCCAGCTCACACATTTTTGTCCTAGCTCAGGAAAAATGGCCCCAAAGCACACTAATTTATGCAGTAGCTCACAACTTTAATACCAGTAGCTCACAAAGTAGAATTTTTGCTCACAAGACTCCACAGCTTAGAGGGGACATTGATGGTCACTATCAGATCTCATATGGCTCACTGGGGAATAACATATTTTCCCAAGGGCTGTCAGTCATGATGGCTTTTTAAAAAAAGCCTCCAGATTCAGAGGCAGTCTATCTGGCCATTAAATAACTGCAACAGGGATGTTATTGGAAATGTTTGGCCGGTGACTGCTGGAGATAGAGCGCTGGGCCAGATTCAACAGTGACAGTCTGGCTCTTTGAGAAGCCTGACTGGACAGCTTTTCCCCCGCCCCCAAGGATAAGCAGCCCCGCTCACCAATCAGAGGTACCACTATGATGAACTGCCGACAATCCAAAAGTTTGGTGAGACTATCCAGGTGATCGATGAAACCGTTGGTGTCTGGCACCAGGAAGACGGGGCGGATCTCCAGTTCCATCTGCCTCACTTGGGCTTGGTCCTTCAGTACCGCCTGCAAAAAAAACAAACAAAAAACCCCCCCACACAGATGGAGCCCTGAGCCAGAAATAGCAATTGCAGACCTGGGCATTAAAATGCAACATGCCACAGACCTGCCGTCCTCCATGCAGACCAGTTATGTCCCATTACACAACTCCTCCCTCTTCAAATTAGGCTCACTTTACAGCTGGGGTGGGCAAACTGTGGTTAGGGAGCCACATGCGGCTCTTTCACACATACTGTGTGGCTCTTTAAGCCCCCAGTCAGCAACCTTGGAGAAGGCATTTCTCTCTTTCAGTCACTTCTCCAAGCCAAGCCAGCCAACAGCTTGGAGAATGCATTTAAAGTTAAAGTTGCTTTCTTTCTACCTCTACCTCTCTCCTTCCCCCATCTATTTTCCTTCCTTCTTTCCTCCCAGCTCTCAAACATCTGACATTCACGTCTTGTGGCTCTCAAACATCTGGAGAGGTCTGGAGACCAAGTCCTATGAAGAAAGATTGAAGGAGCTAGGCATGTTTAGCATGGAGAGGAGGTGGCTGAGAGGTGATATGATCACCATCTTCAAGTACTTGAAGGGCCGTCATCTAGAGGATGGTGTGGAATTGTTTTCTGTGGCCCCACAAGATAGGACCAGAACCAATGGGTTGAAATGAAATCAAAAGAGTTCCCGGCTCAACATTAGGAAGAACTTCCTGGCCGTTAGAGCGGTTCCTCAGCGGAACAGGCTTCCTCGGGAGGTGGTGGGCTCTCCTTCCTTGGAGGTTTTGAAACAGAGGCTAGAGGGCCATCTGACAGCGATGAAGATCCTGTGAATTTAGGGAGAGGTATTTGTGAGTTTCCTGCATTGTGCAGGGGGTTGGACTAGATGGCCCTGGAGGTCCCTTCCAACTCTATGATTCTATCTGATGTTTATCCTCTGTGGCTCATACATTAAGCAAGTTTGGCCACCCCTGCTTTACAGAATTCATGCTGCTACCCTTTTGGGGGCCCCTGGAAGCCCTCTTGATCAGCCCCTCCAGTGGCTCCCCAGATTCCATATATCCTTCAGATGAACGTGAGGCTTGCACAGTAGAAGCATTTTTCTCTCCCCCCCCCCATCAGAAAAAAAAATCCCAACAGCAACAAATGCAAAGCTGAGTCCATCGCCGGCAACATACTAGCGTGCCCCGCTAAAAATCCAGACACGGCACCACATGTGCTTCATAGTACCCATGTGGGCAGCCGATGCCCCAGAAAGTGCCCCCCTGCCCTCCTGCCCCAGACTCCCAGGCTCCTGGCTGCCGGGAGCGAGGCCTGTGCCGGCCGTCACGTCCCATCCTGCCCCCCAGGACTGCCAGGGAGAGGACGGCCGGATGAGAGTGGCTGCGGGGACGGTGCCAAGTCTCCCCTCCCCGTTCAAGGAGCTGGAGGGGAACTTGCCTCAGCAGGGTTCAGAGGCCACAGGGAGGTTTATTTGTGTTTGGCAGCTGCTGGCCGAGGGGGTAAGAGGGAGTGCAGACTCCCAGCCAGGCACGACGGGGGTGGGGGGGAAGGGGCTTTATGCCAGGAAGGAGGGCGCATGCATCAGAGTGAGACTAGCTTCCGGTGTGTGTGTGTGTGGGGGACAGCAATGCCAGGAAGTGCCTTGGCACACTACGTCCGAATCTGGTGTCCTCTGCTTGCTGCTATATCCCCCTAGTCTTGGAAAAGGCACTCTTAACAAGGGCGGTTTCTGAGCACATGCAGCCTGCATTTCTCCTAGAGCAGGGGTGGCCAAACTGAGGCTCGGGAGCCACGTGTGGCTCTTTCACACATATTGTGTGGCTCTTGAAGCCCCCACCACCCCATCAGCTGGTTGGAGAAGGCATTTCTCTTTTTAAATCACTGCCAGCCAGCAGCTTGGAGAATACATTTAAAGTTGCTTTCTTTTCACCTCCACCTCCCTTCCCCATTTTCCTTCCTTCCTTCCTCCCTCCCTCCCTCCTTTCCTTTTCTCAAACATCTGACATTCATGTCTTGCGGCTCTCAAACATCTGACGTTTATGCTATGTGGCTCTTACATCAAGCAAGTTTGGCCACCCCTGTCCTAAACCCTGTCGACAGGCCTGGGGTTGATGAGCAGGGTCTTCCGAGGAAGCAGGCCGGGTCTCTCTTGGAGAGAAGGACGTGAGCAGCCCGAGCCGGTGGCAGACGACGCCTGTGGCCCTGCCTGCTCTGAGGGATGGGAGCGGCTTCCTAGAATGTCAAAGAGGGGGGAGGAGGACTCTTGTGGTGAGGACCGACGTGCCCGCTGTCCAGTAGTGGGCTTGCCCGCCCCCACTGCCACCGCCGCGACGGAGCCGCTCTTTGGGGGGTTGCCCTTCCGCTGCTGGCAGGTGCGCGCGTGCTGGCTCATTGTTTCCCAGGGCGCGGGGTGGGGGGGAGCGGGCCAGGGCTATATTTAGCCAGTGACTCCCTCCCCTCCCGCAGGAGAGAAGCTGGGCCCGGCGAGGATAGGAGCACAACTATTTTCAGCAGCCCTATCAGAACGGGCTGCCCCCCCCACCTCCTCCCCCCAGCTCCACGGGAACCGAAGCGGCCGCCGCTACTGCAGCGCCCAGAAAAGAATAGGGGCCGCTGAGAGGAAGAGCTTGTTATGTTTCAGGTGGGGATGTTCTCAGTGGCACAGGAAATGCAGGCCTCTCTTTGCACAAAAGGACAGAGGTGGCCGGAGCAACAGCTGAGGGGCAAAGCTGGGGGCACAACGCTGAGAACGAGATCAAAAGTTTCCCCCTCGCCTGCCCCCTGGGGCTGGTTTTGTGCCCTGATCCTGGCCCCAGAGCACCAGATAGCAGAAGGAAAGGAAAGAAGTCCCTTTGGCTTTAAGGGGACAAAGCTTGCAGTGCGCCCACAATTTGTTGCATAGAATCACAGAGTTGGAAGGGACCTCCAGGGTCATCTAGTCCAACCCTCTGCACAATGCAGGAAACTTACAAAAACCTCCCCCTAAATTCACAGGAACTTCATCACTGTCAGATGGCCATCTAGCCTCTGTTTAAAAACCTCCAAGGAAGGAGAGAGCCCACCACCTCCACTGAGGAGCCCACCACCTCCACTGTTCCACTGAGGAATCACTCTAATGGTCAGGAAGTTCTTCCTAATGTTGAGCTGGAAACTCTTTTGATTTAATTTCAACCCACTGGTTCTGGTCCTACCTTCCGGGGCCACAGAAAACAATTCCACACCATCCTCTATAATGACAGCCCTTCAAGAACTTGAAGATGGTGATCATATCACCTCTCAGCTGCCGCCTCTCCAGGCTAAACATCCCCAGCTCCTTCAACCTTTCCTCATAGGACTTCGTCTCCAGACCCCTCACCATCGTCGCCTTCCTCTGGACCCGTTCCAGCTTGTCTATATCCTTTTTAAAATGTGGTGCCCAAAACTGAACAGAATACTCCAGGTGAGGTCTTACCAGAGCAGAGTAAAGCAATACCATCACATCACGTGATCTGGACACTACACTTCTGTTGATACAGCCCAAAACTGCATTTGCCGTTTTAGCCACCGTATCACACTATTGACACATGTTCAGCGGATGATCCACTAAGACCCCTAGATCTTTTTCGCACATACTACTGCTAAGACAAGTCTCCCCCATCCAATAACCATGCATTAGATTTTTCGTACCTAAATGCAGAACTTTACATTTATCCCTGTTAAAATTCATTTTAATTTTAGCCCAGTTTTCCAGCCTGTCAAGGTCATCCTGTATCCTGTTCCTGTCTTCTTCTGTGTTTGCAACTCCTCTCAATTTAGTATCATCTGCAAATTTAATAAGCGTTCCCTCTATGCCGTCATCCAAATCACTGATAAAGATGTTGAACAAAACAGGTCCCAGGACAGATCCTTGAGGCACTCCACTTGTCACTCCTCTCCAAGAGGATGAGGAACCATTCACAAGAACTCTTTGGGTGAGATCTGTCAACCAGTTACAGATTCACCTAACGGTAACAGGATTCAAACCACATTTTACCAAATCAACAAGGATAGTATGTGAAACCTTATCAAAAGCCTTACTGAAATCAAGATAAACCTTGACTAGAGCATTCCCCTGATTCAGCAAGGTGGTCACTTGCTCAAAAAAAGAGATCAGCTTAGTCTGACATGACTTGTTCTTGAGAAAACCATGCTGGCTCTTAGTAATCACATCCATTCTTTCTAAATGTTCCAGGACCGACTGTTTGATGATTTGTTCTAAAACTTTTCCAGGTACAGACGTCAAGCTGACGGGTCAATAGTTACCCGGATCGTCTTTTTTCCCCTTCTTGAAGATGGGGACAATATTTGCCCAGCTCCAATCTTCCGGCACCTCTTCTGTTCTCCAAGAATTCTCAAAAATATTAGCCAGAGGCTCAGAAATTATATCCGCAAGCTCTTTTAGAACCCTTGGATGCAATTCATCTGGCCCCGAGGACTTAGTTTAATTTAAAGAAACTATTACTGTTTTCGCACATAGCTTACCTCGCAGTCACAATCCTGTTCCCTCCGCAGCGTCTGTTGGATTTTCCACCATCTGCGCCGGAGTTACAGGAAGTGCCGCAGCTTTTGCGTAGCAAACGTAAACTGGGTTTTAGCGGTTTATGTCTACTACGCAGAAGCCGTGGCACTTCCTGTAACTTCGGCGCAGATGGTGGGAAATCTGACCGGACGCTGCAGAGGGAACAGGATTGTGATTGAGAGGTAAGCTGTGTGCGAAAACGGTATAGGTGTTTATGTACTACCCCTATGCTGATCCTAGGTTGGAACTTCATGCCCTCCTTATATGTTCTGTTTTTACCATGCTGAGCACCATTTCCCTCAGAAGAGAAGACTGAGGAAAAGTAGGAATTGAGCCGTTCTGCCCTCTCTTCATTACCTGTTACAATTTCACTTTCTTGCCCTCGCAATGGGCCTACCGTGTCCTTGCTCTTTTTTTTACTCTGAACATAAGAAAAGAACCCTTTTTTGTTGTTTTTAGCATCTTTGGCCAGCATAAGCTCATACTGAGCTTTAGCTTTCCTAACTTTTTCTCTATAAGCACTGGTGATTTGTTTATATTCATCCTTGGTTATAAGGCCCTCCTTCCAATTCCTAAAGAAGTCTTTTTTATTTTTCAAGTCTTCAGAGAGATGTTTATGGAGCCACTTCGGCTACTTTAGGCTTTTCCCATTTTTTCTTCTCATAGGAATCATCTGTGATTGTGCTTTTAGTATTTCGCTTTTAAGAAACTCCCATCCCTCCTGAACCCCCTTCCTCCTAAGTATTTCTGACCATGGGATTTCACCCAGCATAGTTCTAAGTTTATCAAAGTTTACCTTTCTGAAGTCCAGCCTATATGTCTGGCTACGTATAGCTTTTCCCTTCCCTAAAACTGTAAATTCCAAAATCACATGGTCACTACTACCCAGGGTGCCCACTATTTCCACTTCTTCAATCAATTCTTCCTTGTTGGTGAGAATTAAATCCAAGATAGCAGATCCCCTTGTTTCCTTCATCACTTTCTGGAAAAGGAAGTTGTCAGCAAGACAAGTAAGGAATCTATCTGACTTTTCATTTTTAGCAGAGTTGAACTTTCAACAGATGTCCGGATAACTGAAATCTCCCATGATCACTGTATCTCTTCTCTTGGAGAACTCTGCAATCTGCTGTAGAAGTATCTCATCCAAGTCCTCTGCCTGACTTGGTGGTCTATAGCAGACCCCCACAATAATATCAGTTATTTCTTACTCCTTTTATTTTTACCCAGAGACTCTCAACTGAGCTGCCATGCTCAGATTCACATATTTCCTCACAAGTATATACCTCCTTCACATATACTGCGACGCCTCCGCCTTTTCTCATTTGCCTGTCCCTTTTAAATAAGTTGTACTCCTGAATCCTAATATTCCAGTTGTGAGTGTCATCCCACCAAGTTTCAGTAAGGCCTATTTTGTCATAGTCTCCTTCCTTTATTAGGACTTCCAGTTCTTCCTGATTGTTTCCCATACTCTGTGCATTAGTGTAGAGACATCGGAATCCATGTTTTATGCATCCCGAGGGTTTAGTTTCCGTACAAGCCTGCAAGTTAACATTACCTAGCGTATGTGCCACTCTTTGCAAATCTGTAATGTTCTTATTCCCAGTTTCTGGCATCATACGAGGCTTTGAATCATTGTCTCGCTTCCCCATACAATTTAGTTTAAAATCCTCCTTATTAGGTTAGCAAGGCTGTTACCAAACGCCCTTTTTCCTACCGCCGTAAGGTGCAAACCATCTCTCGATAGAAGACCACCATCTCAAAAGCGTAAGCCATGGTCCAGAAATCTGAATCTTTCCTGACGACACCGTCAACGTAGCCAGTTGTTTATTTGAAGTATTCTTTTTCGTCCTAAGCCACGGCCTTCAACAGGAAGCACTGACGAGTACACAACCTGTGCGCCCAGTTCCTTCACTTTCTGACCTAAAGCCACATAAGTCTTTTCTAATACGTTCAGGGCTATGACGGGCAGTATCATTTGTTCCAAAGTGGATCAGCAAGAGGGGATAGTAATCCGTGGGCTTGATAAGTCTTCCAATCCTTCTGTCACGTGCTGGATGCATGCACCCGGCAGACAGCAAAATTCTCAGGATGACAAGTCCGGTCGGCACACTTTGGGCTCCACCCCTCTGAGCAAGGAGTCTCCAATCACCACCACCTTCCTCTTCCCATATTGGGGAGCAGAAGCTCCAGGCTTCTTATCCACAGGATGCTGAGAAACTTTCTTCAAGCTTCGTGGAGGCTGAGGAAGTAGCCCTTGGCCAGTTCCGCAGGGCCTGTAAGACAGCCCTCTTCCAGCTGGCTTATAGCTAACTGGCATTGGAAACTGAGTGTAGTTTTGATAGACTGCTGTTATATGTCTTATTATTTTACTGTTTTAACTGGGTAAGATGTTTTAAATTCAAAATTTATGTTAGATTTTATTATGTTGTGAGCCGCCCTGAGCCACCTCGGTGGGAAGGGCGGGATATAAATGGAAATAAACTTGAAACTTGTTCCAGTGGTTCAGAATCAGTTACTGTGGAGAGATCCTGGAACCTACTGCTGAGAAGCAGGGGCTCAGAACATCTCCTGTGACAACTGCATCCCACCTGTTTTCCTTCACAAGCCACAAGGCCTGGGGAGAGTTCCCAGGAGGTCTCTGCTCCAGGTCTGGTTCAGACTTGGGCATGCTTCTCCTCAGGAGAAGGCCACTGCCCTATGTGGAGAGGGCCCAGGGCCCCGCCAGCCCCACTTCCTGTATCAGGGGTGGCCAAACTATGATTTGAGAACCACAAGTGGCTCTTTCACACATACTGTGTGGCTCTCCGAGTCCTCACCACCCCATCAGCTGGCTTGGAGAATGCATTTAAAGTTAAAGTTGCTTTGTTTCCACCTCTTCCTCTCCATCTGTGGCCCCAGAAGGTTTTCTGTGGCCCTAGAAGGTCGGATCAGAATCAATGGGTTGAAATTAAAAGAGTGTCCAGCTCAACATTAGGAAGAACTTCCTGACAGAGCAATTCCTCAGTGGAACATGCTTCCTCGGGAGGCGGTAGGCTCTCCTTCCTTGGAGGTTTTTAAACAGAGCCTAGATGGCCATTTGACAGCAATGCGGATACTGTGAATTTAGGGGGAGGTGTTTGTGAGTTTCCTGCATTGTGCAGGGGGCTGGACTAGATGACCCTGGAGGTCGCTTCCAACTCTATGATTCTATGATCTTTTTTCCTTCCTTACCGCCTGCCTGCCTGCTCTCAAACATCAGATGTTTATTCTATGTGGCTTTTCCTTTAAGCAAGTTTGGCCACCCCTGTCCCATATTCATCCCCCTTCCTTCAGGACCGCTAGTGGACACCCAAAGCAGCTAAGTGAGGTCTGCCCTATTCGGCTCAGCCAGCACCTCCTGGAGAAATACTGAGTCAATGAGCCCAGCCACATGCTCTGAGTGCTTCGTTTCTTTAAACGAGAGGGGAGGGGGGAGAAAAGGAAGAAGCACTGAAGCCTGAATGCCATCTCCTTGGGGTGAAAGCCCACCTCCCCAAATCCCAGGCATGAGCAGGGCTGGCGTTCCTCCTCTGAGACCACAATGTCCGGAGTCTCGGAGTGGTGGCACCTCGCTCTTTTCACTCAGAAACGCACCGCCCCTCGCCTCGACTGCTCTGAAGCGCCAGAACCCCAAATGCCACCCTGTCTAACGGGGTTCTTGGTGCCATCGGGTTTCTTTGCTGTAGCCGTGGCCCCTCGAGGCCCTGAGCAGACCCAGCTCTTGGGTTCCGCTGCTGCCTGGCTGGAACCCAGCGACTCTCCTGCTGTCTTGTGCACGCACACGCATACGCAAGCGGGCGCCCCTCTCTCGCCTGCTAGAATCCAGGCCTGTTCTTCCTGGCAGGCAGAAGGCTCACTGCGGCAGGCAACGGTGGGCCTGGAGAGCAAAGAGCGGTGGTTCTGGGCCTGCAGCCAATAGCCAGCGGGCACACATGTGCACGCTCTCCCAGTAGGGCCTTCAGCGGCCCTGTTTTACAACCACCTCGGCACAGACTCCAGAGTTCACGCATATGGCTAGACAGATGTGTTTGGCCGGCGTTCAAGGCTGGGAAATTAAGAGTTATGGAAGTGAAGGGCCCTGGGCACTGCAGAGGATGGAGGAAAGGCGCGCGGGGGGGTGGGTGGGGGTGGGGAGGTGGAATTTCCCTCTGCTGCTGAGAAACCCTTCGCTGGGCTTCGGGGGAGTCAGCCAGCGAGCGGGGTCGAGAGAAAGCCAGGCAGCCAACGCCCGTGGGCCAGGTCTTACTCGGAAAGGGCCGGTGTGAAGATGCTACAGCTTTGAGTGTGTGTGGGTGGGGTGTCGATGGGACCTTTGGGGCTTGATATCATCCGGTTCAGCCGTGGTAAAGGGGTGGAGTGGCTCGGGGAAAGGGGCTTCCAAGAGAAAGGAGGACTGGATAGGTCTAAAATGGCTGGAGATGGCTGTTCCCTCTGCCCCCGGGCCCCCTGGCCAGTCCCGCAGCCTGCTTTTTGCTGGCTCCAGTAAAGACTGCAGGCTAGTTGCGGGGGGGGGGGGGGGGGGAGAGTGTGCTCAAGCCCCTCCCCCTCCTCTCTGTAGGCCCATCGTGGAATTCTACACCTTTCCCCCAACTGGACATCTCTTGGGCGAGTTTTACAAAGTGTTTCCCCCCCCCTTCCCCCTCCTGCTACACTCCCGGACATGGGAAGATCTTGGTCTTTCTTGTGCAATGTCCTGAGGTGCTTCCCCTCCTGCCCCCGCTCCAGCCCACCTGGATCTTGTCTTGGCGGCGTTGCTGCTCGGCAACCTTCCTGGACAAGGCTTGCTTCCTCGCCCGGAGCTCCCTGATGTCCAGCTCTCCGCTGCTGCCTTCGGCCTCCGAGTCTTCTTCAAAGGCCTCGATCCTGACATCCTCCTCCTTCTCGCAGAAGGGGCCGGTGGAGAGAAATGGGGGGGAAAGAAGCGTTGCGATGCAAGACAGGACAGAAATTCATGTGTTTGGCAACCTTTTCCCACAAGAAATCCTTGGAACTGTAACACTGTAAAGGCCGCTGAGCACTGGGGACTCCGACTCCCCCCTTCTGTACTACAATCCCCAGAATTCCCCGGGAGCGGGAGCCCAGCTCATTCCCACCTCTCCAGAAATGGCCAGGGTGCTACCAGAAGAATTTCCTGCCGATATGGGAAAGGACGCGGCAAGAATGTGTGCACGGGGCACGCGGCCAACCCGAGCATCCTGGCTCACGCAGACAAGCGCCCCGAGCGGGCACATGTTTGCGACACGTATAGTTTGCGAGGCTTTCCCGGGGTAAAGCAAAAAACGTTTTGCCGTGGGTGGAATCCACGGAGGGCCCCTGCAAAGAGTGCAGTGGGCTCTGCAGCCTGGGGCCAAAGACTTCCCCCCCCTAAATGGCCCCATTGTCCCCTGCGAGATCCTACACAAGACCGAGTGTAGCTCTGCGGAGTGGCTGGCAGGGACGCCGTATACACACAGGCACGGCCTGCAGAGAACCCCGGGCTAAAGGAACAAGCCGGGGCAGAAAAAACAAGAGGAGAAATTCCTTAATCACATCAGGATGTGAACAGCGAGGGAGGGCCGGGCGGGGGGGGGGGCGGAGGAGGAGGAGGAGGAGAAGAGCCAGCACCAATCCCTCTTCCTGTACGTGTGTTGGAGGCTGCTGTTCAGTGCTGTCCCCCCCCCCACACCGCCCGCTCCACTGCTATAAACTCGATCCTGAGACTGAACCCTAACCCCCCCCTCACCCTGCTCTTCCTCTCCACCCCCTTCCTGCTGCGCCGGAGCTGCACATTATTAAAGCTCTGCTCCCCCCGCTGAATCGTATTTGCAAGGCGCATCTGGAACTCATCGCTGTTGCCAGAGAGCCAGAGAGAAAAAGGCTCTTGGGTGGGACTGGCAGGAAGGGGCACATGAGCACAGCATGCTCGAGAGACATTGCGCAGGGGCCTCCCCCCATTATAAATAGCAAGCCGGCCCAGGCCCGCTGGGGGCCTCGCTCCTGCCGTGCATGCCCTTCCCACCCAGTACCTGATCTTGCAGTTGTTTTCCCTCTTGGCTTGCCATTTCCTTTCCCATGGCGTCTGGGACGGGGGCCACTGACACATACTTTCCACCCTTGAATGCCAGCAATGGCTCTTCTTGGCCACAAAGGGCTTCCAGGAAATACTTCAGCACCGTGACCCTCTTGCAGTCGGCCGCAATAACCTACAAAGTGGGGATGGGGGAGAGGAGAGAGAAAGGGGGGGGGGGGTGAAAACGGAATCAAGAGCACTGAGGGTGGGTCGGCTGGGGGTGGGGAGAGAGAGAGAACTCAGAAGCAGGTTTTCACGAGACCCGGTTCTGAGTCGCACCTTTGCCGCAGATCCAAGGGCCGCCCCACGTGCCACAGGCAGTCGGATCAAAACTGTGGCCGAGGAGAGACAGCCCCTGCCAAGGCATCTGTCTTGTTTTGAAGGGTGAGCCCCAGCCCCTCTCTCGGCGGCAGGCCATCTGCCCCGCTCTCCTTCACAGCACATGTTTTTTGGGGGGGCGAGAACACGGGTTTGCCCCTTCGCTCAGAGCAAGAAACGACCTGCAGGGCTGGGCAGAGCTAGCCTCAAAGGTGACTCCAACCCAAGCCCCCTGGTGGGTGATCGACTGAGAGGAGGGAAGGCAACTGGGAGCCCTTTCATTTGACCCCATCGCCCCCAGTGCTTGGCAGACTCTCCTGGGGGGGAAAGGAGAGGCCAAGGCGGCTTTAAACTGTGGAAGGTCCAGGTGGGTGTGGGAGGCAAACGCTGCACTCCCCCCTCCCCCAACTGCCAGCGTCCCAGGGGGATTAGAGTGTGCATGCGCGTGAGACAGAGATGCTTCCCTAAGCCGGATGACAGAGGCTGCATTATGTCCCTGTATACTGTGCTAACGTGTAGTAAAGCAAAGGTAAAAGTAGTCCCCTGTGCAAACGCCAATGTGTAGTGGGGTGGTGGAAATGGGAGGGTGAGCATCAGGGAGATACTGTCAGAGCGTTAATGTTTTAAACGCATTTGCATTTTGAGTAAAAAACCCCCCAATATCGTTCGCTTGGTTTGCCTGTGTCCTTTATAAAGCTTATATCTCCCTTACGTGGCATTACATTATATGGCGCTCACGGCCTGGCCCGACAAAGTGCCATTTATGTCAAATCTGGCCATTGTAACAAATGAGTCTGACACCTCTGGTCTAAACAAATCTCCCAGGAGAGGCATCAGTCAGGAGACTTCAAGCCAGGAGTTGTCAGAATGCTAAAATCCCCATCTCTCTCCTTTCTGCCCGGTGCCGGGGAAGTGCCACACGTCTTGGACCACTGCCTAGATTGCGGATGGGCAAAACAATGGATACTGAGGTGGTGAGATGGAAGTGCCATGATTGGGAGTACAGCTAACCTGGGTGGAGTCACAGCTCCCTGAAAGCACATTCGTGGTCTGGCAGTATTCAGGATTTGTGGCTGTCCCTGGATAAGAAGAGGGCAGCATTGGGCCAGGGTGTCCTTTACCAGATTAGACTGGTTCATACTCAGAGCATGGCCACCGCTCTGCTTGCCTTGGTAACACCCCCAACTGGATTACTGAGTTGTCCTCCATGGTGGGGGGGGGGGGGGCTGCCTTCGAAATCAACCTGAACATGGTGCATTGAAGCATCGCCTGCACTGAGGTTTCTGAGGCTGCCGCTTCACTTTCAGGTGCCTGTTACCTGTTTTATTTCTACTTCTCCTGCTGTCAAAAGGGTCTTTAAACGGGCTGTTTGAAATTTTGCTACTGCAAAGTTTTTAGTGCCTTTTACTGCCTTTCCTGCTGCTTTTAGTATTGATTCTTCCTCCACCTTGTTATTTTTATTACTGTTTTAATTGCAAGCTGCCTCAGGTACTCAGAGGGGTCAAAAAGGGCGGGGGTGTAAAGTTTCCAGAGGAATACAAGAAAGACAAAAAAAAAAAAAAAAGGAAGAGAAATAAAGACATTTAGGACATTTTGCCTGGAAGAATTCCAGGAGGAAATGACAGAAGGCTTGTGACCTCTATCAGTTAATGCCGGTCCAAACAAGAGCTGCCAAGGCGGACCTACTCTCCAGTAAGGCCCCACAAGCACTGTGGAGAACTATGGGGCATGCTCCAGGGGGGCACACATGTCCATTTAGCACTGTGGAGAACTACGGGGCATGCTTCAGGGGGCACACGTCCATTTAGCCATGGTGCCTATACAGAGCCTGCAAATATACAGGCAATATACTTCTGCGATCCAGGCTGTGAGGTCCAAAGTGGAGATGAGCTGCTGCCCTGCTTGTGAACTTGGCTGAGGGGGGAGGAAACTGGCCGCCTGTCCAGCTGCTGAAAACCAAACTCGGGACTGGACAGCCCTTTGGCTCAACCCTTGCAGAGCCTCTCGTACTTTGTGTGAGTTAAGAGCCATCATGAGGATGGATTTTACTTAGCTCCTCCTCTGTGTCTCTGCTCCTACTCTTCTTTGCCTGGGCTCTGCCAGTCACTATGCCTGTCCCCTTTCCCCCAGTGAAGCCGCCACAGCACAAGAGAGAATGAATGGCTTGCCCGGGTTTCCTTCTCCCTGCTAGAAACTGGAGAGATCTGGAAACTCCTTTTTCATGGACACCTCCCAAAGGCTGGAGGCCTGGCTTAGAGAGGAAGCAGAAGACCCCAAATGATCAGTACTAAAAATACTCCACAGAAGGGCTCAAGGACTCCTTGCACATTGTCTACCTCAGTGGTCCCCAACCCTTTTGGCACCAGAGACCAGTTTTGTGGGAGACATTTTTTCCACGGACTGGGGGGGTGGGGGTGGGATGGTTTTGGGATGATAAAACTGTGCACTTTATTTGGGTCTGGGGAAACTGGGTTTGATTTCCCACTCCTCCACTTGCGGCTGCTGGAATGGTCTTGGGTCAGCCATAGCTCTTGCAGGAGTTGTCCTTGAAAGGGCAGCTTCTGGGGAGAGCTCTCTCAGCCCCACCCACTTCACAGGGTGTCTGCTGTGGGGGAGGAAGATAAAGGAGATTGTGAGCCGCTCTGAGATTCAGAGCGGAGGGCAGGATATAGATCCAATGTCATTGACTTATTATTGCTATATTGTAATATATAATGAAATAATTATACAACTCACGGCCCGGTTGCTAACTGGTACTGGTCCACAGCCTGGGGGTTGGGGACCCCTGGTCTACCTGACCCCAACATACTGAAGGAAAATAAAGGGACAGGAGCCTCCTCTCCAGAGGAAGCAGGCAAGCAGCAGGGGACAGAAGGAGAAAGATGGGGAGGGGGGAATAATCCAGGACAGTTGGTGGAATGTGCTGGTTCAAGGGGTGAAGGGGGATGCCTGGCACAACACATGCATGTCTAATTTGACCTGGGCACCGATTCTCCCACTGGGGTAATGATGGCTTCCAGGCTGGTGCGAAACTCACTTAAGACAACGTAATGTGGAAGGGTTGGAGCCTTCTACTGTTTTCACACAGCATACTTCCTGTTTTGTTTGTCATTTATAACACACTGATGCTACCATTCCACAGAATTACTAAAGGTCATGTGAAAAAAAAAAAGTACCATCAACAAATGCAAAGTCAGTGAATCAAAGTTACAATAAAAAACTTTTTAAAGACAGACAGAGAGAGGGAGGGAGGGAGGCAAGAAAGAGAGAGACAGAGAGGAAGGAAGGAAGGAAGGAAGGAAGGAAGGAAGGAAGGAAGGAAGGAAGGAAGGAAGGAAGGAAGGAAGGAAGGAAGGAAGAAAGAGAGGGAGGGGGAAGGGAAGAAGGAAGGAAGGGAGAGAAGGTTGGATTATGAAATCAGAAGGCTTAAGAACTAAACTGATTCATTTTCCAGTTATCTAACATTACTGACAGAGGCAGCTGGGCTTGACTCTGCTCTCTTGTTAAGGTGTGTGCGTTCATTGAACTGGTGCTCAGAGCAATCACTTAGCACACAGTAGGTCCAAGAGAAATCCCCAGCATCTGCTGCTATATCATTTAATAGGTTCATTTACTTAATTTTGTACCCCACATTGTCAGACACACCTGACGACTTAACGATCAAAAACTAAGAACTTATAAAAAGTCACCATTATACAATCACCACTGTGAAGACTTTAAAATCACTAGCGGGAGATGATAAAACAATTTCAGCAGAGCACCCACGAAAACAGGCTGCAGCACACTCAAGATGCACCCCCCTCCCCCGCCATGCGTGCATGCTCACACATACTCAACTCAGAGAGCCAGCTTCTAAGCCCCCAGAAATATTGTGCTGTGGACAAGTTAGAAGGGAGGAATACCCTGCACTTAATCCTGAATGATGCTTAAGACCTGGTGTGAGATGTATGCACTGTTGGGAATAGCAACCAACTGCTCTTCAGGTTTGTAGATGAAAAATTACTCCCCTCCCCCAGCCCAATACAGATACAGAAGAAGAAACTTCTAAAAAAAAAAAGGAGTCAGCCAGAAGAAAGCTGAAAGGGAGAGCAAAGAGAGTCAAGATCTAGTCAAGATCCTGGGAGATTATGGATTTAAATCCATGATCGGTTGGCAGTTTCCACCATATATGGTATCAATCAAGTCACAGTCAACTTACAGAGACCCTGCAGAGTTTTCAAAGTAAGAAACGGAGGTAGTTTGCCTGTCTTTGCGTAGCAGCGCTGACTTCCTTAGTGGTCTCTCATTCACATATTAATCAGGGCTGACCCCACGTAGCTCCTGAAATCTGGTGAGACCGGGCTATCCTGGGCTATCCAGGTAAGGGCAGACAGATACAGTCCATCTTCTGCTTTCCAGCCCTTTGGCAAGAATGCAAGTTTTAGGTGTTAAATTGCATATTAGGACATAAACCATTCTGCATTTGCATTCTTAAGGTATTCTTGAGATACCAGTGAGATTAAGAAAGGTGGAGTCAACGCTCAGAGGATGCCAACTTGGTTAATCAACTAGTTTGGTGTAGTGGTTAAGGGCGTGGACTCTTATCTGGAAGAACCGGGTTTGATTCTCCACTCCTCTGCTTGCAGCTGCTGAATGGCCTTGGGTTAGCCATAGCTAGTGCAGCTTCTGGGAGAGCTCTCTCAGCCCCACCCACCTCACAGGGTGTCTGTTGTTGGGGAAGGAGATAAAGGAGATTGTAAGTTGCTCTGAGACCCTGATTCAGAGAGAACAGCGGGGTATAAATCTGCGGTTGTCTTCTTCTTCTAAATCAAGCAAGTCGTAAAAGATAAAGCAGCTCCCCTTAAAAAAAAATCACAAATCTAGTCCAAAGGAGGACAACAGAAAGGAGCTCAGCCTCTGGCAAGGCAAACAGAAGGCAGCAAAACAAATCTGAGGAGCAGGTGGTGAAAACAAAGAATTAATCATTTATTTAAATGCACCGGGAGTGACAACAAATAAAACAAATATCAGGGAGGAGCAGTTGGACAACATAGGATTGCTAAAGGAAGACAAAGAGACTGCAGAGGAAGTGAACGAGCTCTTTGCATTTGCCTTCACTGTGGAAAATTGGATTTACACCCTGCCCTTCACTACCCGAAGGAGTCCTGGAGTGGCTTACAATCACCTCCCCTTCCTCTCCCCACAACAGACACCCTGCGAGGTAGGTGTGGCTGAGATAGCTTTGAAAGAGTTGTGATTGACCCAAGGTCACCAATGTTCCCTCTAAGCTGCAGAGTCTTGTGAGCAAAAATGATACTTTGTGAGCTGCTGGCATTAAAGTTGTGAGGTACTGCATAAATTATTGCGCTCTGGGGTCAGCCTTCCTGAGCTAAGACAAAAATGTGTGAGTTGGAGGCTAAAAATCTGTGAGCTAGCTCATGCTAACTCAGCTTAGAGGGAACACTGAAAGTCACCCAGTTGGCTTCATATGGAAGAGTGGGGAATCGAGTCTGGTTGCTCCAGAGGAAATCAAAAAGCGCTCACTGGTATCCACATGGCATATTCTCAAGAATACCTTAAAAATGCAAATGTATTCTTCTTGTAACCTGCCCTGAGAGCCTGCCTTGGGATGGAGGGGATAGAAATCCCACAAATAAATAAATGGTTTATGTCCCAATTTGCAACTTACACCTAAAACTGGCATTCCTATCAAAGGACAAGAAAGCAGACGATACTGTAAAAAGCACCTCATAAATTACAGGTCGAACAGGCTAACATCTATTCCCAACAAACTGTTAACTTAAAATAAAAGATCAACCATAAAGAGGAACAAGTCGTACTAAGGAAGAATCAGCATGGCTTCTTCGACAAGTGGTTCTGACTCACAAAACTTCTCGATTCTCTTTCAGGAGTGTTAACAAGGACCTGGAAAGGGGTGACCTGGTAGACATTAAAAAGTTTGGAAAAGTCCTTCCCCAAAGGCTAAAAAAAGGTGAAGGTAGTCCCCTGTGCAAGCACCAGTCATTTCCGACTCCGGGGTGATGTTGCATCATGACGTTTTCATGGCAGACTTTTCAACAGGGTGGTTTTGCCACTGCCTTCCGCAGTCATCTACACTTCTCCCCCAGCAAGCTGGGTCCTCATTTTACCGACCTCTGAAGGATGGAAGGCTGAGTCAACCTTGAGCAGGCTACCTGAACCCAGCTTCTGCCGGGATTGAACTCAGATCGTGAGCATAGGTTAGGACTGCAGTACTGCAGCTTTACCACTCTGCGCTACAGGGCTCATGTAGATCCCAAAGGCTACCGAATGAAATTTGTCATGGAATAGAAGAAGTGCTGTGTGATAACAATCACACGCCCCACCCCCTTTTCCCAGCTGTAAAAAGGGAGGGGAGAAGGCCTTACAATGGGAGGGCTCAAAATGCAGAGCTTGCCTGTCATTTGGGGAGTGGAGATGAGCTACAGGTCCGCAAGAACACTCTGCTTACAGGCATCTTCTTGAGCTGGATCTCAAAACCCTGGGAGGTCCACAAGTTGTGTCTGGAAGAAGCATTATGTTGTGCGGAGACTCCCGTTAAAGGTGGGATCCATTTGGGTAAAAAAACCCCCACGTGGGAGCCTGAGTGACCAACTGAAACCAGTTTCAAAGCAGTTTACAAATCCCTACCCTTTGGGATTATCTGGAATTGTAGTTCCGTGGAGGAGACAGGAGTGTTTAATAAAACCACAGCTCCAAGGATTCTTTGGGAGGGAAGCAATAATAATTCAGCCCCTTTCCGACCATTTTGAACTTCCAGCAGACCTTAACAGCTTGGTGCTGGAACTTATGAGTGTGGGCTTTGCCACCCAGGAGTGGCTTCCAAAGCTTTGATTCTGGCTATTAGGAATTTGAAATGGGTTTCCAAACTTTCTGGGAACCCTCAGGAAGAGGCTTAGGACGCTGGATGGGTCCCCCCCCCATGCTTGTGAGGGACAGAAAGCTCAGAGTGGCAGTTTACCCTGCGTTAATAATGCTACACCAACTGCAGAATCTCTCAGGCATCCGGGAAGGCTGACTCGGGGCCTCTGAGCAAGGTCAGGATAGAGTGATCAAGGAGGAGGAGTCACAAAGACCTGCTCAGGACTGGAAAGAGATGGGAGGATTCTGCCTACCCAGCACAGTCTTGGGGCTTGGCACCATGTGCCCCAAAGCTGTAAGTACCCACCTGCTTGGTAGAACCAGGAAAGCAGCTCTCTTCCCTCTCTGCTTATTAGTGACCCCCTCCGCCAACTCTAAGAACTGCAGCCTTCACTTATTTCTGTTTATATTGTTCAAACAATATATTGTTAAGTGTTCTGAAACTACCATTGCCTAGGGAGCCCTAATTTGAGTGGAAAGGTGGCATTAAAAAGGTTCTAAACAAAAGGCAATAAATAACCTTCTGGATAGCCCACAGGTGGAATTAGTGGAGTAGACAAAACCCTATTCTTAAGAACATTTGAAGCCACCCTCTTGGTCCATTATCCTCTCCTCTGACCATCAGTGGCTCTCCGGGAACTCAAGCAGAGGGTCCTGCCCAACGTAGCTCCCTGCGATCCATTTGGCTGGTGGTTAAACCTGCCAGCGGAACATGTGGTCTACTGAGCGGTGGACACTCTCCTTCGGAAAGGCACAGCCAAGATGCCATCTGGTTCTCCACAAGGCACTCCACAGTCCTGGGCCACAGATGGGGCCCACCCAGCCCTTACGACCGCAAGCCGGCGACAGCCAGAAGAAATCAACCCCGTCCCTGAGCCAGTCACACCTTCAGCGTGACACTTTCTGGTGCATACTGTCTTGCTGCCTGCACATGAGCCTGTAAAGGTCACGTGAGCCCATAAAGGCAACTGTGGCATAAATGCAGAGCTTCAGCTCCCTGTCACCTCTGGAATGGCAGCCGTTCTTCCGGAGGCTTTTGCACAACATCGTCATCTGCAGCGACACTGGCAGAAGCCCAGCGTGCTCAGTAGCTGTTTGCTTGCTGCGCGGCGCTCTCTGAACAGCTCTGGTCCCCAGCTGTAAGCTCTGCATTGCACCGGCCACATGAATCCGCCTACTACTGAAACAGACCCACGGTCCATCAAGGTCAGTACTGTCTACTCAGACTGGCAACGGCTCTCCGGGGCCTCAGGCTGAGATCTTTCACATCACTTATTCCTTGGTCCTTTCAACGGGAGATGCTGAGGGATCAAATCTGGGACCTTTTGCATGCTTGGCAGATGAACCGTGGCCCCTTTTCATAGCCTTAAAGACCTGAAAAGGCTTTTTCTCCAATGAAATGAGAGGAGAAAGAAGAGGAGGAGGAGGAAGAGATTGGATTTATACCCTGCCCTTCACTCAGAGCGGCTTACAATTTCCTTTCCCTTCCTCTCCCCGCAACAGAAACCCTGTGAGGTCGGTGGGGCTGAAGCGATGTGGAACTCCTGTGGAAAGCCTGGCCTCAAGCACACATCCAAAAGGGTTGTAGGCAAACTCAGCTGGAGAGGCAGGCACAGGGCCTGGCCAGTGGGGATTCGCCAAGGGCAAAGAAGAAGACTGCAGATTTATACACTGCCCTTCTCTCTGAATCAGAGACTCAGAGCGGCTTACACTCTCCTATCTCTTCTCCCTCCACAACAGACACCCTGTGAGGTGGGTAGGACTGAGAGGGCTCTCACAGCAGCTGCCCTTTCAAGGACAACTCCCACAAGAGCTATGGCTGACCCAAGGCTATTCTGACAGGTGCAAGAGTGGGGAATCAAACCCGGTTCTCTCAGATAAGAGTCCTCCACACACTTAACCACAACTCCAAACTGGCTCTCAAAGGGGATCGGTCCCTCTCCCACTGAGGTTCTGGGTACCCCCCCTTTCCCCATGTCAAACAAAACAGGCCACGCTGCAAGGCACAAGCACACTCCGTCTTCTGCATGCTTCTTCCAGGGATTGGAATTAAGAAGCCCTTGAAAGAAGAACAATGGGAGGAGGGCGGGGGCCAGGCTCTTTCGAGTTCAGTCTGGCTCTCCACCTACTCTAGAGAAGATAAGCAGGTGAAAGCCCCATTCCCAAGCCACACCTGTCTTCTGACACTCTTGTTCTGATCTGGCTAGACATCATCAGTGACGGCAGACCTGGAGCCAGCGGAGCCCATGGAGCTGGTGAGGTGGCAGGTGAGGGAGAAACAGGAGCAGCTTTGTTGGGGAGTTCAAGGAAAGGTGGAGGCTCCAAAGGGGTGCCCCACATTCTGCCGCCCTCAACATGCCCAGCGCAGCAGGGCCCCGCATCCCTCCCGAGCGAAGCCATCAGACAGTTTAGAGATGAGGATGGATGGGCCACAACCGGCCAGTGACAAACTGGGTATTATTACTCTGCTTAAGGGGAGGCAGGATCGCTCCAGAAAGGGATCCTATCAAGCTAGTGAGATGCTCCCAGGGCCAGCTCTGGTTTCCAGGCAATCCAGCAGCTGCCAGAAACTTGCCATGATGGCAGGAAGCTGAATATTGCCTTTTCCCACTTCTCTGCCTGCCCCCCCAAGAGCACAGACATCATAAGAACATCAGAGAGGCTGTGTTGGATCAGGCCAAGGGCTCATCCAGGCCAACACTCTGTGTCACACAGTGGCCCAAAAAACCCAGGTGCCATCAGGAGGTCCATTGGTGGGGCCAGGACGCTAGAACCCCTCCCACAGTGCCCCTTCCAAGGCATATAGAGCATTACTGCCCCAGACAGATAGTTCCATCAATATGCTGCGGCTAATAGCCACTGATGGACCTCTGTTCCATATGTTTATGCAATCCCCTCATGAAGCTGTCTATGCTTGTAGCCGCCACCACTTCGTGTGCCAGTGAATTCCATGTGTTCATCACCCTTTGGGTGAAGAAGGACTTCCTTTTATCCATTCTAGCCTGACTGCTCAGCAATTTCATGGAGTGTCCACGAGTTCTTGTACTGTGAGAAAGGGAGAAACGTAATTCTTTCTCGTTCAGGCCCAAGGCCAAAGGTGGGTGGCGGTGCTACAGCTTCTGCAGCTTGTGGCTGGCTTTTGGAAGCAGGTGTGTGTGCAGAAAGTGAGGCATAAAGGAGCAGGCAGATCCATTGCTGCCCTGAGTCAAGGCCCCTTTGTGCCCAAAGACCACCTCTGAGAGATGCCTCACGTGAAAAGCAAACTTGGGTTGGAGCCACTTGCTAAACCCCCTGCCCTGGAGCAGGAGGCAGCTGCTGCTGTTTAGGAAGAGATTCTACCCCTGCTGACCCCATTCAACAGGCAAGATCTGACTCAAGTCTGTGATCTGGGCAAGGTGCTGAACTTGACAGAGAGCATCAGGGCAAGGTGAGCAGGACGTGGCATGCCAAGCAGCGCAGAGAGCTTGGGGCCTGAGCTCCCCTGGCATCTCGTTGCAGCAGACAGCCTGTGTGCGGAGCAGCGTGAAAAGGAAGATGGGGCAAGCCCTCCAGGCCCCTTCCTGACACCTAATTAATTACCAAGTCGCATCATAGCAAAAAACTGCTGGCAAGTCTCAGCACGAAACAGAGGGAATGAACTCTATAGCAAACAAAAAACATTTCCCTTTGCCTCCTGCAAGACCCCAGGCCCTGATGGGTTAAAGAGAGCGAGAGAATGGGGGTGGTGGGTGGTTCTCTGCTGGCTCATGCTGCAGATCCCATTGTCCTATGCAATGACCAATTTGCGGTTGACATATCCTCCACACTAGCCAGATACATTCACACACCCTGCCATTTACTTGGAATCAGGGCTTTTTTTTTGTAGCAGGAACTCCTTTGCATATTAGGCTACACCCCCCCCCCAATCCTCCAAGAGCTTACGGGGCTTACTGTAAGCTTTCGGAGGATTGTGTACATCAGCAGGGTGTAGCCTAATATGCAAAGGAGTTCCTGCTACCCCCCCCCCCCAAAAAAGCCCTTCTTGGAATTATTAGGGCCAAGGAAGGGGGAAA
This sequence comes from Heteronotia binoei, assembly GCF_032191835.1. Classification (NCBI taxonomy): domain Eukaryota; kingdom Metazoa; phylum Chordata; class Lepidosauria; order Squamata; family Gekkonidae; genus Heteronotia; species Heteronotia binoei. Next base: position 34,118,285 of record NC_083240.1, read on the forward strand.
ATCAATCACCAAAGTCACCAGAATCTGTCCACCCCCAGAAATCCAAAAGGATGCAAAAATGATGCTTGGGCCATGTGTCCATTTCTTGGGCCTGTCAATTAAAGTGTCAGATTGCATTCAAAATTTAGATTTTGTCTAAGAATGGCCCCGGTTTATCTTCAGACATTTGCACTCTCTCTCTCTCCCCTTTCCTTGGTGCACGGAGCTGATACGGAAGACTTTCTGGCTTGAAAAACGAAAAGTGCAGTATCTGGAGGGGTCCAAGCTAGGCTTCACTAACAAACTGCATCTTGTTTCTTACCAGCAAACCAGGACTTGAGAATGAAATTCAGTTAACGGGCAAGAAACAAATTGCAATATGTTAAAGAGCCCCCATGGAAACATTAACACATACGGGGAGGGGGGGTCTTCAAACTTGTCTTTTGAAAGAGAAGGGAAGGAGAATATATAAGCCAGTCTTGCTCTCATCATCAAAAAATGGGGACTATTGTGTTCAACAAAGCTCTCCTCCGCTCTTCTGGCCAAAGAAATAAAACCAATTTTTAAAAGTAAGTTGAAGATTAGAAGCAGGTCTCGTAAAAGGAGCTGTAGAAGAAGTGCAGCTTCTGGGCCTTGCCAACTCAAAATAAGCAGAACGGGAATCGAGGGCCTGGAATAAGCGCTTCTTCTCTCTGCTGGCTCAAGGCCCTCCACTTCTCTGGCTTACCGGGAACGCCATATGCTCTGCCCAAGAAAGTAAGACGTGGCCAAGGCTTTTTTTTTTTGGGTACCAGGAACTCCTTTGCATATTGGGCCACATCCCCCTGATGTAGCCAATCCTCTAGAGCTTACAGTAGGCCCTGGACTAAGAGCCCTGTAAGTTCTTGGAGGATTGGCTACATCAGGGGTGTGTGGCCCAATATGCAAAGGAGTTCCTGCTACAAAGAGAGCCCTGAGCATGGGGCACCCTAAGCATGAGACCAGCCTTCATGGAGATGCAAGAGCTTCTTTGTTGGTATGTACTCTTCTTTTCTGGGTTGAGACCACATCAAGCTTCCCTTCCCCAAGCCAGAGAACTTCCTCTCTTATGCAGTTCCCTCCTGGTGACCCTGGTATCTACCCTGCATCCAGGTGCAACTCTTCTCCACCAAGCCAGAGGCATCACTTTTTCTGGGGAGGCTCCTTGATGTGAATCCAACGGAGGCAAGGACATCAAAGACTGTGTAGGTTCTTTCCATAAACTCGCAGGAATGCCGGCGTTTAAATGCAAATTTCAGTATTTGCACACTTTCTTTGACATTGCCAAAGTTAAAAGGGAAGAGAGGCTTGCCTGAAGGAGCCTGTCAGAGACAGGCCCTTGTGAATACTTATGGGGAGGGGAGGGGGAGTTAGGATTACCTTTGGGGTATTGTCCTGGAACACTGGGACCAATGCTCACGCATCGGTGGTGCCGTCAACTCACGGCTGACTTATGGCGACCCCGCAGGGTTTTCAAAGCAAGAGACGAACAGTGGTGGTTTTGCCATCGCCTGCCTCCGAGTCACGACCTTGGTATTCCTTGGAGGTCTCCTATCCAAATACTAGCCAAGACTTACCCTGCTTAGCTCCTGAGATCTGACGGGGTCGGGCTAGCCTGGTTTATCTGGGTCAGGGCTAATATTCCCTCTAAACTGTGGAGTCTTGTGAGCAAAAGTTCTGCTTCATGAGCTACTGGCATTAAAGTGGTGAGCTACTGCACAAATTAGCTCGCTCTGGGGCCATTTTTCCTGAGCGAAGACAAAAATATATGAGTCTGAAAAACTGTAAGCTAGTTCACACTAACTCAGCTTAGAGGGAACCCTGGTCAGGGCTGCTCACACATGATGCTCAGGCAACAAATACTCTCTTCAGGAAGTACACTGCAACTGAGCGGAAGATTGAGAAATTCAGGACCAACAAGAGGAAGGAAACACTTCTTCGCACAGCACAGTTAAATTGTGGAACTCACCGCCACAGGATGTGGCAATAGCCTCCAACTTGAAAAGAGAGGACAAATGCATGCAGGACGGGGCTATCAATGGCTACGCGTCACGATGGATACCTATTCCCTCCAGCACTAGAGGCAGTATGCCTCTTGGTTAGTTGCTAGGGAGCACAGTGGGAAGGTGTTGCTCTAATCCTGCATGTGGGCTTCACAGACGCTACTGATTGGCTGCAGTTGTGAACAGACTGCCGGACTCGATGGTCTGACCCAAACACGGCTTTTGTGTTCTTAGGACTGGCCACTGGCACAGGAGCTCTCAACAAGGACAAATTCAAGCGGGATCAATGGCTATCAGCCAAAAGAGCAGAGGACGGCATCTCTGTATTCCAAATCGGGATGCTCTGGAGTGCCACTTCCCCAGACTCACAGCAGAGCACGGCCAAATGCCATCGAAGCCCTGCTTTTGGAGGCTGGCTGCTGGGAGCAGAACGTGGGTTAGAAGGGTCACTGGGGCCTGATCCAGCAAAGCAACGCAAGACCAACTCTGCAAATTCTTGCAGGCGACAAGACATGCCTTCGCGCTGGCATTTTTATGAGAAATTGCACACTCCACAATGCCTGTAGGGTAGTACATATACATTGTTCTCTGGCATTTTTATGAGAAATTGCACACTCCACAATGCCCGTTGGGTAGTGCATGCATTGTTCTCTGTCCTATCTCTGCAACATTAGAGATCTGGCGCGAACCTGGCTCCCCGTTTCCACAGACAAGAGTCTACCTACAGCTGCATTTCTCATCAATAAGGGCTGACTGAGCATCTGGGATTTCCAGGAATCAACCAGCTTGCTGCTGGCATTGCCTGGCTTTTGTCAGTCAGTTTGCTTTTGCTGTGGGCTTCGTAGCTAATCTAACCGATCGAACAAAGCTAGAGAGTCCAGTGGCACTTTTAAGACCAACAAAGTTTTATTCAAGGCCTTCCTGGGCTCGCATACTTCCTCAGATACAATGAAATGGAATTTACCAGCCCACACATATATAAGGAAGTGGTCGAACAGCAAATTAGCGCGCAACATAATGAAGGAGATGTTTTAACAGATAAAAGGCGGCTACACCTAGATCTGAGGGAGGTTTAGTTGGAGATTCCACTGCTCATTTCTCTAAGGTCTAACGTTTGTGTGCAGCTATGAGTGAGTGAAAGAAGCTCTACCAGCGATGTTCCCTCTAAGCTATAGAGTCTTGTGAGCAAAAATTCTGCTTCATGAGCAGGGTTCCTTCTGAGTTAGCGTGAGCTAACTCACAGGTTTTTAGCCTCCAGCTCACACATTTTTGTCTTAGCTCAGGAAGGATGACCCCAGAGCACAAGGATTGATGCAGGAGCTCACAACTCTAATGCCAGTAGCTCAAAACTTGAATGCTGGCAGCTCACAAAGAAGAATTTTTGCTCACAAGACTCTGCAGCTTAGGGGGAACATTGTTCGTGAGCTACTGGCATCAATCTGTGAGCTACTGCATAAATACAAACCCTATCTCCTATCTCTTCTCCCCCCACCTTTGTGAGGTGGGTGGGGCTAAGAGGGCTCTCACAGCAGTTGCCCTTTCAAGGACAACTCCTACGAGAGCCATGGCTAACCCAAGGCCATTCCAGCAGGTGCATGTGGAGGAGTGGGGAATCAACCCCGGTTCTCCCAGATAAGAGTCCGCACACTTAACCACCACACCAAACTGGCTCTCAGGAAAAATATTCAAGATGCTTAGTTGATATAGAAAAGAGGGGGGGGGGGGGGGTTAGAAATAATACTCTGCTACCCAGTTGTACCAGGCTCCCCAGGCACAGAGTAAAAACCGGAGGCCTTCAAATGGAAATAGAGCCTGTGCATGCCCAACTCTATTCTACAAACCCTAATAATACTGCATAAATAGTTCGCTCTAGGGCCATTTTTCCTGAGCTAAGATAAAATTGTGTGAGCCAGATGCTAAAAAAACTGTGAGCTAGCTCACACTAACTCAGCTTAGAGGGAACACTGTTTACAAGATACACTGAGTAGGAAAAAACAGCATTTTTTTGCTGGGGCTTTTATCCCTCATCTTAGTCACTTTGCAGCGACAAGAGCGAGTGGAAAAGAGTTGGGCATGCACAGGCTCTATTTCCATTCGAAGGCCTCCGGTTTTTACTCTGTGCCTGGGGAGCCTGGTACAACTGGGTAGCAGAGTATTATTTCTAACCCCCCCCCCCCTCTTTTCTATATCAACTAAGCATGTTGAGTATCTTTCCTGAGAGCCAGTTTGGTGTGGTGGTTAAGTGTGCGGACTCTTATCTGGGAGAACCGGGGTTGATTCCCCACTCCTCCACATGCACCTGCTGGAATGGCCTTGGGTTAGCCATGGCTCTCGTAGGAGTTGTCCTTGAAAGGGCAACTGCTGTGAGAGCCCTCTCAGCCTCACCCACCTCACAAGGTGTCTGTTGTGGGGGGAGGATAGGAGATTGTAAGCCACTATGAGTCTCTGATTCAGAGAGAAGGGTGGGGTATAAATCTGCAGTCGTCTTCTTCTTCCTCTGTCACTACATCATCTGCTGAAACAGGAGACCTATCAGAGCAGTCTGTGACCCTTCATCTAGGGAAGAGGCAGCCAATACGATGCTCACCCCAAGGAGATGCTCTTTGGGGATCCCAGCCACAAGCTGCCCAATTTGGGCACCATCATCAAGTCTTGCTGGCTCAGGCTCAAGAGAATTCTTTACCAGAGGGCTGCATTGCATGGTAGCTAAAAAGGCAAATGCAATTTTGGGCTGTATCAACAGAAGTGTAGCATCCAGATCATGCAAAGTGATGATATCGCTTTACACTGCTCTGGTTAGACCTCACCTAGAGTGTTGTGTTCAGTTTTGGGCACCACAACTTAAGAAGGAAGCGGACAAGCTGGAACGTGTCCAGAGGAAGGCAACAAAGATGGTGAGGGGTCTGGAGACCAAGTCCTGTGAGGAAAGGCTGAAGGAGCTGGGTATGTTTACCCTGGAGGAGATGACCGAGAGGTGATATGATCACCAAATACTGGAAGGGCTGTCATAAAGAGGATGGTGTAGGGTTGTTTACTGTTGCCTCAGAAGGGTGGACCAGAACCAACAGGCTGAAATTAAATCAAAAGATGTTTTGACTAAACATTAGGAAGAATTTCCAGACAGAGTGGTTCCTCAGTGGAATAGGCTTCCTTGGGAGGTGGTGGCTCTCCTTCTCTGGAGGTTTTTAAACAGATGCTAGAGGGACATCTGACAGCAATGCTGGTTCCAAGAACCCACACAGGTCACAAGGAGGAGGGCAGGAGGGGTTGGATCACTGCTTAATTCTTGTGGCCCTTTCTTACATGACGAGGGAAATGTTCATGACAGCCAGTTTGGTGTAGTGGTTAAGTGTGCGGACTCTTATCTGGAAGAACCGGTTTTGATTCCCCACTCCTCCACTTGCAGCTGCTGGAATGGCCTTGGGTCAGTCATAGCTCTCGCAGAACTGTCCTTGAAAGGGCAGCTTCTGGGAGAGTTCTCTCAGCCCCACCTACACAGGGTGTTTGTCGTGAGGGAGTGAGATAAGGGAGATTGTGGCTGCTCTGAGAAGGGTGGGATATAACTCCAATATCATCATCATCATCATCATCTCCTTCCTCCTCCTCCTCATTTTGGGGTAGCCAGTTTAGCCAGGGATTCTGGAGGTTTTCTGCCATCTTCTGGGCATGCAGCAGGGGTCAATGGATGTGTGTGTGTGGGGGAGGTATTTGTGAATTTCCTGCACTGTGCAGGGGGCTGGACTAGATGACCCTGGATGTCTCCCTTCCAACTCTACGATTCTATGTCTCTCAAACTACTCTTTCTCCCACCCACTGCAAAGGGGTGAATGGAGAAAGCAGCCTCTTTACTTTCTACAATCACCATTTTGCAGTTTAACCTGCCACCAAGAAGGAAGACTTCTTTCATCAATACTCTCCCATCAATACTCCCTCTAAGCTGTGGAGTCTTGTGAGCAAAGTTTCTACTATGTGAGCTACTAGCATTAAAGCTGTGAGCTACTGCATAAATTAGTTCGCTCTGGGGCCATTTTTCCTGAGCTAAGACAAAACTATGTGAGCCGGAGGCTAAAAAACTGTGAGCTGACTCACACTAACTCAGCTGAGAGGGAACACTAGTCACCACTAAGGGCCTCTGGCCAATGATCTCCTTGGTTCCAGCGGCCCGAAGTGGTGCTCTGAGCAAGGCAACCCAGTATCTATTCCCAGGTCCTAAGCAGACACCCTGGCATGGGGAGGGGGAGGAAGAGGCGGATAGGAGAGGCATGGTGGGCACAGGGGCGGGCAGCAAAGGAGACAAACCACTGGGGACAAGTCCAGTCCCTTCTCATCTGGCAGGACGATGGCACTTGAGCCCTCACAAAACACCGGGGGCAACCTAACATTCCACATGGTTCTTTTCAAGAGGGGCGCCTGGTTTCTCACCGAGCACCGGGGCAGGGGGGGAGGGAGGGGACTGGAAGCACCATCGGCTGCAGGCATCGCTAAACTTGTGCCACGCCCTTCCTGTCCCGCTGGACTCTCCGAAGGGATTCTGGCACCGCTACGTTCTGGGGGCCGCTCGAAGTGGTACTTCCGTCCACGGCCTCCTTGGATCCTCAACAGAGGGCCACATCTTTTTCTAATTTGATATAATTATCTCCTTGGAATTACTGTATGCAGCCCTCTCAGGATCTGAAGCAATTAAGAGAAGATAAATTTCTTTTCATGGAGCGAGCTGTCAAACGGATGAAGCAATTTCATTCCCCATTTGAAGTGGAAGCTTTGGGTCATGCCTAGTTTATTTGAAACGGTGCCATCACCTCGAGCGGCTGATCTTATCTTTCTCTCTCCCCCCCTTCCAATGGCAGGGCACTGCTGCGAGTGATGACACCTGGCACGACGCCAGCTCCTCCCTAGACACAGCTCAGGAAAAGGCTGCAGGGGGCTCCAGCCCGAGGCAGGGGGGCGGAAGGTGGCGGGGGAGGAAATAATGTGGGTGGGGTGGGGGGGGAGCTGGGAGCCATACGTGGCAGTGGGGGGGGGAGATGGGCACCAGAGGGCAAGGTGCGGTCCCCCCCCCCCTTCCTTCTGCGGGTATTGATCTGGAGATCGATAACAGGCCAGTGACAATATTTAATATTTTGCAGCCGATGGAAAAGGAACACCCGAATGGGGAAAACAAAGGAGAAGAAGAAAGAAGGAGGAGAAGGAGACTTTATTTATACCCTGCTCTTCACCAGGGCTGGCCACAGACTGTCTGGCACCCCAGGCAAGGCTAACTTCTGGCACACCGCCCCCCCCGCACTGATAATGTCATCAAGTCACATGGGGGGGCACCCAATTTGGCACCTACAGAAGACTGGCGCCCTAGGCAATTGCCTAGTTTGCCTAGCGGCAGGGCCAGCCCTGCTATTCACTACCCGAAGGAGTCTCAGAGTGGTTTACAAACTCCCTTCCCTTCCCCACAACAAACACCCTGAGAGCTCTTTCAAGAACTGCTCTTTCAAGAACAGCTCTGACAGAACTTGTGACAGACCCGAGGTCACTCCAGCAGTTACGTGAGGAGTGGGGAATCAAACCCGGTTCTCCCAGAGAAGAGTCTGAGCACTGAGCCGCTACACCAAACTGGCTCCCTGAACTGCTGAGAAAGTGGTGAGAACCTGCTCAGGCTCTGCCTACTTCTGCCTCCAAAAGGAGGCTCATGCCATTCTTAAGCCCTAGGGAGTCTGGGACCAAATCCTGGCAGCAAGACCAGAATCAAACAGATGTCTTCTCTCTCTTCACTGGACTTTCACAAAAGGGACACCTAAGACCCCATGCAAACCTCCTAAGCCAGGGCCAGATCTGAAAAGCAGACTACCTTTCTTTTTAAAGAAGATGATGATGATACTGGATTTATATCCCACCTTATACTCTGAATCTCAGAGTCTCAGAGCAGCTCACAATCTCCCTTACTTCCCCCCCCCCACAAAAGACACCCTATTTATTTATTTTATGAGGTGGGTGGGGCTAAGAGAGCTTTTACGGCAGCTGCCCTTTCAAGGACAACTCTGCGAGAGCTATGGCTGACCCAAGGCCATTCCAGCAGCTGCAAGTGGAGGAGTGGGGAATCAAACCCGATTCTCCCAGATAAGAGTCCGCACACTTCACCACTACACCACACTGGCTCTCAAGAAGTAACCACAGCGATCCCCTCAGCTGGAGAAACTCCCCCGCCCTGGAAGCTATTTGCATGCACTGGTCTCACCCCCCACCCCGCCCCCGAGATCAGGAAAGAAAGCACTTGCCTGACACAGTGCTGGGTCAGGGACACCTGGAGGGTTGTGGAGGGGATAGAAAAGGAAAGTGATCAGCATCACGCTGGTGGAAGAAAGTCTGGTATCCTGAGCTGATCTTGCACATGTATTAGTGGTTGTTGATACTCCCATCCTCAGGCCACTGGACCTTCCCCTTGCTGCCCTCTTCTCAACTTCCAGCAAACACCAAGGGAATCCCCAATGAGCTTTCCGTACTGCCAAGAAGTCCATACGGAGCGGGCAGAAAACTGGTCAGACCATTTTGGGGTGGTGGTGGTGGTGGGGAGTTTGCACACATTTCAAGGTGCACCTTCCTGAGCCAGTCTCTTCTGCTCCCTCTCTCCAGCCACCCTAGTCAGGGTTGTCTCCTGCCCGCTGCTCAAAACATATTCTGGTCAATGGATCCTATTTGTACTAAAGGATTAGTTAATTATTTCAGCGGGTATAAATCTGCATATGAATAAAAAGATAGTTTTTGAAGAAAAAGGGCCCAGTTTCTTCTATTTCAGCTGAGGCAGGCGCCATCTTAGAGGAGGCACGGGGGGGGGGGCTTTCTCTCAAGATGGGGTTTGCCGTTCTCAGTTTCTCAAAGTATCTGAATTAAAAACCATCTATTAAAAAACGTGCAGCCCCTTTAACCTTTTCAGGACATCAAAACTCATAACGAATTACCTGATCAAACACTACCACCTAAATTTCCCCATATCATTTTTGAATACAAATGCTTGCCGAAGACATCGAAGTGATTTAAAAAGCTGAATATTTAAAGTGGCGGAGAGTGCTATAGAGTCACAGCCAATTTACGGCAACCCCGTGGGGTTTTCAAAGCAATAGGCATCGAACAGAGGTGGTTTGTGGTTGCCTGCCTATATGTAGTGACCCTGGACTTCCCTGGTGGTTTCCCATCCAAATACTAAGCAAGGCCAACCCTGTGTAGCCTCTGAGAGGTGACAAGACTCGGCTAGGTCAAGGCATATTAATAAGGCAGTCTAGACTAAAGGAGCATCCGTCACCTTCTCCGAGAGACAGTTTGGTGTAGTGGTTAAATGTGCGGACTCTTATCTGGGAGAACCGGGTTTGATTCCCCACTCCTCCACTTGCAGTTGCTGGAATGGCCTCGGGTCAGCCATAGCTCTTGCAGGAGTTGTCCTTGAAAGGGCAGCTTCTGGGAGAGCCCTCTCAGCCTACCCACCTCACAGAGTGTCTGTTGTGGAGGGAGAAGATATAGGAGATTGTGAGCCGCTTTGAGTCTCGGATTCAGAGAATGGTGGGGTATAAATCTGCAGTCTTCTTCTCAAAGCAACAGGTGTTGAACAGAGGTGGTTTGCGGTTGCCTGCCTCCGTGTAGTGACCCTGGACTTCCATTGTGGTTTCCCATCCAAATACTATGCCTGCTTAGCCTCTCAGAGCTGACGAGACTGGGCTAGCCTGAGACATCCAGGTCAAGGCGTATTAATAAGGCAGTCTAGAGCCCCGTGGCACAGAGTGTTAAAGCTGCAGTACTGCAGTCCTAAGCTCTGCTCACGACCTGAGTTCAATCCCCGGTGGAAGCTGGGTTTTCAGGTAGCCAGCTCAAGGTTGACTCAGCCTTCCATCCTTCTGAGGTTGGTAAAATGTGTACCCAGCTTGCTGGGGGGAAAGCGTAGATGACTGGGGAAGGCAATGGCAAACCACCCTGTAAAAAGTCTGCTGTGAAAACGTTGTGAAAGCAATGCCACCCCAGAGTCGGAAAAAACTGGTGCTTGCGCAGGGGACCCTTTCCTTCCTAGACTAAAGGAGGACTGTTCTCCGCCTTCATTTGCTTGGTTTTCCAGCATGCACCACTGGCTTGGAAGGGGAAGGAGGTAAAGATGACCTCAACAGCAGCGAAGGGAACACGTGAGAAAGAAGGAGGTGGGTTAGCTGTCATCTGGGGACAGAACAGGTGGAGGCACAAGGAAGTCCTTCTGGTTCCTCTGAGAACTAAAGACTCCCTTCCGGGACAGCTGATCCCTCTCAGTTCCTCCAGTCCCAGTGCTTGGTTTGGCACTCCTACAGGGATTACTCAGGAGGAGGGGTCTCGCTCCTGCTCAGTTCTCAGACTCTTTTTGTCCAGGAGTGCTTTGGTCTTCACATTCCAGGGGCCCAGGGGAGGATGCCCTAAACCAGGGGTGGCCAAACTCGCTTAATATAAGAGCCGCATAGAATAAACGTCAGATGTTTGAGAACCACAAGACATGAATGTCAGATGTTTGAGAGCAAGAAGGAAGGAAGAAAGGGAAGGAAGGAAAGAAAATAGAAGGGGAAGGGAAGAGAAAGGGAGTGGTGGAAAGAAAGCAACTTTAACTTTAAATGCATTCTCCAAGCAGTCAGCTGGCTTGGCTTGGATAAGTGATTTAAGGAGACAAATGCCTTCTCCAAGTCAGCTGATGGGGCAGTGGGAGCTTCAAGAGCCACACAATACGTGTGAAAGAGCCATGTGTGGCTCCCGAACTACAGTTTGGCCACCTCTGCCCTGAACCTCTCTTCTGCTCTGCCTTCTAAGTGTGGAAATGTCACCGGAAGCAACCACAACTGTGAGCCGCTCAGCAGCTAGAGCATGGGGTTTCTTTGACCAAACTTGCCCATCTGTGTGAAAAAGGCTTGGGAAACGGAGCCAGAGGTGACAGCTGCCTAAGAATTGCCTGCGTGCCTGTTTTAAAAATGCCTAGATTGCCTGTCTACTACAAGGCTTACAGGGCAAAGACACAGTATAAAACAAAGTTCGTGGCTCAGCCTGCAATGTCAACCCCAGGGAAGGGGAGTGGCTGCCCCTCATTTTATGAACAAAGAACAGGAATCTCGGCGGCAAAAAACAGTGTTCTCTCCTGCAAAAGGCCCTTCTCTCTTGACCGGTCCCCACGACTCCTCGCTTCTCCCTGCAGAGCAATGCAACTCTTTCCAGAGCGCGCATGCGGACTTTTAGCTCAGGGCACCTGGTGGGAGACAATCCCACGTGTGCAATTGCACCTGAGTGCTGCATGACAGGCCCTTCAGCAAGAAGAGCTCAGTGGTCCTCCCCCCGCCTCTCCCCATCTACCTGCACAGCTGTTTCCTTCCTGGAGGCTGCAGCCCCCAGTGGGACGCAAGAGGCTTCTGTAGGTGCTTGGGAACAAGACGAAACAGAAATCGCTTCACACCTGGCTCCAAAAATTACAGAATGCTGGAGCGGAGCCAACACAAGCTGGCAGTACATCAGCTCTGGCGGACATCAATTAAGTGGGCCGACAGCGGGACTGTTTTCCCCAATCTGCAGCGCCCCAGAAAACTTCAGCAGCCTCGGCACTGGAGAGTTCCAGGTGAGAGCCTTTCCCTTGGAATCTGTGCCCGAGATTTATTGCTCCATTAAACCCCCTCTCCGCCCCCACCCCACTTTCTTCTCTCTCCCCTCTGATTCTGAGATGTTTGGAGGCTTCTGCACGGGCTTTGCTTCTACAGCCGTCCCCCCCCCCCCCCCCTGCTGAGCAGGGAAATGTGCTGCTTGGAATGTTTCTTTACGACACCGTGATTGGCAGGCGACACCAAGCAAAGGCTTTATGTTGGTGAGCCAAAGCGATTGGCGAGGCCCCGGGACTGTCTACCCTTGGCCTGGGCAACAAAGGGGTTGTAAATTCTGATTGATGTATTTTCAAGTTCCAGCTTCCTGTAGCCAACTCCAGCAGATGCCCCTCAAAAAGGGCCCTGGCCTTGATCCAGGGATGGCAGCCCGTGACCTCCTGGAAGCTGAGCAAGAGGTGGGGGGGGGGAGAAGGAGAACACTTGGGGATCTAGGAGGTCACAGAGGCTTAGAACATAAGAGAAGCCATGTTGGATCAGGCCAATGGCTCATCCAGTCCAACACTCTGTCACACAGTGGCTAAAAAAAAACAAGTGCCATCAGGAGGTCCACCAGTGGGGCTAGAAGCCCTCCCACTGTGCCCCCCCCCTCCCCCAGCACCAAGAATCCAGAGCATCACTTGCCCCAGACAAAGAGTTCCAACAATACGCTGTGGCTAACAGCCACTGATGGACCTCTGCTCCATATGCTTATCTAATACCCTCTTGAAGCTGTCTATGCTTGTAGCCGCCACCACCTCCTGTAGCAGTTAATTCCATGTGTTAATCACCCTTTGGGTGAAGAAGTACTTCTTTTTATTAGTTCTAACCCGACTGCTCAGCAATTTCATTGAATGCCCACAAGTTCTTGTATTGTGAGAAAGGGAGAACAGTACTTCTCTCTCTACCTTCTCTATCCCATGCATAATCTTGTAAACCTCTATCATGTCACCCCACAGTCGACGTTTCTCCAAGCTAAAGAGCCCCAAGTGTTTTAATCCTTCTTCATAGGGAAAATGTTCCAACCCTTTAATTATTCTAGTTGCCCTTTTCTGCACTTTTTCCAATGCCGTGATATCTTTTTTGAGGTGCGGTGACCAGAATTGTACACAGTATTCCAAATTGTATGCAATACTCCAACTGGCTTGTGCCTGCCTTGCAAAATTCAACAAGAGGGCCAGAATTCTGCCCAGCAATGCCAGATGCTGATCCTTCCTGTAACATCACACAGAGCTGCCTCCAACTGCACCTTTACAAGCACCAACCAAGCAAAGAAGGACCGGGGTCGAAGAGGGGTGCTTGGCTGGACAGATAAGAGCGCTGTATACTCTACACCAGAAAAAGAAAACCCTGAGTGTTATACTGGGTTCCCTGAATTCTGTAACAAGAAAAGCTAAATTCCACAACTTGAATAAATTAGATTCGGGTGGGTAGCCATGGGCATGCACACGAAAGCTTACACCTTGAATAGAACTTGGTTGGTCTGAAAGGTGCCACTCGACTCAAACTTTGTTCGGAATGCATTAATTACTCCATCAAAGCAATGTGAAGGCCTGGATTAAAGGGGGGGGGGAAAGCACAGAAAAAAATCAAAATTTGGGAAGCACTCATAGGAAACATTTTCTCCTTTGGAAGGAGTCAAATGCTACTTAAGACAAGATTATAGTCACTTCAAAAGTGTAGCATATGTAAAACAACCCACAGCATTAGATCTAAAATGTGTATTATTCCTGAAGAGTTCAGAGGTATCCAACCACACAGTTCCTTCAACGGGATGGCATTTCCAGTCCTGAAAGAGGGCCAGTGATTGCTACGGATTACCTCCCCCCCCCCCCCCCCCCTACAAATCCCTACTTGCTCTGTTGTCACAAAACTGTGTATTATCTGCAATTTTGCTACAAGAAAACTAAGGCATTAATACTTCTAAATTTCATAAATAGTATAATTTTTATACAGTATGTTACAAATAAAGCATTTTATGTAGTGGAATAGATTAGAAAGTAGGTATTGTGTGCATTTCAACTCCCCTCCAAATTTCCACCATCCCGCAAAGTACCCCAAACCCCATTTTTTCCTCAGGACTTCCAACATTTCTGTAAAATTTACATTTCCATCCACCACCAGAGGAAGGTTTTATAAACAATTGCTGGCAACACGACAATATGGCAAGACATACATTTAAACCTATAAAAATTTTCGCTACCCTAGGGACTAGAAACATGTGCGGATCACCTCTCCATACACCCCGCCTTGCAAATCCCAAAGACTGCACATTCCTCTAGCCGCAGAGAACCAAGGAGGCTTTTCGCTCTCGCAGACGCACACAGCCCCCATAAAGCCCCATTTGCATGCGGCTTTTCTCCAAACTCTGCAGGTGCTCAACTCCTGCACAGCATTGACTGAGAAGTTAAAGGGATGAGATGGGCTCTCTTTTCGAAAAGAGCCCTCCCTCCCTTCCTGGGAACTCTTTCCAGGACAAACCAGCCATGAAAAGAAAGGGAGGATTCTGGGGCATCCTCCCCTCCCAGAGGATATTCCCAAATAAATTCTATAGGAAATCCAACACTTCTAGTTCAGCTATGCATCCCTCTCATTCTTCCCACTGGATCCAAGAAAATCCCCCGTGCTTGCTACCACCATGGTCTATGAACAAGAGTTCCAACGGAGAGTGCCAACAGAAAAAGATGCCGCTCTCCGTGGTGGTACTGCACCTGGAGCCTGTCTAGGTGGACCTAGGGAACCTGATTTATCATAGGCATGTAATAGACTTCTTTCCCTGACTGTGTGTCAAGATGCCCACCGACAAGGACCCAGCTCAAGTCTGCAAAGGCCAAGAAGAATTTCTCTCCCCTTTACCTTGCGGGCAAAATACTGGAGGGTGTCAAAATGCCAGCTTTCCTCTTGCAAGCCCAGTTGCCACTCCCTGGTCTCCTTGCTCAAGGGACAGGCTGGAGAGCCTCACCCTGTCATGCTCTGACTGAGCCCCAAGAGCAGTGCCACCTTTAGCCATGGCATTGGGGTGTGAAGGGGGACGCTCCACAAGCCTCAGATGGAGGGGGAGGGGGTTTGCCACCGTAACCAGGTAGCTTGTAGTCTCCAGCTTGCTTATCATCCCCAGCTTGTTGTTCGGGGTCCCCTTTTGAACCTCCCGCCGCCTCCTGATTCCCTTGTCCCTTTCTCCTATTGGCCCAGAGGCCTGCCCTTCAGGCACAGTCCACCACCATTGGCTACCTTTCCAGGCAGCTTTCTTCCTAGTCCTGCCCCACCCTGCTCCTCTCAGCATCTGCCAGGCCTGCCCTGCCTGTAGCAAGGCCCAGACATGAGGGGCTGAGAGTTAGAGACACCCATGATTACTCCCTGGAAGGGGTAGGGTAGCAGGGTTTCTGCCCCAGCAAGGATCAGCTCTGGAGGGCCCTGGCTGTAAGATCTCAGGGGGTGCTCCTGACACCTATGTTGGAGCTCCCAGGAAAGCCAGTGTCCGCTCTGCCCTCTTCCACCCCCCTTGCTCCACCGCATGCCGACATGCCGGCCTGTTGTCAGCCAACATCCAGCTCAGTCTCCCTAGACTCAGCCATCTCTGCACAGGTGGTCAGGGCCGCTTCTAGAGGCTCTCAGCCCACTGGGTTGCTGCGACAGTCTGGCATTGCCATCAGCCCTGGACACACCCTGTCTCTCAGCAGCCAAGGAAAAGGGCTAGTGTCCCAGAGCTGGTAGCAAGCACCCAGAACCCTTCCTTTGCCAGGCAGACATAGGCTGGCTTATGAAATAAGCAGAGAGGCAGCAGACGCGGAGCAGAGAGACCAAACAGGGCCAAAGATCTGTGTCAGTGAGCCAAGCCGCATGCGCTGGATGGAGGTGAACCAACCAAGCCTTCTCGCTCCTGACAGAAAAATTCTCCCTGAAACAAAACATGCTGATTGGTCAGATCTGAGACACGTGCCAAAACGGAGGCAGCTGAGTTTTGCCTTCTGCTGACGCCCCAGCAGAGAAAGAGCTTCTGACAGGCTTTATTTCTGGAGATGTTGGTGAGAAGGAGGGAGTCAAGCCTGGGACCCTCTTTCTGCAAAGCGGGCTCCCTCCCTGGTCAGCAGACACCTGGGTAACCTCCACGGTGCCCACCCAATATTTCCCCGCAGCTCCCAAGAACACTGAGGAAGGGGTGAGAAGAATTAAGGGGTGAGTGCAAGGTGGGTAGGGGGGAGGAATCTGTGAGCCGCGGTGGGTGGCAAGGGCACCGGCCGGGCATCCTCTCGTGTTCCACATTCCAGTGCCTGCTGCTTCCCCAGCAGCCTCTTCAGAGGAAGACAGACAGTCCCTGCCTGCTTCCTCCTCACGCAGGGTCCTGCGGCCAGCCAGGGTAGGGAGGAGGGAAGAGAAAAGGAGGCTGCTCTGAGCGTGATGCAAGCCATTTGGAGCAGAGGGGGAGCACTGCCAATGCAAGCTGCACTCTTTAAACAAGGGAGGAAATGACCGTATATACAGCATGCCAGTAAGCAAACACACACACACACACACATTTGCACACTCCCTCTCTCTCTCTCTCTTTCACACACACACACAGCAGAGGAAGTCAAGAGGGGTTTTCATGACAGAGCTGGATGTCAGCGGCTAAAAGGTCGATATTTTCCCTTAACACCCTTTCTCAATGACTTAATCATGTTCCGTTTGCAAAAAAATGCTTCCCAAGAAGAAAAGCGGGAGGGGGGGGGAAAGGGATGGGGGGGGGGAAGAGAGACACCGCAGGGAGGAGGAGGAGCACTCTGCCCTGGCCTTAACCTTGTCCGAGGATTTCTCCACGTAGCAGGGCTCTTGAGGGGCGACCAGCAGCGGGACGAAACCCGAGAGCAGCCGATCTTCCTCCAGGCTGAGCAGAGCCAGGTCCTCGTCCGGGTCCTTGTAGAGGGGCACTTCCGACTGGTTCACGGCTGTCAGGATGTTGCAGAAGTTGGCCAGTGTTGCCCACACGTCCACTGTGACTCTGCGGGAGAGGAAGAAGGAAGGAGAAGGAACTTGAGAACCTGTGCCTTGGCATGGCTAACCCGAATACCCTTGGCCAAGGGGCTCCCCCTGTTGGCTGGGGAGCAGAGCGCCACTTTTGCCCATTTTGATCACTGTTAAAGTCCCTCGGAATATATTTAGGAGCCTTTATATTAGCCTTCTATGCTTGCAGCTGCCACCGTCTCCTGTGGCAATGAATTCCATGTGTTCCTCACCCTTTGGGTGAAGAAGTACTTCCTTTTATCCATTCTAACCTGACTGCTCAGCAATTTCATTGAATGCCCACAAGTTCTTGTATTGTGAGAAAGGGAGAAAAGTACTTCTTTCTCTACCTTCTCTATCCCATGCATAATCTTGTAAACCTCTATCATGTCACCCCTCAGTTGATGTTTCTCTAAGCTAAAGAGCCCCAAGCGCTTTAACCTTTCTTCATAGGGAAAGTGTTCCAACCCTTTAATCATTCTAGTTGCCCTTTTCTGCCCTTTTTCCAATGCTATGATATCTTTTTTTGAGGTGCAGTGACCAGAATCATGCACAGTATTCCACATGACCCATGGAGCTTAAACCAAATCCAACCAAACAAGACTCCAAGTTCCTCAGTGTGGAGAATTAAAAACACACACACACTCAGCGTGGCAACTTCTGTTCAGACTCATGCTAATGTTAGTAACAACCCCCCAACACTTAGAAGCATAGAGCTGGAAGGGACCTCTAAGGTCATCTAGACCAACCCCCTGCAGAATGCAAGAATTTCACAAATACCTCTCCCACACACATACATCCAGAGTGACCCTTCATGCCCAGAAGATGGCAAAAACCTCCAGGATCCCTGGGCTGGCAAAAAATTGCTGCCTGACCCCGAAGTGCTGAACAGCATTTACCTGGGAGTGTAAGAAGAAGAAAACTGCAGATTTATACCCCACCCTTCTCTCTGAATCAGACTCAGAGCGGCTTACAATCTTCTATATCTTCTCCTCCCACAACAGACACCTGTGAGGTGGGTGGGGCTGAGAGGGCTCTCACAGCAGCTGCCCTTTCAAGGACAACTCCTGCGAGAGCTATGGCTGACCCAAGGCCATTCCAGCAGCTGTAAGTGGAAGAGTGGGGAATCAACCCTGGTTTTCCCCAGATAAGAGTCACCACAATTAACACCAAGAGGCTACGAGAACTAAGCACTGATGCAACCCTTCCTGTCCTCCTTTTCATGATCTGCCTTATTCACAGGATCTTTGCCCTTCTTTGCCCAGGAGGTGGCTTTTGACACCAGACTTCTCTACCCTTTTACCAGCCCTCTATACTTTTTTTTGGGGGGGGGGGGGGAGAAGGAGGCTTCATTTCAGGCTTAGACCTTGAATGCTCTGAAGAATTCTGTGTCCGGAGAATGCCAGAGCAAACTGAGAGAGGGGAGAGGGGAGGGAACAGAGGAACACCACCGAACCCTACGAAAATTCTAAGTGTCAAATCAGTTGCTGTTCAGTGAAAACTGGGGGATGCTTCCTCTCCCTTGTACTTGACTCCAAAAACAACGCACGTGCATATAGTTAGCGTTGCATATTTCAGTCTGCAAGACCTGAGCAAGGCTGTCAATGATAGAATGTTTGGGAGGTCATAAATTCACAAAAGTTGCCTTAAGTCGGAAGCAACTTGACAGCACATTGCACACACAAACACACACACATACACTTTTCCAAATATGAATAATGATAATTTGGCACGACAGAAGCCCCTGGCAGAGTAATCACCACCACCACCACCAAAGTCAGATCGGCCTCCATCTGGACACGGAGGAAATCAAAAGAGGAAAGGGAGAGATGAGAGGAAACACAATGCCCTGGACTGAGGAGTACTTGCACGGGGAAGTTGAATCTTGGCGGGGGAGGGAGTCTGAAGTAGGAGAGATGTTTCAAGCCCGCTAGCTAGCGGGGTGACTGGCGGGGCAGGGTGGAGTGCATGTTGACCTTTGCACCCTTTCCAGACCTTCCCTGCCACCAAGCCAAGTCAATCATGGGGATGCACGAACCAACCAGCAGGCATGCAAAGGCACCACAACCTGCTTCGTTTAGGGAGGGACGGTGGCTCAGTGGTAGAGCATCTGCTTGGGAAGCAGAAGGTCCCAGGTTCAATCCCTGGCATCTCCAAAAAAGGGTCCAGGCAAATAGGTGTGAAAAACCTCAGCTTGAGACCCTGGAGAGCCGCTGCCAGTCTGAGAAGACAATACTGACTTTGATGGACCGAGGGTCTGATTCAGTATAAGGCAGCTTCATATGTTCATATGTTTCTGGGTTCAGGGCAAGCCCTAGACTGTCTGGCATCCTAGGGCAAGGGCTAACCTCTGGCACTACCCCCCTGAACCGATAACATCACTGAGTCACATGGGGGACACCCAATTTGGCGCCCCCAGAAGGCTGGTGTCCTAGGCAATCACCTGGTTTGCCTAGTGGCAGGGCTGGCCCTGGGTACATTTGCGCTTAGGAGAATCACTGTGCATGATGTGAGGAGCTACGTGGCTGGTGCTGTGACACCTTGCAGGCCGTGGGCAAGCTTCAGAAGTTGCAACTTTCAGTCTACGCTTGACAACATGCAGGGGGCAATGGTTGACAAAACCATCAGAAGCCAAAAAGTTGGCTAGAAATGGTTTGCAGGGGTGGGAGGAAGGGTCTATCCACACACTGCACAGCCCCTCGCAAAAAGGGGAGGGAGGAATTATGCAAAAATATGACATTATGCCCAAATGGTCTTCCTTCCCCCAGGTTCAGTCACTTAATTCTGGTTTTGTTGTTGCAGATCTCAGGTTCTTTTGTCTACAACTGAGGAAGAGGGATGGAATGAGGAGGAGAAGGAGAAGAAGACAATGATTGATGATGATGATATTGGATTTATACCCCACCCATCACTCTGAATCTCAGAGTGGCTCACAATTTCCTTTACTTTCCTCCCCCACAACAGACACCCTGTGAGGTAGGTGGGGCTGAGAGAGTTCTGACAGAAGCTGCCCTTTCAAAGACAACTCCTGTGAGAGCTATGGCTGACCCAAGGCCATGCTAGCAGGTGCAAGTGGAGGAGCGGGGAATCAAACCCGGTTCTCCCAGATAAGAGTCTGTTCACTTAACCACTACACCAAACTGGCTCTCCTGGAGCCCAAGGAGGGCCTGCCTGGTGATCATTCTTGGGCAGTGGATGGCCCAGAAGAGCAGCCAATGTGGCAGATGCAAAACTAAGAAACTGGAGCACCTCAATAACAGAGCAAGTGGCAATGCTAAGCAAAGAGAAGTGGGTGTGGGGTGGTGCTGGGACAGCAGGGGGATGTAGACCGAGACGACCAGCTTTCAAAAGGGCAAAGGGTCACCCTCCCGTGTCCCGAAGCTTTTTAAAAATGTTCTTTTAAAACAGGGAAAGAGAGGTGGGCGAAGAAAGCAAGAGATGAAGCCTCTGAGCAAGCAAGAGAAAAGGGAACTGGAAGCAGGAAATGGAACCCTCCCTGTGCCAACCTCCCCCTCTCTGCATGAGCTTCCCCAGAACCTGCTCCCAAGGCCAGTGTAGGGTGAAGGGGGGGGTTTCTTGGCAAGGAGGACCTCCCAAAAGCCCCCCCCAAACCCTTCCATGTTCCCCCCCCCCGCACCGCTGCAAACTGCTCCAGGTGGACAATCTGCACTCGTTTATTTGCTGGAACCAACATGGGGGCAGAGGGAGGCCATCGGGCTGAAATGAAACATCTTGTTTTCAAGAGTGTCCTGGGAGCTCAGCGGAATGAGCTGCCATTAATCAAAGCCCGGAGCAGCACCATCCGCAGGCCTGTGTGCCCTGGCGTGGACCAGCACGCCAGAGGGAAGGAGGGACCGAGGGGGTCTCCCTCGGCAAGCTCGCCCAGAGCCAAAGGTGAGAGCTCTCCGCTTGCCCGAGCCAGGTCTGGCTGTCAGAAACATTTAAAGGTGGAAAAAAACCAAACGGCCCACCGTTGTCGGAGCGGGGGTGGGTGGGTTGTGGGGAGGGAAGGCCGTGAGATGTCCGAAGGCCCTCGTGATGTAATGGGAAACGCTCTGCCTGTGCCACCGGCTTGAAAAGAAACAGAACCGGGAGGGTTAAAGGAACTGAACTTTCCACGACCCTGATCCGCTCCAGAGGCAAATAATAAGAGGAACCATCCCCTTGCCCCGTGGCCCGGAGTTTATCCGTGGGGCCAGGCTACAGAGACAAGCGCCGGATGCAACGGGGGGCAGCTCGCAGGCATGCTGCCCAAGGGGCCCAGCCGGGCTGAAGTGGCTCCGTTCTCACCCCCCGCCCCCCCCCGTCAGCTCCCCGACGCAAAGCGGGCTCCAGCTGGACCAGGGCTGAGCTGGGGACAGGAAGAGGGAATGTTGCCCTTCTCACGCAGAGCCCCTTGCTGTGGCTGTGGGCAGGCTGTCACATGCCCACGATGCCACTGGAGAGAAGGGGCAGCGAGAGCTTCCCTCGACAGAAAGGGCAGTTTCCAGAGAAAGGCGTTTTACACCCAGGGCACCCCAGCGCAAGGGTGTGACCTGGCTTCGCTTGACGAATCAAAAGGTCATCTTTCTCTCGCAGCTTGTGGGCAAAAGGGAAAAAAAAAAGATCACTCTCGATAACCACACGCTCGCTGAAGAGCGAAGCGGCACAAACGGCGGGTGCTCTTCTGCGGGCAGCCAGAGCTGGGAAGCAACCCAACCGAGATGAAATGGAGGGAGTGAAATGTGCCGAGGAGTGCCCGCTGCCGGCCTTGCCCATGCCAGTTGTGGGTGATTCCTCCTTAGACCAGTGCCCCGCCCTCCCAGAGCCTTGCTAATGGCAATGATATCAGAGGTCACCGGCAACCACAGGGACATTGGACGCCACCTTCCTTCGAATCAGGGCTCTTCCTGCTGCCCCGACGAAGCCCACCTAGGCATAACCAGGACTTTTTTTGTAGCAGGAACTCTTTTGCATATTAGGCCACACACCCCAAATGTAGCCAATCCTCCAAGAGCTTAAAGTAGGCCCTATAAGAAGAACCCTGGAAGCTCTTGGGAGGATTGGCTACATCAGGGGGTGTGGCCTAATACGTAATGGAGTTCCTGCTACAAAAGAATCGATGGGCATAACCATTTGAACATATGAACATATGAAGCTGCCTTCTACTGAATCAGACCCTTGGTCCATCAAAGTCAGTATTGTCTACTCAGACTGGCAGCGGCTCTCCAGGGTCTCAAGCTGAGGTTTTTTCACACCTATTTGCCTGGACCCTTTTTTGGAGATGCTGGGGATTGAACCTGGGACCTTCTGCTTACCAAGCAGATGCTCTACCACTGAGCCACCGTTCCTCCCCATTTCATGCCAGTGAGACTGGGGGAAGGCCGCTGAGATCAAGGCCTTTCCAGACCGGTGACAGGGTGAGCTGGAGGACTTGTGCCCTCCTCACAGCCTGGAGGGAAAGAGGCCTGCTGTGTGTGTGTGTGTGTGTGTGTGTGGAGGGGGGGGGGTTTCTGCTGAAACTCACCTATGGGACAAGCAGGCGGGACCAGATGTGGACCTGGCCGGGTCTGCTAGCTCGTGGGACTCCGACCGCAGCAGACGTTGGCCTGCCTGGGGCCTTCTCGCGCAGAGCAGCGATTAGTGCCGAACACAATGACCCCATGTTCCAGGCCTGCAGGGGCCCCACGGAGGTGGCCGTTTCCTGTGCAATACCAGCCTGTTTAAACACTCACACACCAGCCCCACAGCTGCAGAACAA
Organism: Heteronotia binoei; assembly: GCF_032191835.1. Taxonomy (NCBI): domain Eukaryota; kingdom Metazoa; phylum Chordata; class Lepidosauria; order Squamata; family Gekkonidae; genus Heteronotia; species Heteronotia binoei. The sequence continues at coordinate 34,140,613 of NC_083240.1, forward strand.
ACCCGGAAAGGCTGTGGTGGAAGGAGCCCAGCGCTGCGCTCCAGATGGCAAACCGCTCGGGCCTCTCTGCTGCTCTCGGGTATGGGAGGGAGAAAGACATTTCAGTCCCCCCCCCCATTGCCTGCCCTAGAGCAAGGCTATCCTCACAGGCCATCTTGAAGCCCCCCCTCTTTCCCCTTCCATTTTTAGAAGCTTCCAAGGAAGGCATCTCTACAGCCTCTCCTTGGCAGAGTCCCTGGCTCCGGCACACTTTGGTCCAACATTTTTGGTCCAACAGGTGCCACCTGAACATGAAAAAAGATATTGGATTTATATCCCACCCTCCACTCTGAATCTCAAAGTCTCAGAGCGGCTCACAACCTCCTTTATCTTCCTCCCCCACAACAGACACCCTGTGAGGTGGGTGGGACTGAGAGAGCCCTTGCAGCAGCTACCCTTTCAAGGACAACCTCTGCCAGAGCTATGGCTGACCCGAGGCCATTCCAGCAGCTGCGAGTGGGGGAATCAAACCCGGTTCTCCCAGACAAGAGTCCGCGCACTTAACCACTACACCAAACATAGCAACGTAACTCCAGGAAACAGGGTCTAAATGTGTACAAGGTCTTCACTGGGGTAAAACAGTGGCAACGCCTGCATTTTAAGAGAGGCTGATTCTGGAAGGTGGTTCTGAGCCCAGGAGGGGGGAAATGTGACTGCTTGGCATGCAGAAGGGCTCAGATTCATAGAGTCATAGAGCTGGAAGGGACCTCTAAGGTCATTTAGTCCAACGCCCTGCACAATGCAGGAAATTCACAAATACTGCTCCCTAAATTCACAGGATCTTCATTGCTGTCAGATGGCTATCTAGTCTCTGTTTAAAAACCTCCAAGGAAGGAGAGCAATCCTTCAAATAAATTTAAAATCCTTCAAATACATTTAAAATAACTTCATTTCAGGGAGTGGAACTGGGCCTCTCTTTGCCAGGAATCCTGGAGAGCCACCATCCATGGTAGCACAGAGCAATGGGTGAGATGGACCAAGACAATCCATCTCAGGGACTGCACTTCTACTGATCTTCCTGATGCGCCACCAAGACAGGCCCACGAAGGAGCAGACAAGGGCTTCTTCCTTTGACTGCTTCTGTCCCAGGCCCCCATCGCTTGCACTTGCCAGCCTCCAGCTCTCCATGCAGCCTCTCCTGCCTCCCATTTAAAAGCCTTCTCCTCATGGGAATGTGTCGGAAAATACTCTTCTCCTACCCGGTTTGCCCCCAAGGATCAGGAAAAGTCCTCGCTCAGCCTGAACTGGTATGGCAATTAAACACTCTTGGCATTTCAGTACAATTCATTCTATGTTATGGATACAGGTTTTTGGGGGCCCTGAGAGGTCCCAGCATATGCAGGAAGACTGTGGAGCCTCCTCCCAAAATACAAGAACTCGAGGGCATTCGTGCAGGAAGACTGTGGAGCCTCCTCCCAAAATACAAGAACTCGAGGGCATCCGTGCAGGAAGACCGTGGAGCCTCCTCCCAAAATACAAGAACTCGAGGGCATCCGTGCAGGAAGACCGTGGAGCCTCCTCCCAAAATACAAGAACTCGGGGGCATCCGTGCAGGAAGACCGTGGAGCCTCCTCCCAAAATACAAGAACTCGGGGGCATCCGTGCAGGAAGACCGTGGAGCCTCCTCCCAAAATACAAGAACTCGGGGGCATCCGTGCAGGAAGACCGTGGAGCTTCCTCCCAAAATACAAGAACTCGAGGGCATCCATGCAGGAAGACTATGGAGCCTCCTCCCAAAATACAAGAACTCGGGGGCATCCGTGCAGGAAGACCGTGGAGCCTCCTCCCAAAATACAAGAACTCGGGGGCATCCATGCAGGAAGACCGTGGAGCCTCCTCCCAAAATACAAGAACTCGAGGGCATCCCTGCAGGAAGACCGTGGAGCCTCCTCCCAAAATACAAGAACTCAAGGGCATCCATGCAGGAAGACTGTGGAGCCTCCTCCCAAAATACAAGAACTCGAGGGCATCCATGCAGGAAGACCGTGGAGCCTCCTCCCAAAATACAAGAACTCGAGGGCATCCATGCAGGAAGACCGTGGAGCTTCCTCCCAAAATACAAGAACTCGAGGGCATCTATGCAGGAAGACTATGGAGCCTCCTCCCAAAATACAAGAACTCGAGGGCATCCATGCAGGAAGACCGTGGAGCCTCCTCCCAAAATACAAGAACTCGAGGGCATCCATGCAGGAAGACCGTGGAGCCTCCTCCCAAAATACAAGAACTCGAGGGCATCCCTGCAGGAAGACCGTGGAGCCTCCTCCCAAAATACAAGAACTCGAGGGCATCCCTGCAGGAAGACCGTGGAGCCTCCTCCCAAAATACAAGAACTCGAGGGCATCCCTGCAGGAAGACCGTGGAGCCTCCTCCCAAAATACAAGAACTCGAGGGCATCCATGCAGGAAGACCGTGGAGCCTCCCCCCAAAATACAAGAACTCGAGGGCATCCCTGCAGGAAGACCGTGGAGCCTCCTCCCAAAATACAAGAACTCGAGGGCATCCCTGCAGGAAGACCGTGGAGCCTCCTCCCAAAATACAAGAACTCGAGGGCATCCATGCAGGAAGACCGTGGACCCTCCTCCCAAAATACAAGAACTTGAGGGCATCCAATGAAACCAACGGGCAGCAATGTTCCCTCTAAGCTGTGGAGCCTTGCGAGCAAAAATTCTACTTTGTGAGCTCCTGGCATTAAAGTTGTGAGCTACTGCACCAATCACCTGCGACTCCTCGAGCGCTTTCATCAGTGCTGCCTTCGCACCATCCTCAACATCCACTGGAGTGACTTTGTGACCAACACTGAAGTCCTCAAGCGGGCGGAGGTTACAAGCATCGAGGCACTGCTGTTGAAGACGCAGCTGCGCTGGGCAGGGCATATTTCTAGGATGGAAAACCACCGCCTTCCCAAGATTGCCCTGTATGGCGAACTCTCCACCGGCCATCGAAATAGAGGGGCACCAAAGAAGAGGTACAAGGACTCCTTGAAGAAATCCCTTGGCACCTGTCGCATCAACCATCACCAGTGGTCTGACCTAGCCTCAGATCGCAAAGCATGGAGGCACACCATCCACCAGGCTGTCTCTTCCTTTGAGAACGCACGCATAGCTGGTCTTGAGGACAAAAGGAGATTGAGGAAGAATCGCACTGCTACAGCACCAACCCTAAATCAGACTTTTCCCTGTAGCCACTGTGGCCGGACCTGCCTGTCCCGCATTGGTCTTGTCAGCCACCAGCGAGCCTGCAGCAGACGTGGACTATTGCACCCTTCTTAAATCTTCGTTCTCGAAGCCAAGCCGAGAGAGACTGCATCAATCAGCTTTCTCTAGGGCCATTTTTCCTGAGCTGAGACAAAAATGTGTGAGCTGGAGGCTTAAAAATTGCGAGCTGGCTCACGCTAACTCAGCTTAGAGGGAACACTGACGGGCAGTAGGTTGAGGACAGACAAAAGGAAACACTTCTTTATCCAGAGAGTGTTCTAAATATGGGATTTGCTGCCAGAAGATGCAGAGATGGCCACAGGGACAGACAGCTTTAAAAGGAAGTTAAGACAGATTTGGGGTCTATCAGCGGCTACTAGCCATGGTAACTGAGGGGGAACCTCCACGTTCAAAGGCAATCAACCTCTGAATCCCACTACCGGGAAGCAACATCAGGAAATATCTCAATCTCTACACCTTGTTTTTGGCCTTCCAGATGCTGGTTGGCTACTGTGTGAGACAAGATGCTGGACTAGATGGGCTACTGGTCCGATCCAGTAGGGCTCTTCTTAAGACATGAATTGCAGGGAAAAGCCAGTGAAAATGGGCAGGAGAAGACACTCCAGGATACCCCTGCTCAGGTTTGGTCCTCAGATTCTCCCAGATTTCACCTTGCCCACTTCCGATCCTATTCTTGTAGTCTAAAATCAAGAAGTTTGCTTCGGAGAAAAGAGGGAAGCGTTTAGATTTTTGGGTGCCAAATCCGGCACCCAGTGCTGCCTTCTATACCACCTAGGTGTAAGTATGGAACTGCAAAATACTACATGCTGCAGCTGTGAGAGTGAGGAGCACATCTTTTCTTTTCTTTTTTTTTGCAGCTGAAAAACAGGGATCCCGAAATATTCAATTTTGCACCTGATGTAGTCTCAGGGCTACGATATGCACAGCCCTGATTCTCCCCCCCCCTCCATATACAGTCAAGTCTCTTGGAAAGGTCACAGCCCCTCAAGCTTGGCTAGTCTACTTGCCCCTGAACGCAGGCTTCCTTCCTAGGCCCGAGGAAATGCCTGCTTCCCCATGCCTGGTGCTCCAGCAATGCCACATCCTCTCTCCCCCCCTCTCCGCCGTTCCTGCCTGCATCCAACAGGAGAGTGGAGCGGAATGCGGCCCGTTTCCACCAGGAGGACTCCAATCCAGGCGGGTGATAAATGCATGCGAGCGCCAATTAGGAAGATATATAGCATCACAACGCGAAGGTCTGGGCAGCCTGGTGAGGCGCGGAGGGCTCTCCAGAGTCCCAGCTATGTTTCCCATTATGTAACCCTGGTCATGGGCAGGCCGCCAGACTCCAAATGAAAAAGAGACTCTGGCTTGGCACGGCTTCTATTTTCCTATCCTCATTCAGGGTCAGCGGAGTGTCATACAGCTGCAGAGAAAGCTCTGGGGATTAAACCTGGGAATGGCTCCAAAGACTGAGACCCGGGTTCAAGTACCAGCTGAAAGCAATAAGCCAACTGCCAGAGCTTGCGCTGAGCTGAGCTGAACCGGTCTCAGCACCGAGGGCTCCTGGGAAACGACCGCCCAGGACAGAGAAAACAAGGAGCGCCACAACTGGCAGGCCACTGGAATGGCTTGGCTTAAGGGGCGGGGGGGGGGGGGAAGCTTCCAATCCTCTGCGCTGCTTGAGGCACCTCGGCAAGAAGAATACCGCACCCCCCCTCCCCGCTTCCCCCCCCCACTCCCTCAACAGAACGCAGCGGAGACAAAAGGTGTTTGAACCTGAAATGGTCAAGGAAGGGGAAGACGCATCAGAAGCACACAGGGGTTAATTCCTAAAGCAAGGGGTGCCAGAAGTCGCGCCCTGGCAGTTCAGCCAGCGAATATCAGAGGCGGGGGGGGGGGGGGGAGGAAGAGCACTGTGGTCGCTCCCAGCCATCAACTTCGGTGGTGCACCCCACATTCCAGTGCTGGGCCCGGGCTCAAAACACAAGTCCAAGAGCTTAAACCCGGCCCTGCTCTCACTCCCCGCCCCCACCCCAGTTATCTGTGCTCACTACTTGGCCTGAGTTCACCACACCTGCATGCAAGACCCGGAGTGGGCAGGAGGCCTGCCGGGGTCCCGGGGAGCCTGGGAGACCTCCCCCCCTCCCTGCATAGAAGTCTCCTGCCCAAGAGCTGATTAGGGTGGAAGGAAAAGAGCAGAAGGTGGGGAGAGAGGAAAACCTAGGAAATGCCCGCTTCAGAAGATGGCGGGGGGGGGGGGGGAACCGGTGGGCCTGCAACGTTGGAGAGGCCTGGGTGCGAGTCCTGCCTCTGCTGAGGCTTGGGCGTGTCTCTGCTCTCGGTCTCAGTTCCCCGTCTGGGAAATGGGATGGAGGCGACTTCCTCGTGTGACTCACCCCCCCACCCTGTGCTAGAGGAGGACGACAGAAGTCGGTCAACCGACCACCATGTCGGCGCGCTCCAGGTTGGAGCGCCTGCCCAAAGATGGGCAACGGTTCACATGAGCAGGCAACAGTCCCCACCCACCCGAAGCAGCCAGCAAACACAAAACAGACACGCTCCCTCTCCCCAAAATGGGGCCCGGCACTTCCTGTGTGAGATTTCCATTTCCTCAGCCAAAATGAAAAAGCAGCAAGAAGTGGTGGCAATAAAATGGGGAAGAGGGCCGGGGATGGACGGATATCCTGCCAGCTCCACACAGGAGCGGGAGACCATTTTTAGCTGAAATCTCTTTTGCTGGATTCTTCCTGATGTGTCTTCCCCACCACCCCGTGCCCTGCCTCCAGGGGTGGGGGTCGAGAATGCAAGCGCTGGATCCAGGGGAGGGCGGGGAGGCTTGTGGCAAAAGAGGGAGCATGCTCAGATGCTGCCTCGGGGGAGAAGATGGGGAGGGGGGTCTCGTTCCAAAAAAGATGCAAATAACCAAACAGATGTAACGAGCATCCAGCCTGAGCTGTTAACCTTTGAGAGGCACTTAGTCACCAGTCCATGGCAGCCACATCCCAGACGCCAGGGCTTTGGGGAAGGCTGGGGAAGAGTGGAGTGAGGGGGCATGCTGTTTCCTTGGTGAAAGCACCACCAAAGACACCCTTAACTAGTGTTCCCTCTAAGTTGAGTCAGTGTGAGCTAGCTCATAGATTTTTAGCTTCCAGCTCACACATTTTTTGTCTTAGCTCAGGAAAAATGGCCCCGGAGCAAACTGATTTATGCAGTAGCTCATAACTTTCATGCCAGTAGCTCACAACGTAGAATTTTTGCTGATGAGACTCTGCAGCTTAGAGGGAACGTTGCCCTTAACCCTGGGGGAAATCTGAGCTAAAAACCAGATTATCTGGATGGAAAGCACAGGATGCAAGAGCTCCAAATAAATAAAGAAGAGCCGGTGGGGGGATTCTGCTGGACCTGGCCTGGGGAGAATGGGGTTCAAAACATTGCTCAGCCATGAAGCCAACTGGGTGACCTTTGGCTGGCTGCACTCTCTCCACCTCACGGATTAACCTTTCTGTGCAGCCTCTGGACTTGGACAGTGAAAGGGTGTGGCCTCTACATCATGCCAAAAGAGGTTGCCTGGCTGGCTCCAGGAAGTCGTAAATGCTTTGTGATCATGGAACCCTAGGTATCCCTTGGATGCACAGAAGAACTTAATGGCCCCTGCCTGGTGGTGGATGTCTCCTTTTTGGGCACAATGCTTACATGGGACACTTTCAGCCTTTCTCAGAGGAGACAGATATCAGTCGATTTAAGAAGATATTGGATTTATATCCCGCTCTCCACTCTGAAGAGTCTCAGAGCGGCTCACAATCTCCTTTACCTTCCTCCCCCACAACAGACACCCTGTGAGGTGGGTGGGGCTGGAGAGGGCTCTCACAGCAGCTGCCCTTTCAAGGACAACCTCTGCCAGAGCTATGGCTGACCCAAGGCAATGCTAGCAGGTGCAAGTGGAGGAGTGGGGAATCAAACCTGGTTCTTCCAGATAAGAGTCCACACACTTCACCACTACACCACACTGGCTCCATTACAGCTTTGCAGCGTTTGTACAGTGGACTCTCAGAAGGCTCCATCTTGTCCCCATGTGCTGTTCAATATTTACATGAAACTACACGGAGAGATTGCCAAAAGATCTGGGGCAAAATGTCACCAATGTGCACACAACGCATTTGTGGTACTGTGGCAGTGCTGCTTAAGAGAACAAGCCGTGGTTCGGGAGGTGCCCTGGCCCAAATCTCACCACTGACATAAACCCATTCAGTAGCTTTAGGCAAGCTGCTCTATCTCAGCTTCACCAAACCCGTCCCCCTGCCCGCATCTGCAATACATGCTGGGGTGGAATTCAGCAGGAGCTCCTTTGCATATTAGGCCACACCACCATGATGTAGCCACTCCTCCAAGAGCTTACAAGAGACTGACCAAGAGAGAGATCTTGGGGTCATGGTGGATAAATCACTGAAAATGTCAAGACAGTGTGCGATTGCAATAAAAAAGGCCAACGCCATGCTGGGAATTATTAGGAAGGGAATTGAAAACAAATCAGCCAGTATCATAATGCCCCTGTATAAATCGATGGTGCGGTCTCATTTGGAGTACTGTGTGCAGTTCTGGTTGCCACACCTCAAAAAGGATATTATAGCATTGGAGAAAGTTCAGAAAAGGGCAACTAGAATGATTAAAGGGCTGGAACACCTTCCCTATGAAGAAAGGTTGAAACGCTTAGGGCTCTTTAGCTTGGAGAAACGTCGACTGAGGGGTGACATGATAGAGGTTTACAAGATTATGCATGGGATGGAGAAAGTAGAGAAAGAAGTACTTTTCTCTCTTTCTCACAATACAAGAACTCGTGGGCATTCGATGAAATTGCTGAGCAGTCAGGTTAAAACAGATAAAAGGAAGTACTTCTTCACCCAAAGGGTGATTAACATGTGGAATTTACCGCCACAGGAGGTGGCGGCGGCTACAAGCATAGCCAGCTTCAAGAGGGGGTTAGATAAAAATATGGAGCAGAGGTCCATCAGTGGCTGTTAGCCACAGTGTGTATATATATGTATGTATATATATAATTTTTTTGGTCACTGTGTGACACAGAGTGTTGGACTGGATGGGCCATTGGTCTGATCCAACATGGCTTCTCTTATGTTCTAACAAGCTCTTTTTTGTAAGCTCTTGGATGATTGGCTACATCAGAGAGATGTGGCCTAATATGCAAAGGAGCTCCTGCTAGAATTCCACCCCTGAATACAGGGATGATTATACCGGCTTACCTTTAAGGGATGTCGTAAAGATTACAAGACAGTGTGTGCAGGAGAGCGTACTTGTTACAGAAATGTCCAGTACTGTCATGACAACACCCAACTCTGATTTTCCCCTCTTAGTTCACTGATGTTCTGGATGTTCTGATGAGCCAGCAAAGGGCCAATAAAGGGATGCTTAGTCCACAGATGCCAGTGTGGACTGTCAGGGAATAAAGAAGCAGCCTGTTCTTGATGGGGCTGCACACTTCCCCTCAAGGGACATGTTCGAGCAGCACTGGGGTGCTATCAGATTGTCTTCCAATGGAGTCTTAAGTCTCTTGTATCCCACAAAGCACCTGCAACCAAGCCTTGGGGGAGAGCCAGCAGGGGCTTTCTCTGGACAAGCAAGACTTGTTCAGTTATCCACGCACTACTTGTGTCTGTGGTCAGATTATTGTAGCACATTCTCTGCACGGGCAATTTTGGAAGGCATCAATTTGTTCAGAGGGCAGCAATCGGGCTTGTTTCGCTCTCCTGTAGTGTTCCTGATCTCTTTCTCACAATGTTTTTATAGACCAGGGGTGGCCAAACTGTGGCTCGGGAGCCACATGTGGCTCTTTCACACATATTGCGTGGCTCTCGAAGCCCCCACCGGTCTGTCGGCTGGCTTGGAGAAGGCATTTCTCTCTTCAAATCACTTTGCCAAGCTAGCTGGCAGCATGGAGCATGCATTTAAAGTTAAAGTTGCTTTCTTTCCACCTTTCCCCCATCTATTTGCCTTCCTTCCAGCTCTCAAACTTCTGATGTTCATGTCTTGGGCTCTCAAACATCTGACATTTATCCTGTGTGGCTCTTACGTTAAGCAAGTTTGGCCACCCCTGTTATAGATTGTGTTGTGAGACAACATGGTTGTTTTCTAATGGACGTTATGGGATAGAAACTTTTAAATTTGATAATAAACCAACCTCACAGGGCTGTTGTGAGTATAAAATAGGGACAGTGAAAGCTTCTGGCAGTTCCTTGAAGGCTGGGGGGGGGGAGAATTACATAACGGACAGGTAAGTAAACACAGGTGGTGTAAAGTGATGTTGAGTTACCGCCGATTTACGGTGACCCTGTAGGGTTTTCAAGACAAGAGATGTTCAGAGGTGGTTGGCCATTGCCTGCCTCTGCACTGCAGCTCTGGACTTCCTCGGTGGTCTCCCATCCAAATACAAACCACTGCTGATGTTCCCTCTAAGCTGTGAGCAAAAATTCTACTTTGCGAGCTGCTGGCATTAAAGCTGTGAGCTGCTGCATAAATTATGTGTGCCCCGGGGCAGTGTTCCCTCTAAGCTGAGTTAGTGTGAGCCAGCTCACAATTTTTTGTCTTAGCTCAAGAAGGACGACCCCAGAGCACACTAATTTATGCTCACAAGTCTCTGCAGCTTAGAGGGAACATTGCTCTGGGGTTGCCCTTCCTGAACTAAGACAAAAACGTGTGTGTGGGAGGCTAAAAATCTGTGAGCTAGCTCATGCTAACTCAGCTTAGAGGGAACAGTGCTTGCTGACCTTGCTCAGCTTCTGAAATCTGGCTAGCCTAGGCCATTCAGGTCAGGTCAGTAAAGAAAGATAAACAATTCAAACAGGCCCCCAACACAAGCAGGTACACAACAGGGCAGTCAGACTGCCCTTGCCTTTTGGGGAGGACAAAAGGATGGGTAAGAAGGGAACAGAGGAAGCGAGAGAGGCACAAGGCTTGGAAAGGCTGACATACGATCTGGGCAGCTCCAGAGCACTGGGCGGGGGGTTCCAGGTGTCTGAGTGGCCGAGCATCCAATCCGACCAGACCTTGATGCTGGGAAGAAGCTCCTTGACGTCCTGCGGCAAGGAGGAGACTTTGATGTCCCCTTCGGCAGAGCTGCCTTGCTGCCCTGCTGCCAAGAGAAAAAAAAAGAGGAGGCCTCATTACGAGTCGTGTCTCAGGCAAAACTCCTCACGGCCATCTGCAGAATCTCCTCTGCCACCTTCTCCTCTCTCTCCAGTCCTCGTCTTGATTGTTTGAGGCGGAGGAAAACCCCACTGCACAAGACCAAGACCCCCCCTCCCCAAAGCTGGGTGCTGTAAGGAAGGCTGAGGATGGCTTGAAAAGTTATGGCAAGACACGGAGCAGCCTTAAACTGAATCAGACCATTGGGCCATCCAGGTCATTATGGTCTACTCCAGCTGGCAGCAGCTCTCCAGAGTCTCAGGCAGAGGTCTTTGTCATCACCTGATCCTTTTTAACTGGAGATGCCGGGAATGGAACCTGAGACCTTCTGCATGCAAAGCAGAGGCTTTTGCACTGAGCCACAGCCCCCTCCAATATTCAACGGGGGAAAAAGGCTCCCTGATGTAGCCAGCACTAAAGTTTAGACAGGTCAGGGGGAAGCCCAGAATCCTCTCCACCCTTGCCCAGAAAACTCTGTCCCATTCCTGAGCTCCAAGTGACTGGACAAAGGGGAAGGTTAACTGGGCTTCCCATTCTTCCAGGAACTGATCCAGGAAATGCATATGTGCCTTCTAGAGAGCTCAGAGTGAAGAGTGCCTCCGGTTCCAATGCACACACCCAAACCTCTTTACAGGTTTCCCAGAGCCTACAAAACACTGTACATCTTCTAGCACATGATGCCGTTACGTGAACGCTGAGCATGGAGACAAACCCTGTAATTAGAACTAAGCCAAAATAAACTAAGCAAACGTGCATGTCTTTGCTTCTTTTGTGCCTAATTCACAGGGATGAGCCAGTCACAACTCTGACCAGCGCAAAAACCACACACACCAACCGGTGTAAATCCTACCCCCCCCCCCCCCCCCCCCCCCAAATCTGGCCTTTGTGATTTTACCAGGCATCATCATGACCATTAACAACTAGATAGTACTTGGAGTGCTTTTTAAAACTCAAGTTGAACTCTGAATCCAGTACCAAATCCTGCGCTTGGGTGGGTGGGGTGTGGTTGCAGGAGGCCAGAATATACACAGCAGCAGAGCCTGGGCAGGCTTCCATTTAAACAAAGTTGGGGATTAAAAGCACCCAGATCAGAGAGGCTCATTTATCTGTTAACAGGCAGGAGAGCAGAAGCGTGTGTGTGTGCAGGGCGGGGGCAGGAGGAACCAGGGGTGGGATCTTCTCGTCTGAACGCAAGCTTTGTTCATTCCCTTTGGCATCTAGAATCCAAGGCAGAGGTGCCCAGATCCACTGCTACAAACTGTAGCGACGGCCTCTACAGTTCAGCCAGCTTGAGAGCCAGTTCGGGGTAGTGGTTAAGAGAGGTGGACTCTAATCCGGAGGACTCGGTTTGATTCTCCACTCCTCCACATGCAGCCGGCTGGGTGACCTTGGGTCAGTCCCAGCTCTCTCGAGCTGTTCTCTCTAGAGCAGTTCTCTCAGAGCTCTCTCAGCCTCACCTACCTCACAGGGTGTCTGCTGTGGGGAGAGGAAGGGAAGCAGACTGTAAGCCGCTCTGGGACACCAAGTGAAGGGCAGGGTATAAATGCAGCTTTTCTTCCTCCCTAGGCTATATGGCTTTACAAAGGAAGTGCACAAATTTGTGGAGGAGGGGAGGCCCAACAGTGAACATCAGTCAGGTTGACTAAATGGGGCCACCATGTTCAGACTACGGTCTATCTCTGAATGCCAGCTGCTGTGAGGCAACAACAGGAGGGGGGATCTTGGCCTCACAACCTGTTTCTTTGCCATCCGGCTGGTCACCGAGGGAAGGAGGGTGCTGGAGTCGATGCCCCCTTGGAGTGACCAAGCAGAGTTCTCCTGAAGTTCCCAAGCTGAGGCAAGTGAGCTGGGGACTCAGCAGCAGAGCAGAGCCGCCCAGCCTCTCCTTCTGAGCGCGAATCCACCCCCTGCCCTGCTTACCGAGGGAGACTTCTTGTAGCAAGACGGTGCAGCGGTTGACTAATATGGCAAACATGGAGAGTCCGAAAGCTGTGGCCTGTTCCTGGATCACGGAGCGGCAGTCTTCAGCGAGGCACTCTGGGGGCGAAAGCAAGGAGCAGGTGAGCGTTTAGTGCCAGGACTCAGCCAGGCAGCACAGAAAGCAGTCCGCCAGAGGGAGACCACGTTTCCCAGTGGGCTCGCTCATGCCTGCTGTGCAAAGAATGACTCCCGGCTGATCCAGATTTCAAGAGAAGGTACATCTTGTGCCGTAAGAAAGAGCAGTTATTAAATAATTTGTAAATTTTATTTTTATTATACCACCACCTTAGGAGTCATAAGAACATAAGAGAAGCCATGTTGGATCAGGCCAATGGCCCATCCAGTCCAACACTTTGTGTCACGCAGTGGCCCGTAAAAAAAACAGGTGCCATCAGGAGGTCCATCAGTGGTGCCAGGACACTAGAAGCCCTCTCACTGTGGCCCCCTCCCAAGCACCAAGAATACAGAGCATCACTGCCCCAGACAGAGTTCCAACAATACGCTGTGGCTAATAGCCACTGATGGGCCTCTGCTCCAGATGTTTCTCCATTCCCCTGTTGAAGCTGTCTATGCTTCAAGCCGCCACCTCCTGTGGCAGTGAATTCCATGTGATCATCACTCTTTGGGCGAAGATGTACTTCCTTTTATCCATTCTAACCTGACCGCTCAGCAATTTCATTGAGACAAGTTAGGCTGAGAGAGTGCCTGACCCAAAGTCACCCAGTGATCTTCCATAGGAGAGCAGAGACTCGAACCTGGGCCACTCCAATCCTAACTGGGCACGAACCACCACACCATGCCGGCTCAGCAGCAGGGCTTGCCAGCACCGAGTTGTAAAATCCCTGGAAATTTGGGGGATGGAGCCTGGGGAGGGTGGGGCTTGGGGAGGGACCTCAGTGGAGTTCAGACTCAAGAACTCTCATCTGCCATGTAGAATTGCCAGTCTTCAGCCTCCAGGCAAAAGAGATCCGTTCCCCTGGAGAAAACGGCCGGAGGGGCTAAAGGAGAGGGTGCTAAAGAAAAAAAACAGATCAGGGAAGATTGAAGTCAGTTCCCCCCACCCTTGGAGGGAATGCTCTCTCACTACACCCAAGCAGCAGGATACAACTACTACCCTACACAAGAGGGAGACAGGAGAGCGCTCCATGAAGGGCTCTCTGCAACTCTTGCTGCCTCTTCCCCCTGTGCAAAGCTGGTTGGGAGCAGGGCTTTTTTTTTTGCAGAAAAAGCCCAGATGGGACTCATTTGCATATTAGGCCACACCCCTGATGCCAAGTCAGCCGGAACTGTGTTTCTGCTAAAAAAAAAAGCCCTGGTTGGGAGGAACAAGCAGAGAAACCCCGGAGTTCCAGTTGGGAAGTGACTGCTCTGCCTCAGATGCAGAGGTCTGCTAAGTGCTCCAGCTGGTGGGGCGTTGAATTCACCTGGACGTGATGAATGTGCCGAAAGACCGAGGGATATGGACTGCTTTCCTGAAGCAGGGAAGGCCAAAAGCAATGCATCAAGGTGGGAAACAGCAAGGAGAACAGGAGAAGGTGTCCACAGGAGTCAGCCGGCAAAGAAGCCCTCCTGTCAGAAGGGCCTATCGTCACCAGCTAAGACAGTCCTAGCAGTAGGATCTACCTGCAAAGCAGCTCTGGGTACCACCCTACTACAACGACCAGGGATGTGCCTAAGCCAGGGGGTGAGGGATGCCTGACCAGAGGTCATGGCCACCAGGAACCGCCCCTGTCCAAAAAACAAGCCTTTGTCTAATCTTTATTATTATTATTTGTTTATTTTTTGCAAATTTATAGTCTGCCCTAAGAACATAAGAGAAGCCATGTTGGAGCAGGCCAATGGCCCATCCAGTCCAACACTCTGTGTCACACAGTGGCCAAATTTTTATATATATATATATATATATATATATATATATATATATACACACACACACACACACACATACACTGTGGCTAAGAGCCACTGATGGACCTCTGCTCCATATTTTTATCTAACCCCCTCTTGAAGCTGGCTATGCTTGTAGCCGCCACCACCTCCTGTGGCAGTGAATTCCACATGTTAATCACCCTTTGGGTGAAGAAGTACCTCCTTTTATCCGTTCTAACCCAACTGCTCAGCAATTTCATTGAATGCCCACGAGTTCTCCTGTTGTGAGAAAGGGAGAAAAGTACTCCTTTCTCTACCTTCTCCATCCCATGCATAATTGTGTAAACCTCTATCATGTCACCCCGCAGTCAACGTTTCTCCAAGCTAAAGAGCCCCAAGCATTTTAACCTTTCTTCATAGGGAAAGTGTTTCTTTCCCAGGATGGGCTCAGGGCGGATTACAACACAATAAAACAGTTACAAATCTTCCATTTATCTAATAGAATCACAGGGTTGGAAGGGGCCATACAGACCATCTAGTCCAGGGGTGTCAAACATGCAGTTCGGGGGCCAAATCTGCCCCCCCAGAGGGCTCCTATCAGGCCCCCGAGCAACTAGCTCTTGTCTGCTTCCTTCCCCCTCTCTATTGCTTTCTTCTGCATAACAGCTTGCTTTGCCAGGCTTGCTCAATTGCACAGGAGCTACAGAACAAAACCTCTATTTTCTCCATTGGCTGAGGCTCCTCCCTTGGGGTGGAATAGCTTGCTTTGCCAGGCTCTCTGGATTACACAGCTACTGAGCCAAGCCTCTTCCTTCTATTGACTGAGGCTCCCTGCACAACAGCAGTCTTGCAGAACCGGTGGCAATAATTTCAATTACCATTTTTTAAAAAGTGCTGTATGAAGCATTTTCCCTTTTGAATTTAAAATCATTATTTGCATTTCCCACATCTGCAAAGTGCCACTTTCTGTACCACACAGATGTTATATAAAAAACACCTGTCGGGCAATACCTTCTTTATTAAGACCAACCAACATTTCCCCAAAACAGCAGCCAAACTATAACTTTGGATGGTCAGTACGCAAAAGGCAGGGGTGAGAAGGCTAGGGAAGGAAAAGATGTTTCAGAGCATGGTGGGAAAGTCCAAGGGCTGCCACTAGCGCCCTGCTGGACGTGAATCAGGTTTTAAGATGCACCAAAGGCTACTGGGACAAAGAAGCCCCTCCCAGCCACCCACTCTCTCCAGCAGAAGTCAACCTGATGTCTCTGTAGCACAGATCAGAATATGTAAAGCCCTTGGAAGGCAGACAAGCAAGACGACGACGTGGTCAGGGCTGTCCCAGCAACAAAGCCCAAGATTAACTGCTACAGATGCATAGGACACCTTCCCATAAGCAAAATCCCATCTGAAGAACTGAGACGGTGGAAATCTGCGCTGCTGAGGGCCAGCCGTCTTCCCCGAGGTCAAGGCCAAGTACAACTGAGCCAGAGGGTCAGCTGACGAGAATCTCTTCCATCATCCGTAGCCGAGGAGGGCCAGAAGGTGGGGCCACTGGCACCCCAGCAGAACCCAGAGGAAGGCTCAATACTCCCTTGCCCTCTGGAGAGTCCCGCGTTTGGACCTGCCTGCTGTCCCCGTGCCAGGCACTGTTCCGGCCTCCATAAATCTACCTGGCTTCTCTTACGTAGCGGGAGACATTTTGGTTTCCAGGAGAACATAATATTCATGGAAAACATAAACCAACTGTCGTCAAAGTTGTCGGGGCTCAGGAAATGGAGCGGCCGGGAGAAGGCTGCCATGTGGCCGGATGTTATGCATTTCTAATTAGCGCGATACATCTTTCAGCAGCCGCGAGTGTCCTTTGCTGGGAAACTGAGAGCGCTGCCGTTGTTATTGTAACTGTCAAGGAGTGCTTAAAACAGATAATCTCCAGGAAAAGTGATAAACACAACCCTCCCCACCAGGGTGTGCTGGACACCATCACCGGACCCTCCTAGAGGGCAGCATGGCCAGGTCGCCAGAAGCCAACGGATAAGGCTGCCACTGAGATGCGGATGGTATGGAGTGCGTCTGTGTGCGTGCTGTCCTCTGGGACAGGAGGAGCAGAGGTGTCAACACCAGAACTTCTGCTCACATGTCTGACTCGACTTTCCGCAAGAGGGAGAGAAAAAAGAAAAGAAAAAGAGAGCTGGGTTACGGAGTGCAGCCCAGCATTCTTCAAACCAAAAGTCAGCAATTTGGCTATTGCATGAATTAGTTTGTTCTGGGGCCATCCTTCCTGAGATAAGACAAAAATGTGTGAATGGGAGGTTAAAAACTGAGCTAGCTCACACGAACTCATTTTAGAGGGAACACTGAAACCTCACTCTTAGCCACAGTTCCCCACGCAGACTTTTCTGCAAGCATCCAAGGCAGAGAGGAGTCCCACCGAGATTTGTTTTCACCTGTCTTCCTTGGCCTACCGAGGCTGGCGTGCGTCATGCCCGGCAGAAAAATTCTGTGAAGCTCGAAGGCAAGCACGATCTTAACTTCAGCCTGTGACCTAAATCTCTTGATATTTTAAAAAAGAAGGCTTGGCCTGAGGGCTGAGAATCAGGGAGCAGAAAGCAGCGGCCAGGCTCAGCCTGATCTCATCAGATCTCGGAAGCCCGAGCAAAGCCGGCTCTGGTTAGCACTTGGATGGGAGACCCAGAGAGGAAATCCAGGGGCCTGACGCAGAGGCAGGCAATGGCAAACCACCTCTGAACCTCTCTTGCCTTGAAAATGATACTTGACACTCCTTCCCCTCACCCTCCAAAAAAACCCCCAACGGCAGAGATCTGCTTCAGTGAGAAAAGGAGCACAGCGGGGTTTGAAGGGGAAGATGCCTTCCTGGACAGCCAGACCAGTCAAGTGATGCAATGCCGGGAGTCAGCCTTGTTGTGGCTCATCAGTGACCCGGAGGCCTAGTGAGAAAGACCCCCCCTTTCCACCAGCTGGCTAGGCCAACGAGGCAGGAGGAGGCAAGCTGACTCCACCTGGAGGCACTCAGCGGCTGCCCTTATCGCTGCTCAGACGCTCGGGAGTGTTTGTCTCGTGAGTCACTCTCAGCCAGACGGTGCTGGCACTGCAACCCACCCCTAACCCCCACCCCAGATGGCTGGGTTTCTGCAGGAAGTGGGCAAGAGAGGAGAGCTTCAAGGGGAGGTCGATGCTCTCGGAGCACCGGGGAGATGCGTCGGGAGGAGGACAGCATGCAAACCGGATAGGAATGCAAACCCCAGAGCTGGGTGGGAGGAAGGACACGGAGTCTCGGCTGGGGGCATTTCCCTGCAGCCCCAGCTACCAAGTGATTCACAGGACATGCACCCAACATGCAGCTCCTTCCACACCAAACTCTCCCCCCACTCCCCAGCGCTCGAGTGTCCCATTTAAGTTGGCTTCTTAAAGCAATGAAAATCTATCAAAGCCTTCCACTCCCTAATTGCCAGACTGGGAGGGGGGGGGGGAACGAGGTTTGTTGGTTGGGGACAGCAGTGAGAGGCAGCAGAGCTGGGACCAAAGGGTCATGGAACTGTGAATACCTCTCCCTCCCCCCACCCCCCGCACCAAGTCTGAAACATCCGCAGATGCTATTAAACGAAAACTTCTCCAAGTCTGAAAATCTGCTCCTCTAAAGGGGAGTGACTCGAGGCAGTCCGACAGAGCCGGGGGTCACCAAATCCCACCACTGATGCCTCAAGAGGAGCAGACCCTCCTCCTCCCACTGAGATCGGAAAGGAAAAAAGATAACAGCTTCATCCCCGCTGCGAAGCAAAACCAGAGGTCTATGAGACGCCCTGCCTGGAGAAATGGGCCGGCTCCCAGAGAAGGAGTGGGAGCCCTTCCTCCTGTGGAGTTTACAGAGTTCCCAAAGAGGACATCCTAAAGTCTACCACAGAGTTGTCAAACTAATTTATGAGGCCCAGATCTGACATAAATGAGACCTTGTCAGGCCAGGCCACGTGTATACCTATTTAAGATTAGGTAGCAGAGATAGAAACTTTATAAAGGACAAAAACACAATTAAAGTTTGGTTTTTTTAAAATTTAAAACATGCTTAAAACATTAGCACTCATTGGCCTTAAAGGTGCTTTCTTTGTATTTCTCCCATGGGATCCAGGGAACTGGGGCAAAGGAAGCTCTGGCTCTTTCCTTCCTCAGGGGACCAGGAAGGGGAGGAGCCTCAGCCAATAGAAGGAAGAGATGCTTTGCTGTGTGATTGAGAGAGCCTGCCAAAGCAAGACCTGCCTCCCCCCCACCCTTCCTCCCCAAGGAAGGAACCTCAGCCAGTGGAGAAAATAGATTTTCCTCTGTAGCTCTTTTGTGATTGAGCAAGCCTTGCAAAGCAAGCTGTGATGAAGAAGGAAGCAAGAGAGAGGGAGAAAGAAGCGGATGACAGCCAATTGTTCGGGGGCCTGATAGGAGCCCTCTGGGGGCCTGATTCTGGGGCCCTGGGTCGCACGTTTGACAGTTGACACCTCTGGCCTAGCATATAATTGAGGTCTCTTCTGCATTCTGAACTGGGGAAAAAGTTTTAACGATTTCAGGGATGCTGCTGGATCACATACATTTCGAAGATGCTTTTTTAGACAGTTCCCCATTCAAACAGAATATAAACCATTACACTGCAAATCTGCAAATCAAGCTTCCAATGCAATCCCTCTCCCTCCAGCTGACGACACCATCACATGGATGTCAGTCGGTCAATCTTGTATTAACGCTCGAAGACCAACGGGTCATAAGCATACAAAAGAATTACATTCGTATAAAGACAATATAAAAACATAAATATGCAATATGGAAAACGTGGGCTCAGAATTTTACATTAGGAAATTATACCATTCGGTGCCACAAACAAAATTTTTGCAACTGCCAGAGTCACATTTGGATGAATGTCTGCTAAAAGCCTCTTGTTTTGCGGCAGAACTTCCTTTTCGGATATCCATATCCCATGGACAGAAGGGGACAGGCAGTACCAAGGAAAAAGCCCACAGCCACACACTCCCTGCCTTCCACCTGGGTTCTGCCGCATCTTTTTGCAGCCCGGCGGTGGGGGCTTTGGATACTTGCGATCCCCAGGACAGACGCTTATTACTGCTCATGCTCGGTCAGGATCAGCGCCTGTGGATCCTGCTGGAGGAGGGGCAACTGTCGAGAGCTCCCTCCTTGCTTCTCGGCGCACACGTGGTTACGGCTGGGGGAAGGAGGACAAGGTGAGACATGCTGGAAAGGGGGAGGGGGGCATGAACGGAGCAGCACTCCCCATGGAAGCTATTAGATACTCAACACTTCATTTGTTTCTCCCCCCCCCACCCGGGGAGCGCAACTCCCAGCTCTAAGACAGGAGGCTCTCCTCTGACGTAACCAGGAAGCAGCTGCAAAATTAAGGAATCCCTCCTGACATCATAAAAAGGGTCGACGGTTTACAGGGGAAAGTATAAAAATTAATGACATATTCCCAGCCGATGCTGCAGGCCTGCCTGAGACTTGCACAGGAAGCCGAGCCGCACAAGGTTGTGCTTCCTCAATTGCTTGCCCAGGCAAATCTCCCTCCCCCCGCCAAGGTAGAGTGCAAGTGAAGCTGGTCTGGGGAAGTGGGGGTGATTCCGAGGACGGCCTCAGGGCTTCACCCCGCCAGACCCGCTTCTCTCCGAGAGGCTGCCCTCTAAGGGACGGAGCGGCCCTTCAGCCGTGGAAGAGCCTCTAGCTTACAGGGCGTTTTCTGCTGGAACAGGGAAAAGGGCACCGGCGCTAAAATTAACCCGCCCTCTTTCCCGGAAGTATCTGTGAAAAAAGGCTGCCATTTTTAGATTGTGTTATTCTCAGAAATTTCCTGAAAAGGCCCCTAAAGCCCAAACATGCTGAGAAGCCATTTCCACGTGTGGCGGGACAGAAAGACAATTCCCAAAGCTCAACGAGGACTGCTGCCAGGGGGCCTTCTGAGAGTTCTGTTAAGGCATGGGTTTCCTCCAAACTGGGCACGCATTAAAGCAAGCGGCAGAAAACTCTCGGGTGGACCAGAGCAGATGGTCTCAAGCAGGGGTAGAAAAATAGGTGGTGGAGCTCATTAGCATGTATTCCCCCCCCACACCAGCCAAAAAGCAACCCAGCACAAGAAAGGAGAGCCCTGGGCAAGCAAGGCCTGTTTGGGCTGCCTAGAGATCCAGCCAGCCCAAGCAGGCCTTACTCACCTGGGGCTCTCCTTGGCTGCCCCCCCCCGGCAACAGTCAAAAGGCCAGCAAGCCACCCACTGCCCAAAATCGCATAAGAAGTGGAGAAAGGGTGGCGTGGGCTTCTCCAGGGGTTGATGAGGGCGGCTGGGGGCGTGGCAAAGCTCCTAGTGGCTGGCTGGCTGCCCACTCTCCTAATCCAGGGATTGTTATGCAGCTGCACCTACTATTCCTTGGACAACGTATGTGGGGATGAAGAGGGGGAACCCTCAGAAAGGTTCAGGAGCTGTGCTCCTGCTGAATTCAAGGCCTGGTCTCAAGTGGGCAGCTGACAAGCAAAGCTGTCTGGCTGAGCACCAGCTCTTGCTGAGAAAGGCAAGAGGGATGGCTCCAGCTAAGAGCATGCCGCCCCTAGACTCCCCACCTCCCCAGTCAGGAGACCAGAGGGCCTCAAAAGCCATAAATGTGTTAAGCTGTCACTCTTTCCTCGTGCACATTCATCTGCCCCCTTCTCATGAGTCTGCTGGCAGTCTGGTTACCTCCCCACAGTTTGTAGTGAGAGAGAGAGAGCACGCAGGGGGGACAGGCAACATGCTCTCCTGACCTTGTTGAGCCAAGATTGCGGCTACGCTATGCCACACTTTTGCAGGGGAAAAGAAAAAGCACAGGACATGGTACAGAGGAAAGGATTCCGCTCCCTGAGAATCTGAGAGCCAAATGGGTCATTTTGGACCAGGAAAACAGACCGGGCTTTTTTCATAGCAGGAACTCCTTTGCATATTAGGCTACACCTTCCTGATGTAGCCAATCCTCCGAGAGCTTACAGTAGACCCTGTGAGAAGAGCCCTGTAAGCTCCAGGGGGACTGGCTACATCAGGTGGGTGTAGCCTAATATGCAAAGGAGTTCCTGCTACAAAAAAAAAAAAAGCCCTGGCTGAAACCTCTTCTTCCTCCATTCCATGGTCCTGATCCCTGGAAGCACTTGGAAAATTAGTTCCCAAGAGCCGCCCTTCTGACTGAGGAGAGAGCTGGGTCTGGGTTCCTCCGACCCAACCTGTTAAAGAGCATCACCTCTAGTTTTGCCCCTTGCCCTCGTGACACTGATGCACACGAAAGTACAGGTGGGCAATGCTGGAATGGGAAGCCAGAGGCCTTGGCAGATAGCCCTTCGGGCGAGCGCCTCATGAACAGCAGGAGCTGAAGGAACTGCACAGACTTGTTAACACGGCCAAAGAAGAATCAGCGCAGGTGCTCGAAAGGTGGGATTTAGACAGCCAGCAAAACCCCAGTCCCGCTGGTTTTGTTGCATAAGATCTGATCAATCTCCTTTCCCCGCAGGAGGTGCAGGGACCCCCAAGGTGTCCCTCCACTCCTCCAGAGGTATGCCTATTCCACTGCATCCCACCCTCCTACAGCCAGTTTGGTGTAGTGGTTAAGTGTGCGGACTCTTATCTGGGAGAACCGAGTTTGATTCCCCACTCCTCCACCCGCAGCTGCTGGAATGGCCTTGGGTCAGCCATAGCTCTGGCAGAGGTTGTCCTTGAAAGGGCAGCTGCTGGGAGAGCCCTCTCAGCCCCACCCACCTCACAGGGTGTCTGTTGTGGGGGAGAAGATATAGGAGATTGTAAGCTGCTCTGAGTCTCTGATTCAGAGAGCAGGGCGGGGTATAAATCTGCAGTCTTCGTTGTTTTCTAATTCCGTTCACCTCCTTCAGCATAGCCAAAATCTCCTTGTCCTGGGGAATGGGGCTAGGGATTCCTGCTCCTCCAAACCTAGGAGTTAAGCCTGCTGCAGGTGGGAGCGAACACACGGGAACGCAGAGGGAAGCTCAGCAGGGCCAGCAAGCTATGGCCAGCAGAGGCAAGGCTGGCTTCCCCAGGCCTTTGCAGTTGTTACTTGGGAGCGCTGTGGCGAGAGGGGCAGACTAAGGGTTTCTCTGGAGAATGCTTCACTGTGCCACTCAAACGGATAGAAACTGAGGGGAGGTCGCTAGGACTGGGCAGCAAATTCCACAGAATGCTGCGCCAGAGATGCCAGCGGGGCAAAAGGCATGGCTGCCTCCTTCACCGCCTACGCCGACCCGTCTGCTAGGAACAACTCCCCAACGCGTCAGCAGCACGTCCCACCAGTGGACAAGCTGAAGGAATAAGAAGGTTGGGACACCGGTCACTCTTCTTGCACTGGAAAGTGGCCTTGAGCTTCCTTCTCACCTATCTCCCTACCTAGGTGCAATCAGACATCTATAACAGATGCAAAGAGCCAGGTAACGCAAATCAGCTCCCCAGTCAGCAACTGGAACCAAGTGGCAGCAGGTATTCCAGAGGAGTTCATCCAAAATGAAGAAACGTGCTCCGTTTTACACACTTGCTTGAATCTGTACTGCTTCTGGAATGCAGGTTAGAGGCTGCAATTTAGTGGGAGCACAGAAAGGCGCACCAGACCCAAAGCGCAACTTCCTCCAGACCTGTTGATCCGGCGCAGGGGAGGCCAAACTTGCTTAACATTAAGAGTCACGTAGAATAAATGTCAGATGTTTGAGAGCCGCAAGAGAGGCAGGAATGCAGGCAGGCAAATAGATTTGGGGGAGAGAGAGATGGAAAGAAAGCAACTTTAACTTTAAATGCATTCTCCAAGCTGCTGGCTGGCTTAGATAAGTGAATTAAAGAGACAAATGCCTTCTCCGAACTGGCTGGCAGGGTGGTGGGGCTTCGAAAGCCACACAATATGTATGAAAGAGCAACATGTAGCTCCTGAGCCAAAGTTTGGCCACCCCTGGTCTAGTGAATGTTTATTCTTTGTCTGAGGAGCTGCAGACACTGCTCTGCCCTTCTGTCACAATGCCCCCAAGAGTAAGGCTGGAAGTGACAAGGTCACTCAACGAGTTTCATGGCTGAGGGAGGATTTGAACTCAGGTCTCTCAGCTTAGCACTCTAACCACCCCAGCACACAAATTACTTCTATTTTTCTTTTTTGTAAAAAGCTCTCAATCAGGCAACATCTGCTGAAATCTCAAGAGACCGAACGCTGTGGGTGGGGTGGAGCTTCAGTGTCTTACAGATCTTTTTCCTGGTCCCCCTCCTGCCTCCTAACAAACCTAAAACAAATTGTGCAAACCAAGGAATAAAGTAAAAAGGTAAAGGTAGTCCCCTTTCCAAGCACCGGTCATTTCCGACTCTGGGGTGATGTCGCATCACGACGTTTTTACGGCAGACTTTTTGCGGGGTGGTTTGCCATTGCCTTCCCCAGTCATCTACACTCCCCCCCCCCCCCAGCAAGCTGGGTCCTCATTTTACCGACCTCGGAAGGATGGAAGGCTGAGTCAACCTTGGGCCGGCTACCTGAACCCAGCTTCCACTGGGATTGAACTCAGGTCATGAGCGGAGAGCTTGGACTGAGGTACTGCAGCTTTACCACTCTGTGCCACGGGGCTCCTCTAAGGAATTATGTAGGTTTACGCAAACTGCAGGGCCGCAATTTCTTTCAGCTCTGCTCCTGGGGGGTCTCTTCTGGTCCAGGCCTTTCTTCCGAGGATCTCACCTCCACGCTCTCCCCCCTACCAGCATCCCTCCCTGGCCACAGCGACACGGCCAGGGCGGCAACTGCCACTGCACTTCCTCAAGAGGTGGAGGGGGCGGGGAGAGAAGAGGCAATTCCAAGCCGGCTTTGGTTTCAACTTTGACCAGCAGCTCTGAGACTCGCACTCGAGTACACGGCCGAATAAAATATTTTTTCATAAATTTAACGCCAGCATGTCTGTGTTTGGAAACTCTGAAAATCCATGTTGTATGGTTTACTGCACTGGAAAAGGTGCCAACAGAGTTTCAAAGGAAGGGAAGCGTATAACTGTTTCCTTTCAAATGTATTTTCCAATGGGATCCATTGAGGGAAAAAGCTGGAACTAACTAAAACATTATTAAAAACTGTTACGAAGAGAGACAGAGAGATGGAAAAAGATAGACAAAAAAAGAGAGACAGAGAAAGAACCAGTGCGAAACTGAGGAAGAGAAGGAAGGAGGCTGCCAGAAAGGAGAGAGGCTACAGGTCGAGAGACTGCCCCCCTCTCCACCCCCGTCCCGCTGGGTGAGGTGGCCTCTGGGCTTGCAGCCACAACTGGTGGTTTTGAGATTTCGGTGCTGTCGGCCGGGGCAGACCAGACAGCCAACCGCACTGCTGGTGGAGAGCGCCACCCTGGCAAGTTGCTAGCCCCTCTGCATTCAAATCCAGCCAGACTGTAACTCTGATCGCTACTTTCTTTTTTAATGGTCAAGTCATGGGCATCATGCCAGGTAAGTATATTTGCAACCAGGGCCTTTTTTGGTAGAAAAAGCCCAAGAGGAACTCATTTGCATATTAGGCCACACCCCTGACAGCACCATTGTTTCACGCAGGACTTTTGGGTAGAAACCCCGAGCAGGAACTCATTTGCATATTAGGCCACACCCCTGACAGCACCACTGTTTCACGCAGGGGTTTTTTTTGTAGAAAACCCCCAGCGGGAACTCATTTGCATATTAGGCCACACCCCAACAGCGCCACTGTTTCACACAGGTCTTTTGGGGGTAGAAAACCCCCAGCAGGGACTCATTTGCATATTAGGCCACACCCCCTGACAGCGCCACTGATTCACACAGGGCTTTTTTGGGTAGACCCCCCAGCAGGAACTCATTTGCATATTAAGCCACACCCCCTGACACCAAGCCAGCTGGAACCGTCTTCCTGTGCATTCCTGATAAAAAAGGGCCCTGTTTGCACCCATTCGCCTACTCTGCTTCTGCCAGGGAGGGGATGGCTGGGGCAACTCGCTCACTTGGAGGTTTCAAGTGGACGCCGACAGTCACATGCTTTCTAAGCCCCTCTGCGCAGCCATCGAGGCCTGTGTCGCTCGCTTTTGGGCGCGGGGGAGGAAAAGGGAAGCTGAGATTTGGAGAAGGCTCAGCTTCACATGCACAGCGCGGCTGGGAAACGCGCACCACCCCTGACCTTCCCCTTCCCTGAGCTCGCAAGCCCAATTTCAGGAGTGTGCCTAGTGAGAGGGGCGGGGCTTGGGCAGTCGTGCTTCTCGACTCGGACTTTCCACCGAGGGACTGTGACTTAACGGGAGGCCTCTCCCTTCCAAAGGGCCTCGTCGTTTAGGGGGCGAGCCCCGCAGCCGCCACCGGAGCTCGGTGCGTGCGTTCGTGGAGCCCCCTTCCGCCGCCGGCCTCCAGTTCTTCAGGGTGCCTCGTCTACAGGCTGCGGCGCACATGTGGAGGGATGAGGGGAAAAATAAACAGACAGACAAAAGAATGAGGATGCCCTGCCAATTCCAATCGAGCGGCGTTTCGTTTAAATGCTTATCAAGCTGAGAAAGACCAGGGTTCCTGGAAAAGCAGGCTTCCTTTCTTCCAGTGCCAGCGTCAGACACCCTCCAGGGTGGGCACAGGCCAGGCACGGTGGCGGGCAGCCCACTCCCCCACCCAGCCCGGCAAACAAACCCTTGAAGGCGGGTGGTGGGGAAAAAATAAAAATAAAAACGGAGCACAAGGGAGATTTTATGCTATTAATCTCAGGACTGGCTGCTGCCTGCGGGCCAACTTACCCACCAACACTCTGTGCTAATAAAACTTTTTAAGCTCCAGGCATGGCTTCTGCCAAAGCGTTCAGCGGAACACCGAGAGCCAAAGGATCCCCTGCTCCAGGACAGAGGGCAGGTCTGGGCACCGGGAGGGCATCGAGTCACATGAGGGCCGTGCGGCACGCCGCCCCGTCTCCCTGCTCCTCGCGCTGCAGCTGCTGTGCAAGCTGGCCAGGCTTCCCTTCCGTGAGCGGCGCAGCCAGGCATGCCACTGCAGGGAGCAACCGAACGGGAGGAAGCGGAGCCACTCCAGGCCAAGTGACACGCAACGCTGGAACTCCAGCTCTGTTCTCTGGCCGAGGGCGGGTGGATGGGTGGTGGTGGTGGGGAAATATAGGTTTGGCTGACTGTGATTGGACTGATGGTGCTGGGGAAAGGGTGTGACTCTTCCCCTCCGAGCTGTTTCCCTGCTCAAACATGCCGCCTCTTCGGCTGCTTTGAGCCCCGGTAGCTAAAGGCGACAGGGATCCGTACTGTGCCTGTCCTTTTCCCCTCCTCTCAGGGGATTTTTGATCAGCCTCTCCTTCCCCGGGGACAACAGCGTCCCCGATACGGTTCCCCGGACCCACTGCCTTTCAGGGCCAAATTACACATCAAGAGATCAAACCGCAGAACTCCCAATAGCCTGTGTTGCTGTCGGCCTTCCCCCCCCACCTAACGGTGCTGCATTTTGCAAGCTTTTGACTGGCATGGAAATCGCTTGTCAAAATCTGGGGGGGGGGGGATGCGGGGGGTTGGGATGGAAGAGTAACATAAAAAACATCAAGGCGCACAGAAAGGATCTGGTTGTGTCTATAAGAACGTAACAGAAGTCATGTTGGATCAGGCCAATGCCCAATCCAGTCCAATACTCTGTGTCATACAGTGGCCAAAAAAGCCAGGTGTCATCAGGAGGTCCATCAGCGGGGCCAGGACACTAGAAGCCCTCCCACCGTGCCCCCCCCCCAAGCACCAAGAATCCAAAGCATCACTGCCCCAGACAGAGTTCCAACAATACGCTGTGGCTAATAGCCAGCTATGGACCTCTGCTCCAGATGTTTATCCAATCCCCTCTTGAAGCTGGCTATAAGAACATCTATTCTCAAAGAAAGTCAATGCCATGCCTCCGGTCCAAGACCCTTCTGGGCTCTTGCCCCACAGCCCTGGATGGGGACAGCTGCTGAAACCAGGGCCTTCCCCTCCGAAACGCCCAGGTCCCGCAGCACCCACGGCCAGCGCAAATCCACAGGCGCAGTTCGGAAACGCAGCCCGGTTCTTGACCAGGATTACTTCAATTTGCAAGCTAATTGGCTCCAGCTGGGAGTGAAAGGAAAGGCAAGCCAGGAGTTGGCTCAAGGTGGCTCCGAAGCCCCAGCCCCGAAAACGATCCACGCGCCGAGCGCCACAAAGGAGAGGAGCAACGGGTTGACTTTCCTTTGCTCCCGAAAGCAACCGGTTTGTGGAACCACCCCCCCCCCCAAAAAAGTTCTGACTTTTACACGGCATTAACAACGGCTGAGTCTTTTGCAATAGGCGGAGAGAAGAGGGGGGGGGGGGAACGCACACAAAAAATAAGAACCCGAGTTGATAAAAGGAAACGAGGGAGACGCGAACAATTGAAAACTACCTAAAGCTCGGGAGAGGCTTATTTTATTAGTCCTTAATAAATATCTTGCAGATTTCCTGCAGGAAATACACCAGATCACATGTAGAATAGTTTGATACTGATGTCAACGGCATCAACATATGAAATCTATTAGGGGTGAAGCCACAGCAGGGCGATCAGTGTGCAGAAAAGCTGCACGGCACCAGGGCGGGGGGGGGGGGGGATCTCACGGCCCTTCCAAATTCTTCGAGAGGTAAAAAAGTCAGCCAAGACACAGAGAGAGAGAGAGGGAGAGAAAAAAAAAATCCCACATCCTGCTTTGGGCTGCCAGCAATCTGAAGTGCCCAGAGATTAATTCTATGTCTGGCCTGGAAATGTGACTTTAAAGCAAGGGGGGAGGGGGGTGGACCGGGGAAGGTTGGGGGGAGGCCAGGCTAACTGGGGCTGGCACCATGCCACTAACTCTCCCCCCCCCCCCCAAAACCCCCAGCCATGTTTCAATGTAGACAGCAGTAAACCCCAACAGACAGAGGCTCCTCGCTCTGCCAGGGACTCACGGCAACAGCAGCTGCACTGCGTCTCGCTCAGAGAATGCAGATGGGCCTGGGCGGGCTGCTGCTGGCTCTGCACGCTTTCGAGAGGCAGGCGAGGCCTGCTGGCCTTGGCCGGAGGGGGCCTGGTACCCTTCCTTGCCGCCTGAGCTGGGTTGGGGAGGCGCCCGGAGGTTCTGGGGAGGTTCTGGTTGGGGAGGTGCCCAGAGAAAGCTGATAGGAGGGCGGTTTTGGCCTGCTGGAAGACAACCCTTCCAGCTACCTGGGAAATACAGCAACCTCATTGGGAGAGGTGGTAAAGATGCAGCAGCCAGGCTGAGGGAGAAAGCTGCTCTTAAGGGCTAGAACAGGGATGGCCAAACTTGCTTAACGTAAGAGCCACACAGAATAAACGCCAGATGTTTGAGAGCCACAAGACGTGAACGTCAGAGATTTGAGAGCCTCAAGAGAGAGAGGGAGGGAGGGAAGGAAGCAAGAAAGGAAGGTGGGAGGGAGGAAAATAGATGGGGAGGGAAGGAGAGGTAGAAAGAAAGCAACTTTAAATGCATTCTCTAAGCTGCCACCTGGCTTGACTTAGAGAAGTGGTTTAAAGAGAGAAACTCTTCTCCAAGCCGGCTGAAAAGGCGATGGGGGCTTCAAGAGCTGCACAATGTGTGTGAAAGAGCCACATTTGGCTCCCGAGCCGCAGTTTGGCCACCCTTTGGCTAGAAGAAGCCCCTGGGAGCTTTGGGTCTGGTTCTCACCCACACCCCCCAAAAAAGAACGCACGACATTGGCACTGGAAAGACATCACGCGGAAAGAGCTGCCCGAGTAGCTGCCAAGGAGGGGGTCACTATGTAGCCACCAGGAAACTCTACAGCGTATCCAGAACATTTCTGCACTTCCTTTTGAGTGAACTGCTCGAGGGGGGCTTACAAAAATAGAATAAAACAATTAAAATTCCATTTTCAACTAACTCCCGGGGGGAAAGGCGGACAGGAGCTGGGGCGCCTCGGATTGGGGATAGCTTATCCTTGAGGGACGACGGGGTCGGCGCTTGAGGTAGGGCTTGCGGGATCAGGTGAGTGCTTGAAGGCGAGAGTAGGACGGCAAATGACAGCTGTGCAAAGAGAACAAGGGCACCAGGGGGCAAGAACCTTTCCAAGGAAACAACAAAGTACAGATGACCACACGCCAACACCAGAAGTCTCCAAGCCCAGATGGGAGAGCTGAAGAAATTGGCACTAAATGACAACACAGGTATCAGCGGGCATTTCAGAAATCTGTCGGAATGGGAGGGAAATCAATGGGATATGGCTATCCCTGAACATTACACTCACAGCTTTTTTTGTAGTGGGAACTCCTTTGCATATTAGGCCACACACCCCTGATGTAGCCAACCCTATAAGAGCTTACAATAGGCCCTGTACTAAGAGCCCTGTAAGTTCCAGGAGGATTGGCTACATCAAGGATGTGTGGCCTAATATTAAAAGGAGTTCCTGCTACAAAAAAAAGCCTTGCCTGTACTGAACTTCATCGGCCATGTTGTAGCCCTCTTGCCTAAATTGAATAAATCCTCCTTTTCACAGTTTTCCTTGGTTTTCACCATCCTCAATAACTGCATATCATTGGCCAACTTGGTCACTACGCTACTCACCCCTAGGTCCAGATCATTTGCAAAGGAATTGAACCCCCCCCCCCGGCCCTTGAGGGACCCCTCCGTTCATTTTCCTCCGACGTGCGAACTGTCCATTTATTCTCATTCTCTGCTTCCTTTCATTTAAGCATAATCCAAAATCCACACTTCTTGCACCTCAACTGCTAAATTTACTCAGGAGTCTTTGATGAGTACCTTGTCAAAAGTCTTTTGAAGTCTAAGTATTTCATGTCTACTGAATCAGTGTTATACTACATACTTGTTTGCTTTCTCAGAGGACTCCAAAAGTATAGCGGCAGGATTTCCCTTTTCAAAAGCCAGGCTGATTTTTCGTCTGCAAGCTTTGTTCTTCTATGTGTTGAATCATTCAATCCTTAAAAACTGTTTCTACTAATTTACCTGGGGCAGATATTATTTATTTTTTTACTATATTTATATCCCGCCCTCTCCTATCGGGTCAGGGTGGCTAACAGCAATTAAAACACACAAGAGTAAATGTTCACAATAAAATAAAAATAATTAAAACAAGATGTTTTTATGCAATTTTAATCCCTATTAATTCTTGGTTAGCGCTGTTTGCTGTAGTATCATTAGTTGTTATTAAGTGCCTTATATTTCTGTCTAGAGTTGGAATAGATATTGATACTGTGGGGTGGTAAAGTACAGGATGCCTTCATTAGATGTTAAAAGCTTGTTTAAACAGTACTGTCTTGCAGGCCCTGCAGAATTGTGGCAAGTCCTGCAGGGCCCTGATGCTTTCAGGGAGAGCATTCCAGAGGGCAGAGGCCACCACCGAGAAGGCTCTTGCCCTAATGGTGGACAGCCGACCATTCTTTAGCCCCGGGATCATTAAAAGGTTTTGTGAACTTGACCGTAGTGCTCTCTGAGGCTCATGTCGGGAAAGGCAGTCCCGGAGGTAGGCAGGTCCCAGGCCGTATAGGGCTCTGAAGGTCATAACCAGCACCTTGAAGAGAGCTCGGAACGCCACAGGCAGCCAACTAGCTTGTAATTTCCTGGCTTCCCCAGACTCTTTTTAAAAAATCGGTATAAAATTAGCTACTCTCCAGTCCTCTGATTTTAATGACAAGTTACATATTCTAGTTAATAGATTGAAAATGTCACAAGTTCCTTAAGAAGCCCTGGGCATCTGCCATCTGGACCAGGAGATTACTGGCTTTTAATATGCCCAATAGCCCTAGAACTTTATCTCTCACCTCCTCAGTTTGACTTCTTCGGGTACGTTCCTGAAAACAGTGGCTCTGTTATGGGTTCATGCCCCACATTTCCCACTGTGAAAATGGCTGCAAATAATTCATTCAGCTTCGCTGCTGAATAAATCTCCCTGTCTTCCTTTAGCAATCATTTTGTTCTTTTGCCATCCAGTGACCCAACTGCCTCCTTGGCTGGATTTCTGCTTTTAATGTATTTAAAGAAATTATGATTGTTTGTCCTATTTAAAGCAATCTGATCCTGATATTTCCTTTTTGCTTGCCTAATTGTCAACTCGCATTTGCTTTGCCAGAACCTGAACTCCTTTCTGTTCACCTTGTTTGGGTAAACCTTCCACTTTTCAAAAGAAGCCTTTTTGCCTGTTGACACAAGTCAAAGCATTGAGTCTTTATTCCACTTTTTATTCAGTCATTATAGTATCTTTTACGGTCTACAGGCCTGCACATCACCTGGTCAGTTTGCCTATTTTTAGCATACTTTATACTGCAGCATATGGCTGCTGGATTTCTTTTGCTGTTTGAATCAGTTTTGTTTATGTGGATCTGTTCTAACTTTATGATGTCACAGCTGCCTCCAGCAGCTTCTGGCAAAGGTGGCACACACAGTGTGGTCATTAGTCAAGGCAGACATCACCCCTCACCAATCAGACACCAAGGCCTCTCCCAAGAGGTACAGGCGAGGGATGCGCAATGAGCAAGAGACGTTCTCCCAGAAGTTTGAGGAGCAACTTTTGAGTGGCCACCGAAGAAGAAAACGACAACCGTAGGTTTATACCCTGCCGTCCTCTCTGAATCAGAGTGGCTTACAATCTCCTTTATTTTCTTCCCCCACAACAGACACCCTGTGAGGTGGGTGGGGCTGAGAGAGCTCTCAGAGAAGCTGCCCTTTCAAAGACAACCTTTGCCAGAGCTATGGCTGACCCAAGGCCATCCAGCAGCTGCAAGTGGAGGAGTGGGGAATCAAACCTGGTTCTCCCAGATAAGAGTCCACACACTTAACCACTACACCAAACAGGCTCTGAGCAAAATGGCAGATGATGATGATACTGGATTTATATCCTGCCCTACACTCTGAATCTCAGAGCTGTCACAATCTCCTTTACCTCCCCCCCAACAGAACCCTGTGAGGGAGGTGGGGCTGAGAGAGCTCTTACAGTAGCTGCCCTTTCAAGGACAACTCCTACAAGAGCTATGGCTGACCCAAGGCCATTCCAGCAGGTGCAAGTGGAGGAGTGGGGAATCAAATCCGGTTCTCCCAGATAAGAGTCCGCACACTTAACCACTACACCAAACTGGCTCTCAGAGGGCCACCAAGGATGTTCTGATGCTCCTGGGGACCCCAAATGGCTGCCTTCACATGCCAGATTGACTCCACTGGACCTGATTCCCAGTTCCAAGTCTCAAAAGGGCTAGTCAAGCCAACTTGCAGGTGGCCTAATAAACCACTGTGGGTGGGTTGGGGGCAATGCTCCTTCTAAGCTGTGGAGTCTTGTGAGCAAAAATCCTACTTTGTGAGCTACTGGCATTAAAGTTGGGAGCTATTGCATAAATTAAGTTTGTTCTGGGGCCATCCTTCATGAGCTAAGGCAAAAATGTGTGAGCTAACTTGCACTGTCAGCTCAGAAAGAACACTGCTGGTGGGAGCCTTCTTGCCAGACTGACCAATGCCAGTCACAGCCCCATCCACTTTGCTTGTTCTAGCTGTGCTGCTTTTTTGACCCTTCCCTGTGCGGGGAAAAAAATGCAGCTGGCAAAGGGAACTGGGGTGCAGGCATACAGTCAATGAAGCATTTCCAACCTGCCTCAAGTGCCTATACTCAGGGAGCTGTTCAGCAGCAAAACAAACTCTCCACTGCACTTAGTCTTGGTGTTCCCCTGCAGAGCATCATGTGTAGGATGAACCAAGGAACGCCCTGGGAATTCTTCCTTTAATTCCAACCGCATCTCATAACTGGCTTTCCTTGTTGATATCGCAGCAGCCTTGCTAGTGCTTGGCATGCCTTTCCCAGGGCTCGAAAGTACTGAGTGCCATGCATGTCATAGCTATCCAGGTCTGGGAGCTGGACCAGTCTGTAGGACTCTCAAGTTTGATCAGAAAAATAATATTTAGAAGAGAGCCCTGACCTGGATAATACAGGCAAGCCCGATCTCGTCAGATCTTGGAAGCTAAGCTGGGTCGACTCTGGCAAATACTTGGGAGACCTTGGAATGCCACAGCCAGAGGTGGAGAGCCAGTTTGGTGTAGTGGTTAAGTGTGCGGACTCTTATCTGGGAGAAGCGGATTTGATTCCCCACTCCTCCACTTGCACCTGCTAGCACGGCCTTGGGTCAGCCAAAGCCCTGGCAGAGGTTGTCCTTGAAAGGGCAGCTGCTGCGAGAGCCCTCTCAGCCCCACCCACCTCACAGGGTGTCTGTTGTGGGGGAGGAAGGTAAAGGAGATTGTGAGCTGCTCTGAGACTCTTCGGAGTGGAGGGCGGGATATAAATCCAATATCTTCATCTACCTCACAGGGTGTCTGTTGTGGGGGAGACAGGTAAAGGAGATTGTGAGCCGCTCTGAGACTCTTTGGAGTGGAGGGTGGGATATAAATCCAATATCTTCTTCCCCTTATTCAGCCACCTCTTTAAATATCCCACATGGCCCCAGTAGGGGTCAGGCACCAGAGGTCTCCAAGACTTCCAGTTACACACACAGACTCACATGTATATGTGCACATAAAAATACACACCCACAAAAAAAAAAACAAAGAAAGGAAGGAAGCTTATACTTTAGAAGAGCGCAAATTCT
Organism: Heteronotia binoei; assembly: GCF_032191835.1. Lineage (NCBI taxonomy): Eukaryota > Metazoa > Chordata > Lepidosauria > Squamata > Gekkonidae > Heteronotia > Heteronotia binoei. Next base: position 34,174,486 of record NC_083240.1, read on the forward strand.
GGCTAGTGGGGCCCCACTTCAGTCTTTGAAATGAAACAGAAAATTGCAAGTTCCTTCTAACTCCTATCACATTCATATCCTGGCCATCTCCCAAGAAATGTAAATGGCAGGGGTGGCCAAACTGTGGCTCAGGAGCCAAATGTGGGTCTTTCAAAGCCCCTCCCCCCGCCCTGTTGGCTGTATTGGAGAAGGTATTTGTCTCTTTAAATCACTTATCTAAGCCAAGTGAGCCGGCAGCTTGCAGAATGCATTCTAAGTTAAAATTGCTTTCTTTCCACCTCTCCCTCCCTCCCCCTCTCCCATCTATTTGCCTCCCTCCCTCCCAGTCTTGTGGCTTGCAGACATCTGATGTTCACATGTTGTGGCTCTCAAACATCTGACATTTATTCTGCATGGATCTTACATTAAGCAAATTTGGCCACCCCGATGTGTGGTTTTCCTTTCTTTCAACAACCCTGTGAAATCAGCCAGGTCAAGTGTGATTGACCCAAGGTCACCCAGTGAGCTTTTTTTGGCTGAGTGGAGATTCGAACCAGGATTTCCCCCTTCCTAGTGTGAGAGATGAAGTACTCGGCCACATGGGCTCCGTGCACTGATTTTATAGGTTGTAGGTTGTCACGCTTTCTACATCTCACGTCCAAATCTGCATTCTGCTTCAATTATTGAGGGCAGGGATCCGCAATGCGGCGCCTGCTTGACACCTTTCCTGGAACCCACCGAGTGTTCTTAAGAAAGTAGGCAGGGCCAGGTGAAGGTTTTGCCCCGCAAGGGTTCTGCTTAGCCGCTGGAGATCTCACTGACTGTGCGAATTAAAGCATTGCTTTGGCAGCAGCTGCCACCACAGCACAAAGATCTTCATCTCGTGGCTGAAGCGATGTGGCTTGTAAGCAAGAAAATACCTTCAAGCAATATGTTCAAGCAGAGCTCTTGCCTGAAATGCTGAAGAGTTACTACTAGAGTTATGCCTAACTTCGATGCCCGACATGCTGCAGTTGGACCCGCCTTCTGCATTTTATGGCTGACTCCGCCTTCTGTGGCAGCCATGTTGTGGTTGCACCCACCACCCTGTGTCAGAATTCCAAGGGGGACTGTAGGTTCAGAAAGGCTGACAAGCCCCTGGTTTGGGATATATCTACGCTGCCTTTTCAGAGAACTGCTCGAGAAGGCTTACAACTAAAAGCTCACGATATAAAAACAAGCTGTTGGACACAATGGCACTAAAAACTGTCCATAAAGACAGAAGCTGTCCATCCAAAAGCTGCTAAGATCAAATCTCTAATTAAAAGATGTGTTTTGAACTGGGACCTAGAACAAAGGAAAGTAGATGCCAGGCAAGCCTCAAGTGGAAGGGTGTTCCAGAGACGGGGTGCCACCACAGAAAATGCCACATCTCTAGTTGCCACGTGACTCACCCCTTAAGACAGGGGCCCAGAGGAGGCTTGAGGGGCAGATCTTATCATGTGGGCTGGATACTGTGGGAGGAGATGGTCCTTCAGGTGCCATCCTTTTGATCACAAGAGTTTAAGGCAGTCACAATTTGAAAACAGAATGCAATGCTCTAGGGAGGGGGGGGGGGAAGCACCAATATTAAACCATCAAAACCAGAAAATGGTTGGTCAGAAAAAGCCAGCTGTTTCAGTAAGTTCTAGGAGGGTGAATCATATGGATCGGGATCTCCCCTCCCACAGGAAATTCCCTCACTTGAAAACAGCCGCTACCAAAAACACTCATGCCCTGAACGTGCTCTAAAGAAATGCCTTTAAAGGTCCACACCAGCACTGGGAATCACTAACCGGTAAAACCAAGTGGTGCTTATATGTTCCACACGGCTAGCTCCAGGAGATGGATGAAATGCTGTATTCCAGATCAGCGATTCGGAAGCTTAGGAAATACATGGATTTATTTAAATATGATCAGTTAACGACTCGGTCGAAGGGCAGATATTCGATCAGCTCAAAGTTCTGCTGGTGGTTATCTTGCAAGAAAGCTAGCTGCTCTCAAACCCAGCATCCAACAGGAAGGGGAAGGCCTTTGCGAAACCCCATTTTCCTCCCATGGCTAGGCAGCGGGTCTCGATCTGGTCCAGACTCGCCCAGAGAGACTGGACCCCCATCTCTACGGCTGCTGATGGGCCAACGGAACTCGAGAACGGGGGCTGGAGGCCACTTCCCCACAAGGCTGCTTCTGCTCCTGGGAGCCTGAGGTTAAGTGAACACTCACAGGAACCTAATTTTAAAAAAGGCCACCAAACCAAGGCATACAAGCAGAACCTGGAGTTATTTTTACCACCCGCCAACAGAATTTGGACTGCTCGGAGCACTTGAATGTGAGCAGTGTGGTTAAGCCCACTTTCTGAAGACGTCTGTGGGTTCTTGGGCCCCTGCGTGAGAAGGCTGCAAATGCAATGCTGTGCAGAGCTGGCATGGTAGGCTCTGCACAAGGGATCACTGGGAAAGGACTCTGCCACTTCTGGCAGGAAGGCTTTGTCAGATGCTGCAAGGATCTAAAAGGGGCAGCGGTGTGGGAAGGTCACACCCTCCTCACATGGAAGAAGGGGCTCGCCTATCCTTGGCATTCAAGACTTGCCTCATTCTCCCTGCTAGCTCAGCTTCCCAAAGTCTGGGGAGATGAAAAAGGGGGCAGCAAGCTGAGGTTTCGTAACAGAAAGCCACAAGGAGAGCTGGGGCGGGGGGAGGTTTTCAGTTTTTGGTCTGCCTTGCAGACAGACATCTGTTTTAAAAGGAACGCTTCTCTCATGGAGGGGAATGCACCGTTACTCCTCCATGGTTGCCACCATCAAGGTCCTCAGGGTTTCTATCCTCCAACCTATCAATACCAGAGCTCACCTAGGCACAATTCAGAGTTTCCTGGGCCACACATGAAGCTGGCCCCAAACTCAATATCTTGCCCAGTCTCAGGCACACAGTGCCTTAGCCGGACATAGTAGTAGTAGTAGAAGATGACGATGCTGGATTTGTATCCTGCCCTCCACTCTGAATCTCAGAATGGCTCACCATCTCATCTATCTTCCTCCCCCACAACAAACACTCTGTGAGGTAGGTGGGGCTGAGAGAGCTCTCACAGAAGCTGCCCTTTCAAGGACAACCTCTGCCAGAGCTATGGCTGACCCAAGCAGCTGCCATTCCAGCAACTGCAAGTGGAAGAGTGGGGAATCAAACCTGGTTCTCCCAGATAAGAGTGCCAGATAATAATGCCAAGGATAAGAGTCCGCACACTTAACCGCTACACCGAACGGGCTCTCTACATCAAACTGGCTCTCTACCCAGCATCCTTTCAACTGGAGCCTTGGGCATGTAAAGCACAAAAATCACATCCCCAAGTAAATTGCATTCAGCTCCCAAGGGAACGACCTGGAAGCGAACCCCAGAGGGCAAAGATCAACATATGCAGAAGTCAAAGGCCACCATAAGAAACACGGTTGGGAGGGATGGCGGCTCTGTGGTAGAGCATCAGCTTGGTAAGCAGAAGGTCCCAGGTTCCATCCCCGCCATCTCCAACTAAAAAGCGTCCAGGCAAGTAGGTGTGGAAAACCTCAGCTTGGGACCCTGCAGAGCAGCTGCCAGTCTGAGTAGACAATACTGACTTTGATGGACCCAGGGTCTGATTCAGTACAAGGCAGCTTCATCCCAACCAAATGCTGCCTTCCCAGCAAGGCTGAGAAATCCCCCTAGGTTGCTTGGCTGGGAAGGCACAGAAGACTGGTGTGTAGGACTGAGAATGCTGCCTGCATATGAGAGGAGGGTTCTGCAAGGAGCAGGGGAAGTAATCCTGTCGGTGGCCTATGAACATCCTCCTGTGATTTATAGGAAGTATAATCCAATCATACAGTAAAATGGAACAGTATGTCTGAGATGGGTTTGATTCCAGGAATTATAAAACAAATTATTAAAAAGGGAGAGAGAGGGAGCAAAAAGAAAGAGAAAGCCCCACAGAATACAGATTGGAGTAAATTGGGCACATGTGGGTGGGGGAAGGGTTTTCTCTCCCCTCCTCCAAGATGCCCTGCCACAAGGCACGGCTTCAATTAACTCACTTGAAAACAGAGCTTGATTCCCCCCTGCCCCCCAATTATGGAGAATACATATAAAACATTCTCAGTGGGTTTGCAGTCAGGAAAAATGGACCCACCACCCTCCCTCCTAATGGCTACCACGCAGTCTGATGTGGCCAACTGGAGAGGAGTTCAACGCCTTCCCCAGCTCAAGTGGGGGGGGGGGGAAAGCCTGCAGATGCTGCCACCCCCCCCCCAAAGCAACTGTCCAAGGAATGCATCTCTTCCTGTTTCTGAGAGATCATGGGACTTGTGGGGGCAGGCAGGCACACACCCTTTCCCAACAGAATTTCTGGACGCAGGAGGGATTGCTGGGCACCGAGGCTCAAATTGTGGGAAAATATGCAGGGCTTGCCAACTCACAAGAACTCTGGGAGCACAAATGACTGGCGGCAGAGCGAAAGACCCACAGATCTAAACTGCTCTGCTGCACAAGCTACACCGAAAGTAACAAGAGCTGCTCGAGAATCCAAAAAGGCTTCCTCTGTGACGCTCGTGCAACCGAACTGCCTGGTGGGCCAGGCTCTGCATTTAATCTGCTAATTAAATACGGAGGGTGGCAGAATGGGCGGCATTTGGGTTAATCTCCTAGGAACCGTAGAAGGGATGCCATTCGGATCAGCCCTTGGAACCACAGCAAATGTTGTTGGGGGTGGGTCGTCCGGTACCACCTGGGATTCACGCAGCTCCTTCCCGTGCAGGAAAAGAAAAACACCAAAGGTAATTCAGTGCTACCCAAGAGACAGTGAAAGGGACTCTTGTTAACCCCTCCTTCCCCAAATTTGCCTCCTGCATGTGGAATTCAGCATGATTTCAGAGACTTGCTGGGATCCACCACCTGCATAATGGACATGGCTTCTTGGGCATGAGCAGTCTGACAGCCCAGCCTAGGCCAGTCTTGACAGAGCTGGGAAGCTAAGCAGGGTCCGGCATGGTTAGTACTCCAACGGAGGACCACAAAAGGAAGTCCAGGGTTGCTACACAGAGGCAGGCAACTGCAAACCACCTCATCTCTTGACCTGAAAAACCCACGGTCCCGGGGTCACCATGAGTCTGCTGCAAGTCGATGGCACAATTCCTGGGTGTAAGGATCATCCCCAGCAAGTTCTGAAGGTGGAGGCTGACCCAACCGGAAGTTACAAGGGCCTGTGCGCGCTTCGCCCTTCCATCCTGCTCTTGTGCCCACAAAAGCACAGCGGGCCTGTCCCTCCCCACCCGGCCCCGTCGTACCTTTGGGCTGCGCATGGTACACAGCAAACATGTTGATCGCCATGAGCTGCAGCATGCGGGTGCTTCCGATGGGAGGGGGGCTGTGTTCCAGGAGGGCCTGGAACTCGCTCAGAACCTCCGCAGCCACTGTGGGGAACGTCTCCATTCTGCAGGTGCCAGGAGAAGAGTGACATCAACATCAAAGCCACGGATGGCGTCGCCCCTATTTAGCTCCTATTGTGTGCCACATATGTCGCTTTCTGGTCAACACCTTCACCCCCACCCCCCACAACCCAGTTTTACAGCCTGCGGGTGTGGCAGCCCCATGGATCACAGCCACTGAAAAATGACGCCTGTGGCCCATTCTACCCGCTCAGGATCTTCCACTTCATCCCCCCTGCATGGTCTGCTCCATTTCGCTGGGTTGTGATAGTTTAGGAGAGAACCTTAGGTGAGGGATGGTGGCTCAGCGGTAGAGCATCTGCTTGGTAAGCGGAAGGTCCCAGGATCAATCCCCGGCATCTCCAACTAAAAAGGGTCCAGGCAAGTAGGAATGAAAAACTCAGCTGGAGACCCTGGAGAGCCGCTGCCAGTCTGAGTAGACAATACTGACTTTGATGGACCCAGGGTCTGATTCAGTATAAGGCAGCTTCGTATGCTCATACGCTCAACCTAATCGTCTTACATTTCTTAGAGGGAAGGCCAGATTTAAATGCAGTCCCCCATGTGAAGATTTCTCAATGAGCACCACCAAAGAGAGACTTCTTGGGAAAACCCCTGAGCAAGCCCTAAGGAAGGTGATGAAGGACATCTCCCGACTCTCTGAAGAATCCTATCCCTTTCTCCTTTTTCAGAAAAGGAGCTGCGCTGAGCATCGACTGCCATTTCCGTCCAGGGGACACAAAAATCTGCGGCGCGGTCACAAGTTTCAGGCCTTCTGTGCTCAACAACTGTTTTAGAAACAGCAAGGTGCTAGGTCTCAGTACCGTGAGAATGAAAAGCAGCAGAAGAAGCTGCCCAAAACATTAGGGGCGAGGGCTGTGCAAACTTGAGACAAGGCAGTATTTCTCAGCTTTATGCCCTCGTTGGAAAGATAAGCACAGGATAACAGAATCGGGAAGCACCTCCAGGGTCATCTAGTCCAACCCCCATTCACAGGAAATTCACAAATATCTCCACCACACCCACTCACAGTGACCCATTTCATGGCCAGAAGATGGCAATCCCCCCTCCAGGATCCCTGGCCAAACTGGCCTGGAGAAAAATTGCTTCCTGACTCCAAAGTGGCGATCAGCATTTCCCTGAGCGTGTAAGAAAGGGCCGCGAGAACTTCTCATGGCCTTCCATACAGGATTGTACCAAGTGTATGTGAGAAGCACTCGGAAAAGCGTGAAGGGAATGCTAAGTGCTTTTATTATAGAAGCAACCTCTGGGAAGAGACAGAGCAACGAGTTCCACGTTCTTTGTGGGGAGCCACTGCCTGTCCGCCCATCACTGGGCACAGCGCTGTGGGAACCTAGGGCCATTCTCACTCCAGTTTAAAAAAACAAAGTCCAAATCAAATCCATGTAGGAGGAGCTCAGAGTGAGTTCACTGTCAATTGCCAAGAAGGGCCACCCTCTTCAGACAGATGCTCAGTTGCTCCTGGGTGCCAACCGAAAGGGGGCTGCTCTCTGCCAGGAGGCTCTCCTGGAACGGCAATGCCAATCATTCTGCAGCCACGGGAAGCAAAAACCGCTAACCCAAAACTGCCTCAAAGATAGATCCGGGTGGGCAGCCGTGTCGGTCTGAAGCAGCAGAACCGATACAACTGTCATCTGAAGAAGCACGCGTGCACCCGAAAACTCATCCCTGGCTTGAATAAACTTTCGTTGGTTCTTAAAGGGGCCGCTGGACTAAAAAAATCTGTTTTGCAAAACTGCCTGACGCTGAAAGTCCAGCTCACAAAGATTATTCGCGGTCTACCTTTGTAAGAAAAACTCCAGGAGGAGAGCCTCACTGATGAGTAACACCCATGACAGCTAAATGGAACCTCCCAGAACAGAGGCAGTCTAGCTTTAAATACTGCGTGAACAAACAAACGAACAGGGAGAGGCTTTGACCTTCAGGCTCTTCTCTGTGGGCTTCCCAAAGGCATCTGACAGGATGAGATGGACTTTGGCCCGACCCAGTAGGGCAGGGGTGGCCAACGGTAGCTCTTCAGATTTTTTTTTTGCCTACAACTCCCATCAGCCCCAGCCATTGGCCATGCTGGCTGGGGCTGATGGGAGTTGTAGGCAAAAAAAAAACATCTGGAGAGCTACCGTTGGCCACCCCTGCAGTAAGGCATGAGATTACGGGGCAGAGGCTGAGCTCTCGTGTCACGACTGCTGCCCCCTGACCTCGCCCATGTCCCGAAAAACTGACAGGCCCGCCCCTGCCTTGCCCTCGAGCAAGGGGCCAGGCCTGTCGGCTTCACGCCCTGTGCCCTCAGCTCCAAACACAAGCCCAGTTGCTAACAATATTGAATTCCAAAAGGCCTTGTAATGTAGGAAAATAAAACAAACATCCTGCAGCCTTACCCAATCCTGGTAAACAGCTTCCCATGGGCATGTAGAAAACTCAGGACAAGCCTTTTGTTCAGCTGCGAGGGGAGGGGGGGGGAAAAGAGACGTCGAAGAAGATGAGAAAACAATTCAAGCTCACTCTCTTTCTCCCCTTTCCTGTGAACGAGCTCACGGTCCCTGGTGACAGGATAACCTGGCCGGGGATGTGGGGGTGGGTAGGCAGATGGGAACCAAATGGCCGTGCCCTGGCCCTCTCCTGCGAGTGCCAAACAGCTGGGCTGGAGAGCCACGCCAAGTGTACGGCACCCTCTGCTGGCCGACAGCTACCTCTGCGAAGGGAGCGTGCAAAGGGCGGAGGGGAGGGGGTGGGAGAACTTCCTTCTTCCGCGACTCTACCAGGGCTGTCAAAATCACCGGACACCCCTGCCCTGTTGCAACCGGGCTCTTTTTTTCCCCAAGCAAAGACCCCCACGAAAGAACCGGCCCTGTAAGGAGACAACGTGACTGGAGCCCAGCCTGGTGTGTGAAGAAGAACTTCTCAAAGCTGGCTTGGGGAGAGGGAAAGTGCGACGGCCTGGGCTGAAAGCACAGTGAGCGTCTGTGCTGCCCCACAGAGCAAGCATGCAGGTGGCCCCACCCAACACTGCCCCATACCCCCCAACACAGAGAAAAACAACAGGCTAAGACACTTCTATGGCCCACAGCTGAGCCAGCCCTAGGGAAAGAGCCCTCTGGCCCTTGAGTCACAGCAAAGCCTCCTCTATCAAAACGTTTCCAGCATCTTTCAAGCTGGGTTTGCTCCCACTCCTACCTCTGGCAGCGTCTCCAGAGGAGCAGGGCAGTGGTTGGAATCCAGGGCTCAAAGTCCTGCTTGCACGAAACTCACTGGGTGTCCTTGGGCCAGCCGCATGGACTGAAGTCTAAAGCATCTCACGGGCTTGTTGTGACATCAAAATGACCCGTGCGTGCGCTTATGTGTAACCATCTCCGCTGCCTGGTACACCTTGGGGTGATACATACAAGCATCTTCTGTGCAAGAGAGGCTCAGGGATCAAGACCCCTGGGGCAGGCTCTCCTGTGCTGAACCTAGGTAAGGCTAGCTTCTTCCTCCCTGACAGCCAGCAAGCAAACACACATCAGAGAAGTCATGTTGGATCAGGCCAGTGGCCCATCCAGTCCAACATTCTGTGTCATACAGTGGCCAAAAAACCCCCATGTGCCATCAAGAGGTCCACCAGTGGGGCCAGGACACTAGAAGCCCACCCACTGTGGCCCACCCCCAGCACCAAGAATACAGAGCATCACTGCCCCAGACAGAGAGTTCCAACAATAAGCTGTGGCTAATAGTCACTGATGGACCTCTGCTCCATAGGCTTATCCAATCCCCTCTTGAGGCTGGCAATGCTTGTAGCCGCCACCACCTCCTGTGGCAGTGAATTTCACGTGTTCAGCATCCTTTGGATGAAGGACTTCCTTTTATCAGTTCTAACCTGCTCAGCAATTTCATTGAATGTCCACGAGTTTTCGTATTGGACTTCTTTCTCTACCTTCTCTACCCCATGCATAATTTTGTAAACCTCTATCATGCCACCCCTCAGTTGATGTTTTTCCAAGCTAAAGAGCCCCAAACATTTTAACCTTTCTTCATAGGGAAAGCGTTCTGGAACACGAAGCTGCCTTAGATTGAGTCAGACCCTCGGTCCACCCAGGTCACTGCGACTGGCAGCCTTTTCCCGGGGGTCTCAGCTGAAAGTCTTTCACAGCAACTGTGCCCAGGCCCTTTACGCTGGAAATGCCAGGGACTGAACCAGGGACCATCTGTATGCTAAAGAGATGCTAAAGAACATCTGAGCCCAGTGCTAGAAGAGTATGCACTCCCCCCCTCTCTTGCTGAGAATCTGCATTATTACAACCAGGGCTTTCCTTTTTCTTGTAGCAGGAACTCCTTTGCCTATTAGGCCACATCCCCCTGATGCAGCCAATCCTCTTGGAGCTTACAGTAGGCCCCGTACTAAGAGCCCTGTAAGCTCTTGGAGGATCGGCTACATCCGGGGTGTGTGGCCTAAGAGGCAAAGGAGCTCCTGCTACAAAAAACCCAAACCAAACTCTGATTACAACCAAGCAAAGAAATGGCGTGCAAGGAGAGAGGTCTGAAAACCAACACTGGGATGGAGTGCTGGATTGTGATCAGGGAGCTAAAACTGGGCGGGGGACCTTGAGCCAGGTGCATCCTACACACGATGGCTTCATCTATGCCGCCGGGGCTCCTTGGAGGAAGGGTGGGATGCAACACCGTGCCAAAGGAAGAAAACAATGACAGGCCTCCCTCCCTGCAGATTGAAGGCTGCAATGTGGACAGCATTACTCCAAGGAAAGGGAGGGGAAGGCCAGGAAGGGGGCGGCAGTCTTTCAGCCCTGAAACAAACATATGGTTGACTTTGCCCTAACTCTGGCCCCTGCCACGCGAAGAAATTCTCACCCCCGTGCTGGATAAGAGGCGCACAGAATAAATCTCAGATGTTTGAGAGCCACAAGACAGGGAGGGAGGGAGGCAAATAGATAAGGGAGGGGCATGGAAAGAGGGGTGGAAAGAAAACAACTTTAATTTTCAATTAATTCTCCAAGTCACTGGCTAGCTTGGCTTGGAGAAGTGATTTAAAGAGCCATCTACAAGCTGGCCGATGGGGTCTTCAAGAGCCACACAATATGCGTGGAAGAGCCACATGTGGCTCCCGAGCCACAGTTTAGCCACTCCTGGATCTGGAGGACCCAGGTTCGAATCCCCACCTGAGCTTTGGAAGCTCACCGAGCGACCTCGGACCAGTCACACTCGCTCAGCCTAACCTACCTCCCAGGGTTACTGTGAGGATAAAATGGAAGAGCGAAGAACAGCGTAAGTCCCTTTGGGTCCCCACCAAGGACAAAAGGTGGAGTACAAATGAATTAAAGTGAATGAGATTGAAATGAACTGACTGCGTCTGGGTGCTCATATAAGAAACACCCGCAGGCCCGCCCCCTTTTGGTAGGTGCCGATTTCCCCATGATTCACTGCGGGGATGCCAACAGCGCAAATCCTAAGAGGCAGGGCAGAGCTCAGTACTTCTCAGCCCTCCCTCCCCCGGAAGGGCAAAGGGCACGAGGAGGGCAGAGACCGCATGCCCCAGGCGGTGGTGATAAACCCGACACCAACCAACCAACTCAGTTTGACACTATGGTGACCCCACTGAACTCAGCGCTGGGGACAGAGACGGCAGGAGAGGGTCAAACCCGGGCCAGTGGCTGCTTTCCAAATGACTCCTCTCTTTGTGTGACTCACCTGCCCGCCGGGCCCCCTGGGAACCTCCTGCTTTCTCACCGCCAGAGGGAAACGGAGACCTGGCCCCCGGGAGAGGAAGCAGCATCACCTGCTCTTTGTGGCAGCCGGCGGGGGGGGGAGAGAAACACTTCCCCAAAGCCGTGGTGGCAAGCTGCGCCTCTCCTACCCGCAAGCCGCAGAGAGGAAAAGCCCCCGCTTCCTGCTGCCCTGACGTCTCCTCGACAACACGGCTTTTCCAGTTGCCCTCTCACGCAGGCCCTCGCCGTGACCTTGGGCGAGTGGCGGGGGGGGGGGAAGCTGGCAGAATGAGCACTAAGCGGAGGTGGACGCCGAACTGACATTGCCCTGTTCCGTGGCAGGACGGGGCTCTGGATAGTGCCTGTCCCTGAAACCCGGCAGAGGTGCCTCCTGGTGCAAGGGTCCAGGGGTAAGCTGGTCACAAGAAGAAGAAGATTGCAGACTTATACCCTGCCCTTCTCTCTGAATCAGAGATGCACAGTGGCTTACAATCTCCTATATTTTCTCCCCCCACCCCCAAAAGACACCCTGTGAGGTGGGTGAGGCTGAGAGGGCTCTCACAGCAGCTGCCCTTTCAAGGACAACTCTTGTGAGAGCTATGGCTGACCCGAGGTCATTCTAGCAGCTGCAAGTGGAGGAGTGGGGAATCAAACCCGGTTCTCCCAGATAAAGAGTCCGCACACTTAACCACTGCACCAAACTGGCTCTCAGGGAAACAGAAAGCTGCACAGAGGCATCCTCTGCCACGGGCCTGCTACCAACAGACAACACCGGATGCCTGCTTCCCACCCTCGCTTTGGGAACAGCGAACATCTGGTCGAGAGTGGCAGATCTGGGCACAAGCCGGCCCAGCTGGTTCTTAGCAAGCCATCCCTTCTCTTCCTTCTCCTCCATTCTGCCCCAGGCACCAAAGAGCCAGTGGGCAGAGGAGCCGTGCAAAAGGCCTCCTAGACATCCCCTCTCCCATTCAGGGCCTCTGGCAGGCAGGTGGCTGGAGCCAGAGTGGAGTCCCGGGTACAGGCTCAAGCCCATCTGGCCACAGCCCAGACGCCGTGCAAGGCACCTGGACATTGGCTCCCAGATGGGAACGGGGGACCAAATAAGGGAAGAATTCCAACACAGCTGCCGGGGAAGGAAGGGAGGGGAGGGCAGAGAAAGGCTGTTTCAAGTTAAAAATTGTGACTTCAGGTTTGGAAGTGAATTTTCTGTATCTGTTCTTTATCAAGCAAGGCAAACTTTCTCCCCGCGCATCTGCATAGCAGAATGTGCCATCGAAAGGGGCTTGGGGGAGGGGGGGAAGAAGAGGTCTTCATCGAGGCACCGGATGTGGACGGAGGTGGCAACTGTCTTATGGGGAGCAGGGGAACACCTGACGGGGTCCAAACCAGCAGACGCAGCTGTTCCAGCAGCCAAGCAAGACCACAAGACCTCCAGTTCCTGGAGTCACATTTTTGTCCATTTAAAGCACGACACAGAGCAAGCTAGGACCCAACACAGAACGCAACATGCTAAACATCTGAGCCTTCTCTCCTCTTGCTTTCCTTTGGAAGCTTCTAGCCCTCGCTGCTTTGCATAAGCTGGGAAGTTTGAAGCCTCAGAAGCCAGAGAACGGCTGGGCAGGACTACGAGCGGGAGACTTCATCATTCCGCAGAACGCTTTGCCCTCCCCACAGCTAGCTAATGCAGAGAACGCAGAGAAGCAATCACTCATTTGCTTAACACTACCTATTCAGCTAGTTGGTTTTTTTTTAAAAAAAGACACAGCTCTGACCCAAAACAAGACTCGCCTGAGGTCTCTGCAGAAGGCACCAAGGGAAGTCCAGGACTTGACTGGACAATCTGTCCCCCTCTACTAGAATAACAGAGCACACCCCCTGGCTTTGCGAGGAATCCCCTGTCAAAGCCCCCCCCCCTTTCCTTTCCATCTCAAATTACAGGTTTCCTCCGCATGTCTGGAAACTCCTGGTGGTAACTTCACCCTCCCCCTCGTTGGTGGCGACAAAAGGTCAAATGGGCTAGGTGAAAGAGAAAGGCAGCAGGCAGGTTCTGCTAAAGTCTTGCGGGTGGGCGGGCCTGAAAGCAAGACACTCCAGCTAGGGGGGGCAGCGTGTGCGAGCCTGACGCCCCAGGCCGCTTCTGCTCTCGAGTGCTGGGAACCGGGGCCAGGAGCAGCTGCCGGCTGGGGTGAGAACAGCAGCCACCCTGAGCCGCGTGCTGTGTGTCACGTCTCAAAGCCAGCAGAGCTGGGCATGTGGTTTTCGGGTCTAACCAGCCCAACTGCAGCCTGGCACCCGCGGCTTCCTCTCCGGAGAACTTCTCCCTCGTTTAGAGGAAAGAGACTAAACATCACAAGCTCAAAATGAAACGGTTTGAGTCAAAATAAAGCCCTGAAGTGGTTTTGGTGACCTGGGTCAAGCAGCGCAGTGTGGGGTGGAAGGGAGAGAAGCAGTGCAAAGGTTGCCAGTCAAGATGCAAGTGAGAGAACCCCAACCTGTGAACTCTTTCTGAAACAGAAAGGGGGGGGGGGGAACACAACACCAGCGTACGCTTTAATAAGCCCAGCCGCAGATCTTTGCGATACTCTCCAAGCGCGGCACAGCAAACAAGTGAGCAAAGTACGCAGTGACAGTGCTGGGGCTCCAAGCTTCTCCGCTGGCCTTTAACGCCGAGAGAGCCCTGCATGAGGCCAGCTACTCAGCGCTGACTTCCCACCGTTTGCAGAATGACACAGAGCAAGCTAGGTCTGGACACAGAACGCAACAAGCGTTCCCTCCTCTTTCATTCCTTCAGAAGTTTCCTTCAGCCGCCCTGAGCCTGCCCTGGCGGGGAGGGCGGGATATAAATAAAAAGTATTATTATTATTATTCTTGTCCTCCAGTCAATAGCTCTTAAGAGGACTCACTCCCTTCTTTCTGGAAGCCAACATGGGCCAATCGCACATGGGTAGAATCAGACAGATCCTGCCAAACATCATACCCCAAACCTTTTCTACCAAAAAACCCCCAGCAGGAACTTATTTGCATATTAGGCCACACCCCGATAGCACCATTGTTTTGTGCAGAGCTTTTCTGTAGGAAAGGCCCAGCAGGAACTCATTTGAATATTAGACCACACCCCCGACGCCAAGCCAGCCGGAAGTGCATTCCTGCTCAAAAAAAAGCCCTGCCCCAAACCAATCCCTGTCCAGTGCCACATCTCCTGCAATCTCATGGGCCTGCCATTGATGCTCTCTGAGCCTGACTGCAGGAGTCAGTCATGGGTCAGCACAGCCCTCTGATCCAGAACAGGCAGCCCAAGACCCATGTTGACTCCTGCCAACTTTCCATCTTTATTGCCATGTGCTTTCTTGGCTGGCAGAGGCCAAATCCCAGTCGCATGTGCCCAGGGGCCGAAAGATACACCTCCTCCCCCTGGGTGACTTGCTTCACCACTGAATTAATGGCATTCCCCTCCATCCCGGGGAGCTCAAGGCAGTGGGAGGGTGGCAGCTGCCAGAAACGCAATGATCACACAGCTCATGTGGGTCATTCTAACTATGCTGAAAACCTTCCTCTATCAGAAGTGGCAAACCTGCTCAGCTCAGGAGGCATAAGCTATCGGAAAGTTACTGGTAGACTGAACCTTGGGCCTTGTATACGTGCTGCCCCTGCCACCGGAAAACGGGCTGGCTAGAAAGCAAGCAGCAAGAACGGCCACAACACTACAGCTCCAGTTTGTGCCTGTCCTGGGCATGGAGAGCTGTCCTGGCATGGCAGCCTATCTTGTGTAACAAGAGGAACAGCACCACACAGTGGCAGAAGGGAACACTACCCAACCCTGAAGGCACCCTTCTCTGGCTGCCCAGAGGCCCTGCTAATAAAATTTCCAGAGAGAAAGCTGCATCCTGTCACCAAGAGACTCACATCGCTGGGGCTCAGGCTTCCAAGCCCGTTGTCTTGCTCGGAGTCTCGGCCGGACTCGTGGCCCTGGGAGGAGCGAGCATGGGAAGGATGGATCCACAGCTCCAGGCGAGTGGCGTCGTCGCCAACGGGCCGGAACCCAGCGTTCTTCCCCTTCCCCCTCCGGCTGGGGCTCTGCTTCTGTTCCACCTGCTCAGCCTATGCGGAGGAGAGGAGAGACACGATCAGGGCAGATATCACAGAGAGAGAGAGAGAGGGCGGCACAGACAGGCTCCGGAAGGAGGTCGAGAAAGGTCCTTCTTTCCCCTCACCTTCCGCTTGATCTCTTCAAAGAGGCTCATGAGGCTTTCCTTGGCCGTGAGGATGGGGTTGCTGGCGGCCAGGCTGCGCATGTAGTAATACACGGCATCCAGCTTCCTCCTCTGTGGACAAACAATCAGATAATTGCTGCAAGACTTAGCAGAGTCTCACTCTGGACCCCTTCAGAGATACCAGCTCTAGGAGACCTTGGAGCTTTCCGCTCCAAAGAATCAACCGCGCACACCCTCCAGTGCTAGTGTACCAGAAGGGAATGGAGGGGAACTGGCAGGGAAACGGGGCTTTGATCTGGAAGGTTTTTTTTGACAAGCAACCTGCACATGCCCAAAATTCAGACTCACCCAGGGCAATGTCACTGATGAGAGGTCTAACCAATCACAGCTCGACATACCATTCTCAATGCTAATGAAGCTCAGGCAATTTGTGTTTCGACTGCATCTTACCGTGTAGACAGCCAGGAGAGCCAACTGATTGTAGGGGCGTCCATTCTTGGGGGCGACGTTCTGTGCCTTCAGGTACCAGCTGGGGAAGGAAGAGACTGTAGAACTGACAATCTGGCCTTTGTCGAGACTACGGACAGGAAACTGTGGCTTGCAGGTATTAAATCCAGCAAGTAGGCCGGAGTAATTTGAGTCTACCCTCTGGCAGTGGCTACAGAATGCCATCACTCCCTTTTACACCTGCAACGGCTACCCTGAGTACCTAGATGGCGCTATCATCTTCTCTGCTTTCAACTCCTATTTCAAAACCTGCCTTTCCCATCACCCGTGAGTTTAATCAATTACATTGATTACATTCCAGCTTTCTTCCACAACAGAACTTAAGGCAGCACACAGAAGATTGCACGTCCAAGCATGGACCAGACTCTGACCAGCTTAAGCCTAGAAAGTCACCAAACCTCTCTCTGTGCAAACACAATATAAAAAAATTAACAATTGTTAGTGCTTACTAACAAATCCAAACAGTACTAAATTGAAGTAATATACATAATATACAATGTACAAGAAATCATACTGGAAAAAAATCCATCCACAACACGAGCCACTCCTACTGTACTTTCTGTGACCAACATCCAAATATGATTGTATTAACTGAAAGTCCAATGACTTGTCCCGGCTGCTTGTAAACCTAGAAAAGCAGCTGCATCTTCTACCTTCCAGAGGTGCCTTTGGCTTCCCCTTATTCCTTTGCAACAAGTGTAATGAAGACTAGTGGTCTGTGACTGCATATGTTCACATTCAGCCCTATAATCCCTCACCTCGCCCTTGTGACTTCCCTCCATTGCCTTCTGTACTACTGAAATTCCAAATGCATGCTCCTTGGGGCCAGGGGCCTCTTTTCTGTTGCTCATGAAAGCAGCTGACATATTCAGAGAGTTGCCCGAGGTAGAGGTAGTCCCCTGTGCAAGCACCAGTCGTTTTCGACTTTGGGGTGACGTTGCTTTCACAATGTTTTCATGGCAGACTTTTAATGGGGTGGTTTGCCATTGCCTTCCCCAGTAATCCACACTTTCCCCCCAGCAAGCTGGGTACTCATTTTACCGACCTTGGAAAGATGGAAGGTTGAATCAACCTGGAGCCAGCTACCTGAACCAGCTTCCGCTGGTCATGAGCAGAGGGCTCTGACTGCAGTACTGCAGCTTTACCACTCTGCGCCACAGGACCCAAGGTACAACTGATTAATTTTAACAATTGCCACACTCCTTAGCTCAGCCGTTAACTTCTATTTGCTGAGCAACACTCAGTTTCATTTCACTTTCTCCTCGTTCCTTGTGGCACATAGTTCTGTCACACACATTCAATACCCTCTCTAAGCTGTGGAGTCTTCTGAGCCAAAATTCTACTTGGTGAGCTACTGGCATTCAAGTTGTGAGTGAGTGGTTTGGCTACTGCATAAATCAGTTTGCTCTGGGGCCATTTTTCCTGAGCAAAGACAAAAATGTGAAAGCCACATTTCCCCTTATTCCTTTGCAACAACTAAACAGACTAAAAAACTGTGAGCTACCTCACACTAACTCAGCTTAAGAGGGAACACTGCACACATCCTAGATCTTCTACAGCCTCCTGCCTGTCCAGTACAGACAATCCCAGGATTAGCTGGGGCCAGAACCACACCAAAATGCCTCCAGCTGCATTTTGCAAAGCGGCAGCCTTCCATCTCACCTGCGTGCTTTCCCGTAGTTGGCCGTGTCGCTGCCTTGCTCCCTGTACCTGCAGATGTCCCCTTGGCAGATTAGGCTTCTCTGGGCACTGATGAGAGCGTATTTCACCTAGCAAAGGCACAGACAAGGAGCCATCATGGATGCCAACAGGTGGGAGGCTCAAAGCAGACAGGGGAGAGGCCTCTGATGGAAACTCTTGCATGGTAAAGGAATCAAAGAAATATGGAGAGTCCAAAAGGGTACGGGCAATATGACATTCACACATTATCTGGGAAGCACCTTGTTTGAGAAGAGGTAGAGTTCAGCAACAGACCTACAGATGCCCAGCTAGAGGAAACAAACAAATATTAACAGAGTAGCTGTCACGGTGTGCTTGGCCTGATGAACAGCCCTTCTCATGCAACAGGGAACGGTGTTGAATTCCCCAGGCAATTTGCCTTCTCCCAGGTGGGAGGGACAAAGATGCCTCAAGAGAATTTTTCTAGCCAGACTGCTGTGCGGATGCTTTAGGTCCAAAACACTTTATGCACGATACATTTGGGCCTACTTAGGTGCTGTACTTTAAGATTGTTTGTTGGGAGACAGATGACCAAATTTGGGCCCTTTCCAGGGGCTGCCTTCTCACCCCAACCATCACCCTGTGTCACATTCTACACCACCATCTTCTTGTGCTGTCAGCTTGCCACTCCTGTCACTGTAGCCTCACAAGCCCTCTCAGTCTTACTTTGCCTCTTTTTGATCACTCTTATGGACTCTATAGGATGCCCTGACTCCTGCAGCTGCAACAGGTACCTGCTGCTTGATCTCCCCAGGTTTCTTTCTTGCCTTCCATGCACCACTCCCAGCTTTTCATTCTTATGCTCCATTGCTTGGATTTATTTTGGTTTGTCTTTCCTGTTTTACATCCCTCGAGGTCTCACCCACTTCAGACTCACCTCTTGCTCTCTCTTTTATTTATTTATTTAGAATTTATATCCCACCCTTCCCACGAGTGGCTCAGGGCGGTTTCCAACAATTGATCCAACATAAAATTAAGCAATATTTAAACATATAAGAGAATAAACATTTAAAACAGATAAAACAGATAAAACCATAAATATTAATAAATATTCGAAATGTATATAAAAGAACTCTGGCAAGTTGCATTAAATTCTCAAGCTAGGTATAGGCTAGCCGGAAGAGGGTCGTCTTACAGGCCCTGCGAAACTGAACAAGGTCCCGCAGGGCCCTCACCTCTTCCGGCAACTGATTCCACCATGTAGGGGCCATAACAGAGAAAGCCCTTTCTCTGGTGGATTTCAAGCGGGCTTCTTTTGGCCCAGGGACAGTAAGGAGATTTTGTGTTCCCGACCTCAGTACTCTCTGGAGAACATGCGGGGAAAGACGGTCCTTCAGGTAGACAGGTCCCAAGCCATATAGGGCTTTAAAGGTGATAACCAGCACCTTGTACCGGACTCGGTATATCACTGGAAGCCAGTGCAGGGTCCGGAGACCCGGCTGAATGTGTCCCCACTTTGGGAGACCCAGTAACAGCCGGGCCGCGGCATTCTGCACCAGCTGCAATTTCCGAGTTCGTGACAGGGGCAGCCCCATGTAGAGGGCATTACAGTAGTCCAACCTCGAGGTGACCGTAGCATGGATCACTGTTGCTAGGTCGCCGCGCTCCAGGAAGGGGGCCAACTGCCTTGCCCGCCTAAGGTGAAAAAATGCGGACTTGGCAGCGGCTGCTATCTGAGCCTCCATCTTTAAGGACGGCTCCAATAGCACCCCCAAGCTCCTGACCCTGTCCGCCGCCACCAGCAGCGCACCGTCAAAGGCTGGTAGGGGGATTCCCCCTCCCGGGCCACGGCGGCCCAAGCAAAGGACCTCTGTCTTCGCAGGATTAACCTTCAGCCCGCTCAGCCTGAGCCACTCAGCCACGGCATGTAATGCCCGATCTAGATTTTCCGGGGCGCAGGTCGGCTGGCCGTCCATCAGTAGGTAGAGCTGGGTGTCATCAGCATACTGGTGACACCCTAGCCCGTGCCTTCGGGCAATCTGGGCAAGAGGCCGCATATAGATGTTAAATAACATCGGGGAGAGGACCGCTCCCTGGGGTACACCACAGTCGAGTGTGCACCTCTGGGACAGCTCCCCCCCAACTGCGACCCTTTGTCCCCGACCTTCCAGGAAAGAGGAGAGCCACTGTAAGGCCAACCCCTGAATCCCTGCGTCGGCGAGGCGGCTCTTCAGTAGCCGATGGCCGACCGTGTCGAACGCTGCCGACAGGTCTAACAGCATCAGCACCGCCGAGCCGCCCCGATCCAGATGCCGTTGAAGGTCATCTACTAGGGCGACCAGCACCGTCTCCGTCCCATGTCCCAGGCGAAAGCCGGAATGAGATGGGTCAAGGACGGAAGCATCCTCCAGGAAAGTCTGTAGCTGCATCGCCACTGCCCTCTCAATAAGTTTGCCCAAAAAGGGCAAATTTGAGACCGGCCGATAGTGTGCCAATTGGGCCGGATCTAAAGATAATAATAATAATAACAACAACAACAACAACAACTTTATTTTTATATCCTGCCCTCCCCCGCCAAAGGCGGGCTCTTTAAGAGGGGACGGACCACTGCCTCTTTGAGCGGCGTTGGAAAATGCCCTTCCGTCAGGGATCTGTTTATGATATCCCGTATAGGATATCTAAGGTCACCCTGGCAGGATTTAATAAGCCAGGAAGGGCATGGGTCCAATTTACAAGTAGTTGGGCGAGTTTGTTTGCTAAACAAACCTTTTTCATTCTCCTCTCCTACCCCCTCCTTTTAATTTTCTTCCCTTTTTTCCTCTTCAAGCTCTTGTAGTGCAACCTTGCAAATATCTATTCAGGAGTCAGTCCCATTATGTTCAACAGGGTTTACTACCTCTGGAATGTGCTTAGGACTGCAGATTTGATCAGCTGTTTGCAGATAAAGTTAGGCCTTCACAGTCCTCCTCCCTTTCCTTCTGCTTACTCCTCTGCACCGCTGTTGTCCCTTTTCGTTCAATGATCTCTTTTTTATTCACCTCATTCAAACATTTTCTTTCTTCATTATACCTTTTAGCCCAGGGGTGTCAAACATGCAGCCTGGGGGCTGAATCAGGCACTCAGAGGGCTCCTATCAGGCCCCTGAGCAACTAGCTGTCATCTGCTTCCTTCTCCCTCTCTCTTGCTTCCTTCTGCATAACAGCTTGCTTTGCAAGGCTTGCTCAACTGCACAGGAGCTACAGAGCAAAATCCCTATTTTCTCCACTGGCTGAGGCTCCTTCCTTGGGAAGAGGGGGGGGAGGGTTTGCTTTGCCATGCTATCTCAATTGCATAGCAGAGCTACCGAGCCAAGCCTCTCTTCCTTCTATTGGCTGAGGCTCTTCCCCTCCTGGTCCCCTGGGGAGGGAAGGAAAGACCCAGAGCTTCATTAGCCCAGTTCCCTGGATCCCACGGGAGGAATACAAAGAAAGCAATTTTAAGACCAATGAGAGTTAATGTTTTAAGCATGATTTATTTTAAGTTTTTTAAAAAATATATTTTATTGTGTTTTGACATGGCCTGGCCAAACAAGGTCTCATTTATGTCCAATCCGGCCCTTGTAACAAATGAGTCTGACACCCCTGTTTTAGCCCCTTCTTTCCTGCTGTTTACTTTTTTTTTTTTTAATCTATTTTTGTTCCTCCCATCTTGAAACTCTCTTTCAGCCCCCCCCCCCCGGTCATTTTCTCTCAGCATGTTCATTTCAACAGTTCTTGAACATTCTGCTTCTTTTCAATGCAATTTTCATTCTTGGCTTTCTGATGAAGCTGCTCGTTTTTGTCTCCTGCTTGTGAATTCATGGGGCTATTCTTACTCCTTGTTTTTTACTGGAGCCCTTCCTCCCACTGCCCATGTTATAACCTTATAACCATTTAAAGCAATACTTCAAAATATGCCACTTCTTTCAAGCTTCTGGCCTCTAAACTCTGAAGCCAACCTTTCCTTCCCCCTCCACCCACTTTTGCCCCCCTTTCTGGCTGGTAAGCCGGCAGGCTATTTGTCTTGTGAACAGATCCTCAGACACAACACCACCACCACCACCAAATAAACCCCAGTTTACATAAGACATGGCCATGCTTATTGCACTGGATACCTTCCCTTCCTTAGCCAAAATTTCTGATCCGTGATGGCATCCCTGTCCATGGAGGAAGCAACTCTAAGATCAAAACTAGACACGACAGCCTCTTTGTGGCTGCCATAAGGCCACCGCTGCCGCTTTTAAGTGATCTGAAAACGCTGTGAGAACCTGATCCTGATTCAGCATAAAGGACAGCCCCCCCCACACCTTTCCAAGTGCCAAAACAGCAGGGTGAATAAGGGTGCAAGGGAGAGCAAGCCTCTTTAAATCATTTTAAAATAACAGCAGGGTCCCCGTGGCAGCGACAAGTGTCCCTGTGTCATGTCTAGCATGGCTCTAAGGAACAGCCCCTCAAGGTTCCGACTTTGCTGACACCCAGGGGTCGAATTCTAGCAGGAGCTCCTTTGCATGTTAGGCCACACCCCTCTGATGTAGTCAATCCTCCAAGAGCTTACATAAAAGAGCCTTGTAAGCTCTTGGAGGATTGTCTCCATCAGGGGTGTGTGGCCTAATATGCAAAGGAGCTCCTGCTAGAATTCCACCCCAGCTGACACCTAGGCAACTCCCCCCTCCCCCTGACTGTAGCTTGAGGGGAGGGACGGTGGCTCAGTGGTAGAGCATCCGCTTGGGAAGCAGAAGGTCCCAGGTTCAATCCCTGGCATCTCCAAAAAAGGGTCCAGGCAAATAGGTGTGAAAAACCTCACCTTGAGACCCTGGAGAGCCGCTGCCAGTCTGAGAAGACAATACTGACTTTGATGGACCAAGGGTCTGATTCAGTATAAGGCAGCCTCATATGTTCATATGAAGTAAATCCTGCACCTCTCTTTTCTGGCCAGGAATGGCCTCAGGACTCACCATCTTCCGCAGGGGCTTGCTGCGAACCGCCATGCCGTCCATGTAGTCCTCCAACTTGAACTGGTACGATACTTGCAGCTTCTGCAGCAAACCGTCAAAGAAAAGTGTGCCCTGTAAAGTGGAAGACAGGTGTCAGGAGGAGAGGGAGACTCTGCATCGAGTTCAAGCACCCCTGGTGGGTGATTACTGTCCAAGACAGCCAGGAGCACCTCCAGCTCAGAAGCAGAGATCCTTAATGCTTCTGATTTGGGGGGGGGGGGGGGATCAGAAGGCAGACCACAAACCGATTTATAAAGGAGCACCCCACCCCCACTGAGGTTCATGCCGAGGACACTGCCCTTGGTCTGATCCAGCAAGGCAGTTTTTATGCTGTTCAGCAAGAATGACTACATGGGATCCCTTCACACAGATGAACTGTCCACTGCCTGCCAAAAGAATCTGAACATGCTCTCTAAAATGCAGCGTTGGCCTTGTGAAAAAGAAACAGTCTGTGCTAGACTGAAAGTCCTCCCCTGTGTAAGATGGTCACAGCCAACACCCCCACTTTTGACACCATGGGGAAGCTGGAGCAATGTTGCCAAAGCCCAACCAGCTCTTGCGGATCAGGTGGACCACAACTCAGGTTTCAAATATGGGCTACCAACTTTATCATTTGGTAGGTACTCTTGGAAGATTTCCAGACTCAAACTTAATTGCAGTTTGTCCTCTGTGACCATAAGAGAACAAATTCATCAGAATGTCATTGGGGTGGGAGGAATATGTGAGTATGTGTGATGATTTGGTTGCAGGTGCTCAGCAAGCTGCTGCTTAGTTCTAAGTATTAAACTGAAAAGTGAGTTATTTCTTCAGTCTGAGGCAAAATTTTTAAAGACACCTGAGGCTTTTCAGCATTTTCCTCTACAGCAGGGGTGGACAAACTTGCTTAACAAAAGAGCCGCATAGAATAAACATCAGATGTTTGAGAGCCACAAGACATGAATGTGAGATGTTTGAGAGCCGCAAGGAAGGAAGGCAAATAGATGGGGGAGGGAGAGAGAAGTGGAAAGAAAGCAACTTTAACTTTAAATGCCTTCTCTAAGCTGCCTGCAGGCTTAACTTGAAGTGATTTAAAGAGAGAAATGCCTTCTCCAAACTGGCCAACAGGGCGCTGGGGACTTTGAGAGCCACACTATATGTGTGAAAGAGCCACATGTGGCTCCTGAGCTGCAGTTTGGCCACCCCTTCTCTACAGATTCACTTAGTGGCATAGGTGCCACAATCAAGAATGGTACATGGGTGGCATCCACTTCACCAGGAAACACCTTATTTGGGGAATGGCCTTCCCCCTGTAGCCAAACCAGGCTAAACAGTATGGGCCTTGTATTACCTCATCCAGAATCTGGAGCAGTTTGCTGCGGAGCTCCTGGCTGTTCTCTACAAGGGGATCCTTGAGCAGTTGCCGGAACTTTTCGATCACCTGGTAGAAGGCATTCTTCCACAGCAGCTGGTCCACGTTCTGGGTGTCAGCAAACTCAATGTCCGTCAGGAGGCAACGCTCGTAAAGCTGCAGCATCTCGGCTCTGGGGGGAGAAAAAAAAAATCACACCCGCAGCTGCTCAGCAGACACAGACGGAGCAGCTGCAGTCTGGCTATGGCTGGGCCCATGAAAACACCTCAAGGCCGTTTTAATGTGTATGCACTGAGGAGACTGGATCCACGCTGAGTTTGCCATCAGCAGGAGAGAATTTTTGTGCCACTCCCTTGCCTTCGCAGCTCCCCTCCCGACCTCCACATAATGCTGTTCCTGGGAAATAGGAGACCCTGAAGAATGACAGGGGGAGGTCTGCAGTGGGAAGAGGGAATTGGTGGAAACTGCCAGTTCAGTCGGGATCCAACCTTCCATCAGTTCTCGGAGAAAAACTAAGAGGGAGAAACAGGAGCTCCTTTCAAGAACAGGACGACGTTCCTTCCCCACCCCCCAACACCATGCTGAACAGCATGTTCATACGAACTTAGCCAGAAGCAGGTCCTGGAGTGGGAATCTCAGGGACGGGGGAGGCGAGACCACCTTTGGCTGCAGGGAAAGCAGATGAGTTACAGAAGTCTCTTCGCAGCAAGATACCTCTTGCCCCTGACTCCGTTGCTAGTCTGCACAACAAAGAGACTGTGTGCCAGCTGTTGCGTGCTCCTTCTTCCAGCCTTCCTTGAAGGTGAGCCTGGGACACAACGAGTGCCCCCTGCTCTCCCAGAGAGGCTGGGCAATACAGAGAGCAGGACTGTTGGCTCTCTTCAGCAAAGGGTATTGGAGAACTCCCATGATCTCTCTGAATAATTATATGTATGAACTGCATGTGAACAATACAAAAATGAAGTACTCTTTACAGCAAGGGTAGTGTAGTCGTGGTGAAATGAAGCCTGGGAAGACCTACATTCAAAAGCTCCTTGGTCACACACCTCACTGGCATAGTTCCTCTATGCTGTGCAAGGGAGCACTGGCACACAGATTCTTAGATGGCTGCTCAGGCATTTTAGCTTCCAGCTCACAAGCTCCATTGGAAATAATGGAGGATGTGGGTACCTCACTCTGGGGCTCATAGAATTGGACCCCCAGTTCTATCTTTTTGAAACTCGGGGAGATTTCTGAAGAGAGGCACCAGCAGCTATGTTGCAAATTTGGTGCCTCTACCTCAAAAACAGCCCCTCTGAGCCCTAGATCAATCCTCCATTATAGCCTACGGGGCCACTGAATATAATGGTCCCCATAGGCTACAATGGAGGTGGGGGAAACCAATTTTTTTTCCCCTTGCACATTCCTATTATGCTTTTCAGTATGATTTGTAAGCTGCCTTGAGTCACAAGGAAAAGTGGAATATAAATATTTGAATAAATAAGTCGTTTGGGCAGGTTGATAACATTTAAGCAACCTCCTGTTTGTTAGGTTAAGCAGGGTTCTGACAGTGATTGTTCCTCCTCTGTTACATTTGACCTGTAACGCTGGTTATAATATTTCAGTTTTAAAAAACCCACACAAAGTAGACTGCAAGAGTTCCCCCATCACCACCAAGTGCTGATACGCTCTCTAAGGCTAAGCACAGGGTGACAGACCTATTAAGAGCACAGACTTTTTGATTCCCCACTCCTCACTTTGATCCCCCACTTCTACAGGGTCAGCCCAGTTCTCTCAGAGTTGTTCTCCTCAAGAGCAGTTCCTGGAGAGCTCTCTCAGCCCCATCTGCCGCACAGGGTGTTGTGGGGAGGGGAAGGGAAAGGAGATTGTAAGCCGATCTGAGACTCCTTCAGGTAGTGAAGAGTGGGGAAATCCAATCTCTTCTCTTCTAAAGTGCAAAACAGTGGCTAGACCTGTTCTCCAGAGGCCAGGTCTACTAATACAGTGGAAACTGGTGGGTGAAATTTAACTTGATTTTTTTCCCCTCTCATGTTTAAATTATTCTTAAAAGATAGTTTAAATATAATTTAAAATGACTTATTTTGAGATTTTTACAACGTTATGGAAGTAAACGTCTAAAAAACTAATTTATGCAAATGCAGATTTGCGCACAACTTTAATGCTACTAGCTTTGTTCCCTCATGAGGTGGAACTTCTGCTCACAACGCTGTGGAGCTTAAAGGAAACACTTCTCACTGAGTGACCTTGTCAGGAACAGAGACCCCAAGTGTGCCACCTGGTGGTCCTTGGAGAAAAACATAATAGGCAAAACAGACAGGTATGATGAAGAACAAGGAGACAGAGCCCAGGGGAGGGAGCATGGACTTGCTGCATGTAGATTCCAGGACCATGTCCAAAAAACTTCATAGAAAACTCCCTGCAAATACAAAACCAGCACACCATGACTGTAGCCCGCCCTACTTGCTTGCTGCGCTGGGTTTTCTGTTTTCAAGGAACTTTTTAACAAAGAAGAGTGCTCAAACATGTGACCACCCCTCTGTAGTCAAAGTGCTGCAATCCATCAACCCCCTTAGGGCTCTGCTACTTCCTTTTATGGGTGACCGAACAAGTCCTAAGGCTCCAGTGTTGGAGTAATCCACAAAGGAGTCCTCGTTGCTTTCCTCAGACTGCACACGCTGGCTAGAGTTCCTGTGCTGCTCCTTGCTGGCTAGCTTTAATACAGTGCAACCAAACAGCCAGGTCAAGAACCAACTGTCAGGATCCCAGTGCCCAACCCTCTATCATTTTTAGTCAATGGCCTCATCCCTGGCCCCAGCACATATTTTTGGCCCCAAGTAAGCCTCAAACCTGAGCTGCCCCATCTTCTCCAGGCCCTCAGGACTGAGCCGGTCCCTGGAAAGGAGATTGCTCAGCTGCTGCTCCAAATTGCTGGCTTCGCGAAGGACCTTCGTCAGCTCCTGCTGCTGTAGGCTCCGTACCTGCTGCTCCATCTCAGGGCTCAGAGGATTGGCCAGGAGGGGGATACAGAGATAAGGCTCGGCTTGGCTCGGGTAGCTGGCGGGATAATAGGCACCTGGGAAAACCCCGTTGCTGGGGCCCACCGGATACTGCAGGGAATATCCTGGGTAGGGGTAGGAGGAGGCCTGGCCCACAGACCGCCCATAATAGTAGGGGTTATCGGAGTTCTGGAATCTGTAGTAGGATGCCTGAGCCTGGCGGGCGTCACTCCGAGGCACAGGAGCCACCTCGTCGTCCGTATCTAGGAAGTGCAGCTGGGTGGTCTGACTCTTCAGGGCTGGCTTTTGGTCTGGGTTATTAGGGTCCCAGAGTCGGCGGGCAGTTCCCCCTCGGCCTCTGCCCCGAGTCCCTTTGCTGCCGCCTCCAAAGAGCAGCCTGGACCCTGAGTGGGAAGCCTCCGGAGAGCCAGCGCTACTAGTGGTAAGGTCCGTGTTAGCTGGGAGGACGAGGATGCCCCGGCCTCTCCCCGGATGCTCCTTCCTCATGCCCCTCCCCTCTCCAGTCTCTGTGGAGTCACTCAAACTGGCTCCAGACAGCTTGCGCTTTTGCTGGTCTCCGTCTGTTGCACAGAGGAACTCCCTGTTTACAGTCCTGCCACCGTGCTGGGCTCCTTTGGTCTCCTTCGCAACAGTGGTCCTGGAAGCCCAGCTGTGCTCTGAGCAGCGTTTGGTCTCGGTGTCCCTCCTAGGACCACGTGTCTCGGCCTCCACAGTCTTGTCGTCATCGAAGGAGTCTGTGGAGGATGTAGAGAGCTGTTTCCGGGGATGAGGCCTTTCCTTTATCAGCTCCTGACGCTTCTTCCCTGCCTCTGCTTCCACCCGTACACCGTCTGTACTGTTGTTGCTCCCAGCTGAACTGGTACTGCAGGTGCGGTATCGGTTCCGACGCTTGTCAGATCGGGAATAACGCTTAGGGGTACTTAGCTTGCCATGGGCCATATCTAAGCTACCTTTCCTGGCTTTGTCTGCTCGCTCAGTTCGCCTGCCTTTCTCCCCATGGGCAGGTTTCGTTCCCTCTTTGCTTAGGCTCCCTTCCCTCCCCTCTCGGGTTGCCTGATTTTTGCAGTTGTTATTGCTCTTCCCATTATCTCTTTCAGACTCTTCATCCCCCCCTTCTCCCTTAGTGGAAGATTCCTTGGTAGCAGACTGGCTGATGGTCTCCTTGGACAAGCTTTGCAGGCGTTTCCCAGGCTGGTAGATCTGCTGGTCTGGTTTCTTGACTCGCCTGACTATCTTTGGACACCAGTCCTCAGGGACATTCACCTGTTCTTGAGGGGGTCCCATCCCAATGCCCTGTTTTGAAGGGCTATTTGAATCCTGCTTGCTTCCTCCTTTTGGGTCTGGAGAGTCGTGGGGTTCCTCTTTGGTAGGAGCAGCAGAAGGGCCTGTGTCTTCAGTACCTCTGTCCTTGGCATCTTCAGGCCCAGAAGGCTCCTGCTTTTCTAAGATGTGCTTGTTACGCAG
This sequence comes from Heteronotia binoei, assembly GCF_032191835.1. Classification (NCBI taxonomy): domain Eukaryota; kingdom Metazoa; phylum Chordata; class Lepidosauria; order Squamata; family Gekkonidae; genus Heteronotia; species Heteronotia binoei. The sequence continues at coordinate 34,202,863 of NC_083240.1, forward strand.
CCGGGAAAGGCCAGGTTTGTAAATTTCAAGGTCTGGGCGCCTATTGTCCTTGCGATGCCTTGGTTCCTTCATAATTTCTACAAAACAAAAAGAGCATGCAAATGATCAGGCATACACTGGACAAAGAAAAAGACCATGCAGAGGTAGAACAGATAAGAAAACTGGCAAAAACATTACAACCACTCAATTGCCTCTGAATGCATTGTATATTTCATGATGGCTATTCTACTGACCCTAAAAGACAAGAAATTGCAGTTGTTTGACCTTTGAATTCCTTCAGCCCTTTTCCACAAGACCTAACTTTTTGGGGTAAATTAGCTACTGGGTTGCCTTGAATCCTTATAAGCGAGAGAAGTAAACCAACAGATATCCCAGATGTCTTTAGGTTGAAACAGCAAGAAGTTTTCAGCTCCACAGACGTCTTGCAAGTTGTAAGTTATCTGCTGAGCAGATCCCTGAAGAGGTGGCATATACATTTTCTGAATAAATACATATCCCCATACCAACCTAAATCAGTTTAAGAACAGCCTGTTACTTGAATTCTGCTCCATTTCTGCATCATCAAACACTTGATGATGCCCCTGACTACAAGAAGCAGAACCTGCCAAGAGCAAAGACCAGGAAAGAGCTATCCTGGGGTCTTCTGGACTCCTTTTGCATGCCATGAGTAATTCCCTGCATATCCACAAACTTGGTTCCCACCTTTTCCATTTCAGTGGTGAAACAACCATGGATGTTTGCTGCCTGGACTCCCTCAAAGCTGGTGGCTCTGAGGTTTATTTTATGCAGCCCTGTGCACAACAGGTATCAAAGTGTAATGCTACCTATTTCTTCCTCTCAAGAAACCAAATATTGGCATCTATTATTTTAAGCATATGTCTAGCTCTTCAAAACCACAGAGGCTGTGAACGGAGCAACCACTTCTTCTACAGCCCTCCAAATGTTCCATGCTGGTTTCTGCCCACCTCTACATTTTAATATTTTATCCTACCCTTCACTCTAAGAATTTCAAGACACATGTGGCTCTCCTTTCCCCACAGAGTATGGGGAAAGGAGTATGTGACCAGCCCAAGGGTACCAAAGCAAGCTTCACACAACAGCTGAGATATCCCAAATACCACTGTAACACTATACCACACCTGTCCAGAATCACTATGGCAGAAAACTGACCTTCTACAGGAGAGAACATCCCAATTGTGGCCAATATCTCCTGCTGGTTACACTCTTTGCGCCACTACCAACCTGCAGGATACAAGTGTCATATACCTCCAACTGTTCTCAGTTCCCATACATCAGAACACTGGGGAAAGCTGTGACCTTGGCAACAGAGCCCTGTCATGGCAGAGTTCTGGAACAAACAAAGTGACTGCTGAAACTAGGATTGCTAGGGAAAGTTTGCTTAACTCCTGAGCAGGGCTTCAATGGAAGAAGACAAGAAGACGACGACATTGGATTTTTATTCCCCCCTCCACTCAGAGTGGCTCACAATCTCCTTTATCTTCGTCCCCCACAACAAACACCCTGTGAGGTGGGTGGGGCTGAGAGGCTCTCTCAGAAGCTGCCCTTTCAAGGACAAGTTCTGTGAGAGCTATGGCTGATCCAAGGCCATTCCAGCAGGTGCAAGTGGAGGAGTGGGGAATCAAACCCGGTTCTCCCAGATAAGAGTCCGCACACTTAACCACTACACCAAACTCGCTAAAGATCAACCTCAAAACTTATTTTTAATGTAGATGAAAGGACCATTTAACTATCACAGAAAACTGCTGTTACCAAGACTCAATTCTAAAACATGTTAAGTTGTAACAAGCAAAGTACTTTTAAGCACACATAAAATATCACCAAGTAAACCTACTTTCAAGGAGCAGGCTACAAATCCACCCAATTATTTGTAAAGCTCAACACTTATTGTTGAGACCCTCTCGAGATCCAATAGGCTGATACATCAGGTTGAAGATAATGTGGGAGGGGGAACAACCTGGGAGTTTTTCAGCTGCACATCTGAGAGGAGGCGCAGCAAGCCATAGTTACTTGCTGATGATGGGATGCAGATGTTGGTTGGGGTTCAGGATGCACTTAGCTTCTCAGAGAATGCTTCACCAAGGAGGCTACATACTGCAGAACTGAGAAAGAACAAAACTCAGAAACTGCAAGAGCAAAACTTCAAGATCCACCTCCTTACTGGAGTTACTGGCTTTGTATGGACAAAGCTGCTCTTCTCTGAAGAAGAGTATACTCAGAATTAAACTTTGTTGGTATTAAAGGTGCCACTGGACTCAAACTTTGTTTAGATGTGGTAAGAAAATATGATTAAAGATCAAGAGGAACTATTTCTACTGGGTTGACATCACTGAAAACACCTATAATCCAATGCATGAGTTGTGCACACTAAAATATGGACTTCACACACATCTCTAGCTAGGTATGGACAAGTGGCCAAAAATTTAGTCAGAGGAGTAAGAGCCACATTCAACTGCATGGCCTCTACCACATCCTTCTCTTATCCTGTTTTTCCCAACAGCAAAATAGGACTTATTGGGGGGGGGGGGGGAAACAAAAGATCTTAAAAATAAACTACACCAACACGTGTGTGTGTGTACTATGTATTTTATATACATATGTAGATGCCTATATCACCAAAGAACTTTATACATACAATGTGTATATCACTTCTAAGTGAGGTTTACATTTTGAAAGAAAAGATGCAACTGGAAATCACAAATTCTACATTTAAGAATATGAAAGGATCATGTAACAGTCCAGCAACCTCCTCCATACAGGGATCACTCTGTCCCATGATGGAATACCAGGCCTCCAATATGAGGTTAAGTTTTACACCCCACATCTTGGAACATTAGAGACATAACGATTGTGATGGTGTTATTAGGTAAATCTGGTGATTCTTGCATTGTGAGGTGACTCCAAGCAGCATATAAAAGAAAACCACGACAAGTTCTCCCTGTACAACTACCAGAGCAAAGGCAAAAGCACAGCTGGGCAGTCCCAGAAAGACTCGCTCAGGTTTCATGGCTACAGTCCACTCTACTACTGGACCAGAGAAAACGCATAGCTTATGGAGCTCCAGAGGGAGCTTACGACAGGGGGGCACACCCAAACCACCAGCCACTCTCAGGGAAAAGACTAGAGCGTTAGAGATAAGAACATAAGAGAAGCCATGTTGGATCAGGCCAATGGCCCATCCAGTCCAACACTCTGTCACACAGTGGCCAAAAAACCCCAAATGCCATCAGGAGGCCCAGCAGTGGGGCCAGGACAGTAGAAGCCCTCCCACTGTGCTTCCCCAAGCACCAAGAATACAGAGCATCACTGCCCCTGATAGAGAGTTCCAACAATACACTGTGCCTAATAGCCACTGATGGACCTCTGCTCCATATGTTGATCCAATCCCCTCTTGAAACTGTCTACACTTGTAGCCACTACCTCCTGTAGCAGTGAATTCCATGTATTAATCAGCCTTTGGGTGAAAGACTTCCTTTTATCAGTTCTAACCCGACTGCTCAGCAATTTCATTGAATGTCCACGAGTTCTCGTATTGTGAGAAAGGGAGTAAAGTACCGGGTCGCCAAATCTCCCAGTCCAGCAGTAGCGACCAAAGGCTCGGAGCCGTTTCACGGGATGCTGCCCTGGCCGAGGGCCGACTAAGGGGGATGAAAAACGGCAAGCGCCCGCCCCGCTGGCCCCACCTTGCCTCTCTCCGGCTGAGTCTCGCCACACCCCCGTCCCGCGTTAACAGAGGAGAAGCGGGAAGCGCTCCGAGTCAGAAAGCAGGCCCCTCACACGAGCACGGCTCCTCCAGACCCGCCCTCCCGGGCCTCACCTGGGCCGCCCCTCCCCAGCGCCGCCTCCGCCGCCAGAATCCCCCTTCTCAACTCCGCAGCCGAGACACGGACTCTCTCCAGCTCCGTTGCCGCCATTTTACTTCCCGGCGCTAGGGAAACGGACGGCGGCCGAGAAAGGCCAATCCCGCGCAAAGGCGTATGGGAACTCTGCGAACTTGTGCTGTGGTGTCGCCCCTTTGGAGCTTCGCCGGAAACTAAGTGGTAGGAAAGGCAGCTGAGCGGGAGGGCTGGAGGCAGCGAAAGCTCCGGAGGGACCTGGAAATATAGTCGGGACTGTGGCGTCTGCGGAGCGGCATAAGCTGAGCAGAGGGCATGCACATATGCAGCGGTCATTGTGTAGAAAAAGAGGTGCCAGAGCTCATTAACACAGCTCATGTGCATAGCTCATTTGCATATGCCACACACCCCTGACTTCACCAGAAGGTGTACTAAATTCTGTCAGCTCAGCGTCTACCTTAAAATGTTTCTTGAATTATAATTGTCATAATCAAAGCTTACTCCCATCATACTTTTTAAATGACTTTCTCCTACATGGCCACAGGGGCATGAGGAAGATTTCCATCTCTCTGCTTTACACGTTTGGTTATTTCCCCTTTTCTGGGGGAAAATATTCGAAAGCTTGGCAGAGTTCAGCAAAATTCTCACAGAGGGTTTCAACAATGGAGCCCAGAAGCAAGTATTTTTTTTTTTGCAGGGGGGGGGGAAGAGCACAATCAAATGCAGAGGTTCCAGAGCTCTGCTCCTGTGAGTGCCTGCCCCAAATGAGGTATGCATATATGCATGGTCGCAGCTGCAATGCCTATGTTCATTAATTGAAATAGCACAAACTGCAGCTCAGAAACAATACGTGGCTCTTCTACACACATTGTTTGACTCCTTGAGGGTGAGGAGGAACTTATTGCAGGCTTACTGTCAAGTAAGCATGCCTAGCATCGGGACCTCAAGTCAGCTTCTGGGTGTTGATAGGTATTTATGCTGTGTGTGAAGTAGGGAAGGAGGAGGAAATAGGCTTGCAAGCTGTTCACCACAGAGAACACAGATTTGATACACAAAGCAGGTACATGAGAAATTTTTATTCACTGAACTGGTGTTAAGGCAGCCGCAGGAGGGAGCCAGGTCCTCAGAAGCACTGAACGAAAAGGGCTTCTCCCTTCACACCCAGTTCTTCCAAGGGCAGAATGTATGCGGCTCAAGACTTCTCAGGACTACCCGAGAGCAACGCTTCTTTCAAGCTTCCCTCCATGATAAAGGTACAAATAAAGCCAGGCTGTTTCTAGTCCATTTCCTCCTCTTCGCAAAGGGCACTCCCCCCAATCCTGCCCAGTTCAGGAAGATTGGCCTTATATATCCACTTGGGGAAGATCCGCTTGTACAACGTCATCAGCACTGTGTCCTGGGACTTCAGCTGTCCGTCGAACTGGCATTTCATCATGCCGTGGGTACCTGGCAGCAGAGAAGAAAGTTTATGAACTGCCTACTGAGTAACCAGAGAGCAGATCTACCAACTTAAAACCACACCATTGCCCCAGCCCACTTACCCACGGGCTCTTTGATGTGCCCCCGCCGACCCCACTTGGTCCGGAGCGCTACCGGCTTAAACCACAACACGTCCTCTGCAGACAGAGAGAAGAACGAGATGGAAGCAAATAACATGCACATCATTAGATACCGCCGTTTAGTGTGTTCCGGGATGCAGCTTTTCATGCTCTGCAGCTGCACAGGCTACATACATGCATGTGTGGACAGAACCTCACTACCCAACCCGCATAAGTTCAGAGAGTAACTTTGTCCTTCCTGCCCTGATGCTTCTTCCAGAAAAGACAATAATGTTAAAAATTTTTCCTTTGTCATCATCCTAACTGACCCCAGGGGTTGTCTCCCATCAGGACCCCACATTCCTCTGAACATTGAAGGGTTTCATGAAGTTTTATTAGCCTTATGCTAAAAGAACTGACCTTTTACTCCATGGCTACCCTCTCAAAGGGGTGACAGACTGGTGGGTGTGTATGTGGGGTGGGGAATGGATTTTGAACATATGAACATATGAAGCTGCCTTATACTGAATCAGACCCTCAGTCCATCAAAGTCAGTATTGTCTTCTCAGACTGGCAGCGGCTCTCAAGGGTCTCAAGCTGAGGTTTTTCACACCTATTTGCCTGGACCCTTTTATGGAGATGCCAGGGATTGAACCTGGGACCTTCTGCTTCCCAAGCAGATGCTCTACCACGGAGCCACCGTCCCCCAAATTTTGCTTCCACAGCTGCTTGAGGTCAACCAAGAGAAGCACATGGACTGCGCCCCGCCTGCTGACCGAAAGAGACGTTTTCTCAAGAGCTGTGCTGCACAGCCCAAGGGTGCACTGTGGGCCCCTGGGGAAATCTCCCTCAGGACCTTTACCTCTGTTGAAGAACATGTAGCGCACAACAGCCATCTTCCTGTGGATCTTGAAAGGGTGGCCACTGAGCACCACCCGCTTCACGATCACCCTGCTGGGGTCAACGCTGTGGAGGGAGCCTGTGGCCAGGAGGTCATGTGATCCTAAGAAGAAAAACAGACGGTTCTAGACTACTGAGCAGAATTCATTAGGCCAGCGACAGTCTGAAGAGTTTTCACAGTAGGCTTTACCTTTGCTGGCTGCATGTGCGAGCGACTTTTGTGAACAGCCAATACAATGAAGAAATTCCAACTGCATAGCACTATAATGAAATGTTTTAATCACACTGAAGCACATCGAGAGGCTATACCAGCAACAGAAGTGTTTGAACGACTGTTGACTTGATTTACGATTTGTACTTCGTATTAATTCCAGTTAAGGTAATGATGTTCCGGGCCTGAGGAAGTTTGGAAATACTGACCAGATCTGGGAGCAGCATCACCCATCGTTGTCAACCCTTGGGAGATTCACTGCAGCTTTTGGTGCAACTGGAACTTTTTTCATATGTAGGACATTGGAATTTAGCCCTTTGGATGTACAAGCTTAACTGACACTCTCCTTGTTGACAGTCATGTTATTCCCTGTAGTAATTATGATTTGATAATGACACAGAAACACTGTACTTTCCTGTGATGAAAAACATTTCATTACAGTACTAAAGGTAAAGGTAGTCTCCTGTGCAAGCACCAGTCGTTTCTGACTCTGGGGCGGCGTTGCATCACAACACTTCCGCCGGGATCAAACTCAGATCGTGAGCAGAGTTTGGGCTGCAACTTACCACTCTGAGCCACGAGGCTCTTCTATTATAGTATTACACAGTTGGAATTTATTCATTGTATAAGCTACTTTTTCAGCAAGCTGTTCAACATGGAAAGAAAGGTAGAACTAGCCAGATACAATCCATGGTGTGAGTTCAACATTTCCCAGTACAAATCTGAAAGCAATTTTATAGAAGCTGAGGAATGATCAAATTTTTTTCGGCCCAAGGTACTGAAAAATGTCTATCAGGTGAAGGTACTATGCTGGGGTGGGGGGAAATAACAGATGGGGAGAGAGACACTGGTCGGATACACCTGGAAGCAGTCAAATCATAAGAACATAAGAGAAGCCATGTTGGATCAGGCCAATGGCTCATCCAGTCCAATGAACTTCATGGCCTCCAGGCCCAAGACCGCTACTCTGATCCCTCCACCATGTGGCCTTTCAGTCCTCTGGCTTTGCAGCATGCTAGAGCCAGAAACGGTAAGACCACCTGTGAAGAAAACCAACCCTCAAGCATCCCTGACTTACCGTCACTCTTCTGCTTGAACAGCAACACAGAAGCTGACGGGAAAGTGATGGGGCCATAAATGGTAGCCATGGTGGTGCTGTCGGCTGGTAGAAACCGCATCAGCTTGTGCTTGGATGCTAAGGGAAGAAAATGATGTGTTTAGACCCTGCAGCCATCCTGCAAGCCAAGGCCCCCTTTTAGTTCAGCTTCAGGGAAGGGTGATAGGAATGCTTGCACAGGTGCCTTCAAGTCAAACACACTTTGTGTGAGCTGCTTTTCCAATTGCAATGCAAACATGCCCTCAGTCACTGCCTTTGCTCCCAGACCGTAATTCCCAACTTGGCACAGTCCTCATGGGCCAGCCTCCTATTCCTGCAGCTGAAGTAGACCAAGCAGTACATTGTGCTCTCAGACAGAGGTCCCTCCTAGTCCTGCTACCCTTGGCTACTGAAGATCAAGTCTGTGACCTTCGGCAATGAGTTACAGGCTCTTTCATCACAGAAACATTTTCCCTCCCTCCTAAATGCAGAGGCCTCCAACCAGAATCTTGGGCTACAGGGCAAAAAACACCCCCACCTGTGGTGTGCTGGGAATAAAGTGGTACGGTCTGGAAGCGGCGGAATCCGCAATGAACGATCACCTCTTCTTTAGCCTGAATGGGCTCAGTGTAGCCTACGAAGCGTCTGACCAGTAAATTCAGCACCGACATCTGCAAGTGGGAGGGGAAACCAGAAGGAAGCCTGAGCCCCTGCCACCAGCGAGGTGGCACAGTGACTCCAACGCATACCTCTGCAGGGGAACCTCAGGTTACCAAAGGCTCGTCAGGATGCATCGGACAGGTTCAGACATTGCGGTGAAAACTCATCACTGGCTTTCCCCCTCTTACATGTAGAAAGGAGGCACAATTCACCTCCCCATCGCTACGCAAACACACCACTTGTCTCCCCAATTCACCTTTTGCTCATGAGGTAGCAGTACATAGAGCACGAGAGGCAGCTGCTGTTGGAAACCCTCCATGACAGAGACCGGAACATTGCAAACGTGAAGTGTCACATAGCGACCAACCTGGGGAAAGGGCAGACAGGTAAAGGAGACATGATGGCATCCTGGAAGGAAAGTTGCACTTAACTGCAGGGAAAGCAGCAAATACAGGGAAGGGAGACAGTGCCTGCTTGAGAGGGTTTGCTGCTAACGGAGGAGGAGGACAAGTGAGAAAGTCTCTGTTCAGCAGCAGAAGGAGCAAACCCTCTTTAATTTCCTTAAGAAGTTGGTTCAATGCGTGAAGCATCAGTCCAGGCATTTGAAGCCCTCCCCCTCCTCTAAAAGACGCCAGGGCAAGCACAGATGAGGAGGAGGCCCTGAAAGGTAGCACACCTCAACAGGTTCTCTTCAAGTGCCTCGGAAACAAAACCTTGGTAGCATGCTGAAGGCCCAAAGAGAAACCCTTTAATCTGAATTCTGCAGACCGGACTAGTTTACTTTTCCCATTTTGCATAATCTGCTCAGAGTTTCTTGGTTGTGGGAGAGGCAAGGATTCCACCTCTTCTCTAGTCTCAAGTCTCAGTGCAGGCATTGCACCGAGGTGGCCAACCCTATCTTTGTTACCAGTTGCTCAAGCAGGGTGTTGCATCCAAATTGAACCTCTTTCCTCTCTTTTCAATACAGTGGTCAACGTAGAATAATAGCTACCCTCTTCGGATCTGGGGAGGGGAAGGGACAGGTGTGCAATACAGCTGCACTGAGAAAGGAAGCACCTACCGCCACTCCATCCTCCTCCTCCTTCTGCAGCTGTCGAAAGACGTGCTTCCTTGTCTGGAAGAAATCCTGGAACTGGAAGATCCGGGCATAGTCCCTGGGCAGATTCTCATTGGGGTCCCAGGGGGATGTCCGGAAGCTTTTCAGTCCTCTGTATTTCTGGAAGCTGGAGAAGAGGAAGAGAATGGTTTTATATCTCGCCTTTCACTCAGAGTGGCTTACAATCTCCTTCCTTTCCTCTCCCCAAACAAATACCCTATGGGATAGATGGGGCTGAGAGAGCTCTTTCAAGAACTACTCCTGAAAGAACAGCTCTGAGAGAACTGTGACTGACCCAAGGTCACCCAGCAGCTGTACATGGAGGAGTGGGAATCAAACCTGATTATCCAGATTAGAGTCTGCCACTCCTAACGACGACACCAAAATGGTTTTCAGAGATCAGAGACCATCAAGCTCATCCCATGCTTTACAGCATGATCTTTAAGCGCAGTCTCCAATCAACTCGGATGCCAACTTCGCCCTACCCCAAAGTATCTCAATACTGGTTGCAAACCTCATTTGCACATCACTGGCTTAACCCCTATGCTGGAGTAGAATCACAACAGTGTCAAGGGTGTGCCATAAAGCAGGGCTTCAACATGCTCTCCAACTCCAGGAAGATCCCCAATGCCAGCACAATATTACACCATCAAAAACATCTCACAAGGGGCCACATGCAGGAAAAAATAATGTCCCCCCCCCATGAATGCACCTTAAGATACCAACTATGGCTGCACCCAATCACAGTCCTCCAAACTACTACATCAGCTCCAGCCAAGATACATGTGGCAAGGGGACAAATCACTCCGGTGAGCGTCCTGCGCACATGAAGCATGATTAGGGTTTGTAGAATCTTTTGGACTCAAGTGCCGTGTTCTACTGGAGAAAGTTTTCCTTCCAGACGTTTCGTGCTGTGCACTGAGTGCATTGCATTGAGTGCTGTGCATTGCATCTCACTCAATGCACAGCAGCCAAGAAGGTCAGAGCGCCTGCTCCGGCTGCAACGCCACTGAGGATGTTCTCCGCAGCTGAGAACGAAACGTCTGGAAGGAAAACTTTCTCCAGTAGAACACGGCACTTGAGCCCAAAAGATTCTACAAACCCTAATGATGTTACCAGCCGTGAAAACCTGAAATCTTTGATAACATGAAGCATGAATCGGGAAACTGGTAACAGAGGGGCCGCAGAAAGAGCACACTGTGCATAAACACTGCTGCTGTACGCATCTAACACTACTGCTCTTGAGACCCTTAAAAATAGTCTGTCAAGACACAATCGCCTTCCCCAATGGGGTGGGGGCAAGGACAAAGCAACTTACACAAATAAGAAGGGGAAAGGGGGCCCTGCCTCAACGGAGACTGCTGCAATGGTCCGTCTCTGCCCTCCTCTGTACCTAGTGCGTGTACAGCTTCAACACCCCATGAGGTTGCCAATACCAGTGGGAAGTGGCTACATTATTGTACACCAGTTGGCAGCCTCTGCCTGCCTGTCACAGCAGTGTTTGCATACTGCCCTACGCTTGGTGGCTTGCAGGAGGCTTGCTACCAGTTCCAAGGCGATAGCTATGCTCTCCGGTGCTGAGTTGGGAGGCATCTGCCACCTATTTTTCCTCTGCAGAGTGGTCATGGGATACTGACTGCATCTCCTGCAATGAGTTGGGAGTCTTAGGATTGGGTCAGCCCATTGTTTCAGCATCCTACGTCTGCTCACGGCACATTCGTACAAACAATTCAAAGGAGGATGGGGAAGGAGCTCCCACACACCAGGACCTGCCTACCCAACAAGAGCTATATCCTGGCTGCTTGACCTTGCATGATAAGAGTTGCAAGCTCTGTGCTCCCTTTTAACTCCGTGCCTTTCCCTTTCCAGAGGGAAGCAGTGCTCTTACCGGATCCTGGCTGCCACATCCCGGGGAGTATCCACTTCATCTGGAAACATCTCTTCCTGTCTCTCCCGCTGGTACTTCTCCAGCGCTGCCTCCTCTTCATCCATCTTCTCAACATCCTCTGGCAGCACCATGGACTCGCACTCTTCATCCTCTGTAGCTGCTTCCTCCTCCTCGTCACTGCTGCTTCCATCCTGGGACACAAAAACAGCAGCAGTATGGGGTCAGCTGACATGGAATATAGGGCCAACCTAAGTTGACAAGATGGGACAGAAGTCCAGTCTCCTGCAGCCTTGCCATGTGATGTCCCACCACCCCTTTGCTTTAATAATAATAATAATAATATTTAATTTATATCCTGCCCTCCCCGCCGAAGCAGGCTCAGGGCGGCTCACAACATAAAAACACTTGAACAATAAAACAATGCATATTATAAATCATACATACATATTATAAATCAGACATTATAAATCATGTATTATAAGTCATACATTAAAACCATCTTAAGTTGGTTTGGTGCTAAAATTTTGATGTTACGCATCTTACAGTTTTTCCGTGGCGACGGTATTCCTTCTACAATAGATTCCTTCTTCTTATAGGCCATCTGGAAAACAGTAGGCTTGCAGGCCCTGCGGAACTGGGCAAGGCTCCGCAAGGCCCGCACCTCCTCTGGCAATTGGTTCCACCACTGGGGGGGCTACAATTGAGAAGGCCTTTTCTCTCAGTGCCCCCCCTCCAGGTGTGTCATCAACAGGAATCATCTGCAGGACCCAGAGCAATGCCTCCTCTCCTCCTAGGCTTGGGGAAGGGAGCCAGTAACCAAGCTAACATTTGCTGCATTCCCAGATCAGCGTACTTGATTTGTGCTGTGCCTCCAGTTGCTTCATCATAGGTGTAGTCCAGGAGTGGCCAAACTGCGGCTCAGGGACCACATGTGGCTCTTTCACATATATTGTGTGGCTCTTTAAGCCCCCACCACCTCACCAACCGGCTAGGAGAATTCATTTAAAGTTAAAATTGCTTTCTTTCCACCTCTCCCCCCTATCTATTTGCCTTCCTTCCTTCCTTGTGGCTCTCAAACATCTGACGTTTATTCTATGTGGCTCTTACCTTTAGCAAGTTTGGCCACCCCTGGTCTAGTCTTTCCCTTGCTTTGTTCTCTCCTGACCTCTAAAGCCCCCCAGACAGCAATTACAGCCATCTGATGTCCTGTACACATTCTAACTAGGAAGCCCTGAAACCAGGAGTTGTTTTCATCCACCAGCTCTGTTACCTGGGAGACGGCCTCTTCCATAAAAATCTCTTCCTCCATCCCGTCTGCCTCATCGTGCTCTTCATCATCGCTGCCGCTCCCACTTTCTTGCTCATCTACAATCCAGGTGGCCTGATAGGCAGATGTGCCTTTGGGGACCTTCTTGGACATCTTCTTGGTCCGCTTGAAGGATTCTACAGGGGTATGGGAGAAGGCCAGTCAATATCAAACACAGAACGCTCACCATCAGGGCCAAGCCTCCTCTTTAACAGCAAAGAAGTGGAGCTAAGTCCTTGGACCTACAGCATTGTACACTGCATTCTTGAAAGGATGCAATACAAGTAGGCATCCATAAACACAAGTGCCAATCCAGAAGAATCATAGAGTTGGAAGGGACCCCCAGGGTTATCAAGGCAGGAAATTCACAAATGCCTCCCCCTACATTCACAGGATCTTCATTGCTGTCAGATGGCCATCTAGCCTCTGTTTTAAAACTTCCAAGGAAGGAGAGCCCATCACCTCCCGAGGAAGCCCGTTCCCGAGGAACTGCTCTGTCAGGGAGTGCTTCCTAATGCTGACCTGGAATCGCCTCTGATTTAATGTCAACCCACTGGTTCTGGTCCTACCTTCTGGGGCAACAGAAAACAATTCCACACTATTGTCTATACCAGGGGTGGCCAAACTGTGGCTCTGGAGCCACATATGGTTCTTTCAGATATATTGTGTGAATCTCAAAGCTCCCACTGCCCCATTGGTCAGCTTGGAGAAGGCATTTCTCTTTTAAAATCACTTCTCCAATCCAAGCCAGCTGGCAGCTTGGAGAATGCATTTAATATTAAATTTGTTTTCTTTCCACCTCTCCCCTCCTCCCCATCTATTTTCCTTCCTTCCTACCTACAAGCAAATGTTCATGTCTTGTTGCTCTCAAACATCGGATGTAGATTCTATGTAGCTCTTATGTTAAACAAGTCTGGCCACATCTGCGCTGCTCTAACGTCTTGCGTGGCACATCTATTACTTTCACTTGCTACTGGGAAGCCTTAGGAGAGAGTTGGGTGAGACACATGCAGACAGACACCATTTCCCCAAATAAGACAGAGTTGGCCAAAACAAAGAAGGGAAGAAAGCACAGAAGGGTCATCCCTCCAAGCCACCCAGACTTCACCTGCTGCCTCACTTAGCTCTTCTGCGGTGGGCCAAGTCTGCTCTCCATCCATGGGATCAGGGACAATCTCTGACTGCAGCGACTCCTGCTTGCAAGGATTGGCCCTCATTAGGACCTGCACATCCTCCTCCATCTCAGCCACTTCACCGAAAGGGTCATCCTAGGAAGCAAGAGACAGAAGCATCAGTGCTGCCACTTGAGAGCCAGAGGGAAGAGTTTTCTAACTCACCGGAGATGGCAGTCCTCCTCTGACCTTTTAGACACATAATTCCTCCCTCGGTCACAGTTTTCCAGCAAGGCAACAGAACTCACCTGTATCTGCACACCTTGGCCTCTTCTAGGTTGCCCTTTAGCAGCTCTCAGGTTCCGTCCAAATGGCTCTGGAGTGGCATCCACCTGGCTCATTTGAAAGTCCCCGTGGCCCACAATATGCACCAAACTGTTTACGTTCAAGCTCCGCCCTCTCACGTAGCCGGACACTTTCAGAGTCCCCACTAAAGCACCGCCTGGCCCAGGAACAAATTCCACAGCATCAGCCAGCAGGTGTGCTCGTCGGTCCCGAAATGCCAGGTGCCGCTGTTTCTGGGTGGCGAGGTGACGCAGCAGGAGCACAGACTCCTGTTCTGTGTTGAGGGGAAAGAGCTTGGCCTCGGGGAATCTCTTCTCAGTAATCTTCCTCAGTTTTTTCTGCAAGTCAATTTGCTTCTTCAGCGGTTGGTCAGCAAGACCCTGAGCAGCAAGGCCTACGGACAGCACAGAGACGACAAGTTTGGGCCTTGACAAAGCAGTGCTGAAGCCAAGAGAACCTAGGCAAATTCCCCGCAGCAGAGCAGACTCAACACACAGTATGGCAGGAAATGCCATACAAAAGCTTAACACCCTCATAACGTTCCTTAGAAGTCCACTGCCATCCCTTCCAATCATTCTGCCTAAGACAGTCAGTGCAAAACAAGCACAGTCTTGTTCGATCAGAGCAGGTACTCCATATAGCCTCTTGCTTTCATTCCAGACCAGCCAAAACAGAAGTGCATAAACTGGTGGGGAGGAACGGTGGCTCAGTGGTAGCACATCTGCTTGGTAAGCAGAAAGTCCCAGGTTCAATCCCTGGCATCTCCAAGAAGAAGAAGATGATGAAGATATTGGATTTATATCCCGCCCTCCACTCTGAAGAGTCTCAGAGCAGCTCACAATCTCTTTTATCTTCCTTCCCCACAACAGATACCCTGTGAGGTGCAAGTGGAGGAGTGGGGAATCAAACCAAGTTCTTCCAGATAAGAGTCCGCACACTTAACCACTACACCAAACTGGCTCTCCTCCAACTAAAAAGGGTCCAGGCAAATAGGCATGAAAAACCTCAGCTTGAGACCCTGGAGAGCTGCTGCCAGTCTGAGCAGACAATACTGACTTCGATGGACCGAGGGTCTGATTCAGTATAAGGCAGCTTCATGTATTATGTTCTGGTCCTCTCTATCCTCGCTGTTTGGTGTTCAGAGGTTCAGTGTCTCTAAACATGTTAGCTTCGTTTAGCACTACTGGCCTACAGCTAGTGATAGATCTACTCCTCGTGAAAGCCACTAACAAGTCTTGGAGAAGCTTTGCCAATTCACCTCAACTGCCCATCAACAGGTCTACACTGCAGGGGTTTTTCCTGGTCATCAAGGCAGACCCACCCTATTACATGCTATAAGAAATCCACATTAGCCAAAGTTCACCAACCAATACATTGGGGGGGAAGGTATTGGTCACACTCACCATAGCTGGGAAGCCCCTGTGC
Organism: Heteronotia binoei; assembly: GCF_032191835.1. NCBI lineage: Eukaryota > Metazoa > Chordata > Lepidosauria > Squamata > Gekkonidae > Heteronotia > Heteronotia binoei. The sequence continues at coordinate 34,218,294 of NC_083240.1, forward strand.
AAATATGCAGGAAAGGCAGTAATTGCCAGCGGCATCCCAACCTTCCAGTGGATCCAGCACAAAAAGAAGGGTGTCGGCGACCTTAGCAAGGTCCAGAACAGCAAGAAGGTTCCCTAGAAAAATAAAAATTGCACTGACGATGGAACATACCCCAAGTATGTCTACGGACAGCTGAATCTGTCTGTGAAGATGTCCTCACCTCTGTCAGCTACCACAAACTGCCATCGCAATTTAGAGCGGGGACACAGGAAAACAAAGCCTGGGAGGCCCCTCTCGGTCTGGTGCGCAGCAGAAGCCTCGCTGCTTTGAAACAGGTGCAAGACGCTTTGGCTGTTAACGTTAGCATGCAGTGGGACCACAACCACCAGGCGTGGTGGCCCATCCTTGTGGCCTAAGTTTCGCTTCTCTGCCAGCACCTACAGCCACAAGGGGGGGAAAAGATGAGTCCTTTTTGTCCTTCCTCAAAGCAGCAAGTAGCTTTAGCTCCTCTTGCCTCCCATGCCCATTGCTAAGCTCACCGCCTCCTTGGACTGCTGACGGAGCTGCAACGCCCGATGCTTGCGATCCAACTTGGCCAAGTTTCGGCGCTTTTGGCAGCTGAGGGTTTTGACAGAGACCCCGACTAGGAAAGGGGAAAAAATGCATTTGAAGATAGACGATGCCAGTTCAAATAACTATAAATTATGAAATGCTAATTTAATGCTTAATTTTATATTTTATGTTAGTTTTACATGTTGTAAGCCGCCCTGAGCCACCTAGTGGGAAGGGCTGGATATAAATCTCAGATAAAATAAATAAATAAATAAAGCCCTACAACTTTTCTGCCTACTGCCCCAAAGGCCTTTCGAGAGACTTCACAGACCTGCTGAAAATGCTTGCATAACTGGAACCCACATCACCCTTACGGCCAATGTAAGCTGAAGTCTTCTGAGCAAAAATTCTACTTTGTGAGCTACTGGCATTAAAGTTGTGAGTTACTGACATTAAAGTTGTGAGCTACTGCATAAATTAGCATGCTCTGGGGTCATCCTTCCTGAGCGAAGACAAAAATGTGTGAGCTGGAGGCTAAAAATCTGTGAGCCAGCTCACGCTAACTCATCTTAGAAGGAACACTGCTTATGACCCTCCTCTTCAGTCTAAAGGCCCTTTACAAAACTTTATCGCTTGTTAGACAGGGAACATAAGAACATAACATTAGAGAAGCCATGTTGGATCAGGCCAATGGTCATCCAGTCCAACACTCTGTGTCACACAGTGGCCAATATGTGTGTGTGTGTATACACACACACATACACACACGCTCATATTATAGATAAACACACACTGTGGCTAAATAAGAATATAAGAGAAAAGTCTCTTAGACTTTCAGGTGGGGGGAACAGTTTCGTCGCTGTCCCAAACCGAAAGCTTCTAACTCCTCCCCGCCCGGGAAGCTTCTAGAGACCCATCAAGGTGAGGCACAGAAGGCGCCAACCGGGTCCATCCCTGTCACCCTCCGGGACTTGATTAATTCTGCACGGAGACTCCGCGCCCGTCGTCCACGCCGCGGCTGCAGCCTTCCTCCGAGAAGGGAAAAGCGAGACGCCGTCTGCATGCCCCCATCCCCTAGCGCGCTCACCGTCGTGCCTCCGGGCGCTGTTCCGGCGATGCCTGCCGGCTTTGTGCGGTTTGTTCTGCTGCTTCAGGGCCCCGGCCCGGTGGGCGCCTCCGCCGCCCGCATCCTTCGGGACAGCCATGCTTCGCTCGCAGGCCTTGCAGGACTTCCGGGTCACGAACCGGAAGGGGCGGCTTCACGCGCCGGGCGGTTCTCGCGGTTCTGGGCGGCCTTCTGCTCGCTCACGGCTAAAAAGGAGCAGGGGTGCGGGAGGGGGCCCAAGCAAGGTGCGAAGGCCAGAGCTAAAGCCCTTTTTGCAGCCTCATTTCGCCCCAGCATGGACGCCTTGCTCTCACATTTGCCCTCCTTTTAAAAAAAAGGTAATGGTAGTCCCCCGTGCAAGCACCAGCCGTTTCCGACTCTGGGATGACGTCGCATCACGACGTTTTCACGGCAGGCTTTTTACGGGGTGGTTTGCCCTTGCCTTCCCCAGTCATTTACACTTTACCCCCAAACAAGCTGGGTACTCATTTGTCCGACCTCGGAAGGATAGAAGGCTGAGTTAACCTGGAGCTGGCTACCTGAACCCAGCTTCCGTTGGGATTGAACTCAGGTCATGAGCAGAGAGCTTGGACTACAGTATTGCAGCTTTACCACTCTGCACCACAGGGCTCTGTTCCAACCTCTTTGCTCTGTCCCAACTCCCAACTGCTAGGTGGGCCCTGTAGATCCCCCAAAGTGGTAACTTGCATTCAGACTAGAAATCAGTTCCCCTGGAGGAAATTGCAGCAACTGAGAACAAACTTCATGATATAATACTCCACTAAGGTCCCTCCCAAGGCTGCACCCCCATATCTCCAGGAATTCTCTAACCTCATCCTCACTCTCCTTTTGCTCCCCTAAAATGATTCCATCTTTTCAGCCTTGCTGTTGCTGCTTCAGCCTACAATTCCCTCACTGGAGTCGCTATACCATTTAATTCCTCCTCAAACACCACCTTATCCATGAAGCCCCCTTGTGAAATGAAATCTGCCCATCCATGTAATTGAATTCATGTTTATTTCTGTCAATGTTCTCATCTCACATGTGACACACACACACATGAAACTGCCTTATACTGATTCAGACCTTTGGTTCATCACAGCATTGTCTACTCAGACTGGCAACAGCTCTCCAGGATTTCAGACAAGGTCTTTCACATTATTGTCTACTCAGACTGGTCCTTTTTTAACTGAAGACCCTGGGAATTGATCCAGGGAATTTCTGCACGCAAAATAGTTGCACTACCACTGAGCTACATAGTCCAAAGCTTCATCAGACCAGTGAGAGCTGCCAATTTCTCCACCCCCTCCCCCAGCACCTCCTTCGCTCTCTATCAAGTTTCGGATTCAGCATATCAGAGAGGTCTCTGAAAAGCACCTGCACATTGGCACACCACAAAGAAAGAAATGGAATAAGGCCTTCAACACGTGTTCTGATTCCATTTTCTTATCGCAATGTCCTAACAGTCCCTCTTCTTCAAGCAGTTTGATCTTTTCCTTAACCAGAGCTGCAGCCTTGCAAAGGGCAATTCCAGGGAAACTGGTGGTCAGATGCATCCGTAATATCAAGGCACGCGGGTTACTTCAACCACATTTATTGAATAGTGATCTTTTTTTACAGTTATTTACATGAAGCCAGACACTGCAAAAGCCTCAGAGCTCCAATGCACAGTACGAGGGCTTGCCCCTTCCAGGGAAAATGGCCCACAAGAAGCATCTGAGAAAGCAACGAACTCCCAGACCCACCCCAAAGAACCATTCCCCTTAGCACTCCGTCTACGAATGCGCCCCCATTCCCACTGCTGCCTTGCTCAATGACCACAAACAGGAAGGGAAAATCTTTCTCAGAAGTGTGTGCTACTCTTCCAGTTCTGAGCCCGAGCTGGTTTTTTAAAAGGTGGTTGGCAGACACGGCAGCATAGTGGAAACCTGGGGCAGGGGGAATAGCGTTGCTACAGCTAACTTGCATCACTGGGCAACACCCTTGCCTGTTACAACCACTTTGGCATTTGCGGTAGTTGCAACAGAATCACCAAAGAACCAGCTGTGTTGTTGAAGGTATCTGAATTTGACTGTGTGAAAAAATATGTACTCTGGTAAGGAAAGCTAGCTGAAGGAGCTCATAACCCAAAGCTCATCTGACTCTCTGCTTACTTAGAGGCCAAACTGCTCCTAGTGTGAACATCTTCTGCCTTTGCATCTTAAAGCAACTGCCCTTCCACTGGATGACACCATTCTCTGCCTGTTCCAGGGACCCAACAAACAGGTGAGAGGGAAACGGTAACTCTGCATCTAGGGAGAGCATTCTGCTTTAAAAGCAAGAAACTGCAACAGCAAGTCCCCCCCCGGACACTGAAATCCAGTTTGCCTTGCCCTCAACTCCTGCCTTATGTATTAAACGCCAATGTATGCTCTGCCTAAAGAGGCAAAGCCAGCGAATGGACTGACACAACACTGAGGCAGGAGATGCCACACACTGACCCAGAGCTACCAAAGCAAGTGGCCCAGCCCTGAACGTCAGGAGCTGGCAGCTCGTTACTCTGGAAACGAACCAACTTTTGCTATTTCAGCAGGAGGGACAACCCACCTCAAACAGCAGGGGGCTCCAGACAAAAGAGTACCCAGTATCTGAGGTGGGTGCTCCAGCTTGGCAGTCCTGGGTGACAGATGCGATGGCAGGGGGGTATTTCCCCACTCCTATCACATCCCGCTTCCAACCTTGTGTGTGAGACAACCTCTGTCAGAGTGAGTGGAAGCTAAAAATAGTACTGCTGGGGAAGACGGTAAAGTTTGGGGGCTGGGAAGGAAGACTGGCCCACAGCTGAGGAGGATGTCTTCATTTCAGGGGGAGGGGGGTGCTTCACATTCCCAATGGTTCACAGCCAGCAGGCCTTCAGGGCTCCATCGGCAGCAGCTTGGTTGTCTAGGTACCCCCCATCCTGCACTCTTACAGGCATGAAAAGGTGCAGAAAGGGTTGACAGTGCCTCATAGCTCCCGTGAGTCGAATTTAAAAGCTCCCAACTCTTCTTGCCCTCCAATCACCCTATTAATCTCTCAGCAGCTGATCAAAGAGAAAAAAAAACAAGGGGAAGAGCAAATTAAAACAGTTTTTTTAAAACACTCCTTTTCAGCTTTTGAAGTGGGGGGGGGGGGAGGGAGTTTCCCTAGGGCGTCTGGTTTCCTGAGGACTGCTCTACCAATGGAGACCAGAAGGAGGCGTCTTCTCGTCCTTGTTGCTTTCCAGAGAGAAGGGTGGGATCCGGACATCAAAATGAGAGCCATCAGGCCGTTCAAAGCGGAAAGTGCCCCTGGGGAGCCAAGCAGAAAGCAGAGTGAAGGCCTGGCAGATCACAGTAGTAAATGTTCCAGAAACCAGGGGGAACGGCAGCGACAGAGATGACCTCCCCACACCCAGCACCTCCTCCTCCTTCAGCATTCTGACAAAGAATGTGGAAAAGCTCCCTCTCCTGACCACAGTGACTCTTAACGGCTAGTGCTGGTAATTGTTAGCAACTTGATGCTATAGAGGAGAAAGAAGCAAAGCTGTTCCTACTGGGGACCCAAGGCACCAGAGAGGCCAGCCCTGATCACATGCTCCCACGCTCCTGGGAGGCTCATCACCCAGGAGCCCTGCTTTCTACAGTTCCTAGGGGTTCCCAGGGTGTGTATTCTCATTCACCAGTTCCGTACCACATGTGGCCACTGGATGCCTGCAAAGAGACGTGGCTGCTGTACTGGAACGCTGGCTGCTCTTTGGACAGGACCGGCTCCTGTGGAGAGACAAAGCACGATTACAGATGGCCAGAATGGGTGAACGCCACACAGGATCTTCCTGCCAAGGGAAATGAGTCGCTGCTGTCAATCATGACCCTTCCCTTTCCACAGCCTTCCCAAAGCACAGAGGTCATTGCATCTATGAACAAATACATTCCAACCCCCCCAAAAGAATTAAAACAGCTAAGGAAGCTGAGGCGGGATTTACTCTTGTACACCTTTTTGTACCCTCAGTAACCCAAACAACCTGCAGCTTTCTGGCACTCATACATATGAATATATTAGGTTTCCAGGCTACCCAGATAAACTTTATTAGACTCCAAGCTTCTCCTTCACAGACAGTATGCTTAAAATATAGTTAGAAAGGCAAAACAATAGATAACGTTAGTACATTTGCTCATACAGTTATACAATTATAATTCAGTCTCAGTTCTATAGCCAAGCATCATTCTATAGTCAAGCATGATACCCGCTAAAGCATTAATTCTATGAAAAGTCTAAGTCCCTATTCCAGGGACTACACCCTGTTAGTCTACATTTTTTTTTTGGTTAGAAGCCTCTAACCTAATTTTCTTGGCTTGACCAGCACAGAGACAGCCTTCTGTCTCTGACACAACTCAGCAGCTTTTTCACAAAATCCCTGGGTTTATAAAGAGTCCCCCCCCACCCCCGGAAACAGGTATCACTATCTTATCATATGCGCCATCTACATTCCAGATTCACCAGCTGCATTAGCCATTCACCCTCTGCCAATGGACTGGGTATCTTTACTCTGTCTCAGGGGTGGCCAAGGGTAGCTCTCCAGATGTCTTTTAGCCTACAACTCCCATCAGCCCCAACCAGCATGGCCAATGGCTGGGGCTGATGGGAGTTGTAGGCAAAAACATCTGGAGAGCTACCCTTGGCCACCCCTGCTCTGATTGTTCTCGTACCTTTTAACATCAATAATTATGCTGCCAAATCAATCTTTTTAAGGCTAAGATTGCCCTCAGATAACTTTTACCTCTAACCTACTTTTCTAGTAGCTCTCTCAGCTTAAGTGCTTGATAGTGCTGGATAGCTAAGTGCTGGACCCCTTATGGCCAATTTCTTAAGAGAACCAACCCCAAAAGAAATTCTGCCACAGAAACCTCGGAGGGCTGCCAGGGCTTGGCTGATAACAAGAGGCACTGAGGATTAGCTGCACCCTTATAAGGGAAGGAGGCCCCCTCCTTACTACAGACAGCCTGTTCTCTCTCATACTTACTCGGCCCACTACACCCCGACCACGGACAGTCTCCAGTGTGCCAGACAAGCTGAATATCCGCCAGTGCCTTTCACGGAGCTGCACCACTTCGTTGTCCAGATTCTCCAGGCGGATACAGTAGCGCCACTGAAAGACAGAGAAGGGGCGGAATCACCGTGGGAACCAGAGCCAAGGCTTCACGGAACAATCGGAAATGTCCTTCCCTGCTCCTCTTGGCCTGAGGTCAGTACAGAAGGACTGTTAAGAAGGAGACTCACCCAGTAGACGTGAGAATTCTGGGCTTCCTGTAAAGAAAGAGAAAAGACTTCTGTCATACGTTAATCCCCAGGCCAGAGTACCTCAGCTGCTGAGACAAGGACCACCACAAGCAGACTGTGCTACTCCCAAGGGACTTGCAAATCCCACATCTGTGGGGAGACATGCAAAATATTATTCTCTAGCCAGAACTGCTCCATGTACAGCAAGAGAATGCCAACAATAAGGAACCAATATGCTTCCAAGGTCACAACAGTGGCCTGTGAGAATCTCACACTGTTACAAGTAGAACAATCCTTATCTTCTTGCAACCCTTGGCCAGATAAGGGAAGAGTCAGTGCAGGCTCTCTGGCAGTGCAAGGAGTCACAAACTTCTCTTTCAGTCCTTCATTTTGCCAGCCTTGTTAGCCTGCCCAAACTGGAAACAGGCCAGTACCTTCCACTTCTATACAGTTACAAAGTCTGTAGAGAAGCTCTCCTCTTGTAATGCCTTTGCAACCTAACTCTACCACCTGATTGTGCCAGAGCGTGGGATCCATGGCTGAAAAGTTGGCGAGTTTTCAGTCTCAAACATGTAAACGTCTATAATGAAGCCTAGAAGAACAACCAATTGATGTCAAGCCCAGCACTTACTCGCATGCCCATGTAGAAAGGGATGACAGTGACACGGATGTTTTCGGTGGTTTCCCGGTGCACGTCGGAGAGTTCCAACCAGGGATGGTTTTTCTCCTGCCAAGCACACAGTGTATCTCTCGCCACAAAGGGTGGAACTGCAAAAGATGTCCCAAGGAAAACTACTTCAGCACAGAAGATGTTATGGCATGCTGCAAATGCTCCCCCTTGGGCATGACATCCAGCTTTATAAAGAAGAAAGCAAGAGTTTGCTATTCTGTCCTCCACCAGTGAAAAGAGCATCTCCTCCAGGGTAAAGTGAAGGACTAAGAGTTCCCTTCTCATCTTTCCATCATCAGTTTTTTCCCCAACAGCTTCTCCTAGTACAGCCATCAAGTAGAATGATGTTTCCCTTCTTTCCCCCACCGAATCTAAGGTGGAGGTTAGGAAGAGAGATGAGAAAGGCAACCCAAAAAACCAGCCAGCTTCCTTGCTGGACTGCTATTAGCTGAGAACCTCCAAGAGAGCATTTAACCTTTACTGTGGTGCTCTAGGTCACTTCTTCCCATGTCACTGGCAGGCTAGGCCCATGACAGACAGTGCTGCCATCCACCTGATTCCAGGAGACACTACAATGTCTCTAGGAGCGGGCATCTGCAGGGCTGGGACTTGGGAGCTCAGCTTCTATCATGGCCTAACACTATGATGCACGTGAGCACAACATCTTACGAACCAATGCTGTATCCAGAAAAACCCGCTGAAGAAGAGAGAGCTGTCCCAATCTCCCTTTCCAGGATATTTCGCTTCCTCCATTAAAGGCATATGGAACACAGGCTCTACGGAGTGTGTTCCATCTCTTCAGGCAAAAAGGAAGGCATCCCGTCTCATTCATTTTGGGCTTTTGTGGGGGGAGGGGCAGCATTTTCTTTATTCTGCCCTCCAGGGCTAAAGTCAGCTTTATGCCAAGCAAACCCTTACACTCTCACTGTCATGCTTTAGGTCAATTTTAGGCACGTTAGCTGGACAGTTACCAGAGCACCTCAAGGACATTTCAAAGTCCTTGCAAGAAGAAACAGGATGGCTGCTTAGTTAGCCACTGGGGGGAGCTACCCTCTTCCTCCCGGAATGCACTCACAGCAAGCCCAGTGTCCTGTTCTAAACATTCTTGTCATGGATTTTGGCAGTTTCCCCCAGAACAAGGAGTTACCTTTTGTCTGATCATACATGAGGAACCGTTCAAACAGCTCATGCTGGATGGGCACTTGATCCGTGGATGTGTATGGAAGGATGTCTTCATGGCTTACATAGTCAAGTCCTGGGAGAAAAACAGATCACAACAATGTTAATAAATAAAACCATACATCTGATTGACACAATCCACAGCATAGGCTCATAAAAAGCCAATTCCCAGCTTGCAAGTACTGTGGACTTGCATGCCTGCACAAGCATCTTCTCCAGCTGTCTGCATCTTTCTCCATTCTCTCTTCAGACTCATTCCTGTAAGCCTGTACTATGGACAACAGAGGGGCACCACTGAAAACAGCAGTTCTATGTCTTGCAAATTTGGGCTTTCTTCAGGTTTGTAGAGAAATCCCCCCTGCATCTTCCTAGCTCCATTTTGCAGATCTATTGATCCACACTCTACAGCTCAGTTTGGGATTACATATAAGATGTTTTGATTATGATACTCACTTACCCAGATCATATTATACTTATCAGTGCTGCTCCCCAAATAATATTGGGATCATTTACCTCTTGTGTCTTACAGGCCTTTAATGTTCAGTCACAGTGGTTAGGATTTTGTTTAATTGTACAGGTCTGGATCCTTGACTGAGCTCTTGAAAGACAGCTTGAGGGTGCAGAAGCATAAGCTGAAAGTGCAGAGGTACATCCCTGAGGCCTCTCTACCCAGAATGGCCACTTACTCACCTGGTATTGCATAGAGGGCTCTGCTGTCATCATGGTTTGCTAAGAAAGTCACAGCTTCTGTCTGGGATCTCTGGGACTGAGGGACAAAAATGAGAACAGTGTTTACAAGGGAAAAAAACAGTCTTGGATTTCAGCCCCTTGGCAAAGATTTTTTTTTTGGTCCATGATCACACCAGTGTCACTGTTATCTCTATCCCATAACACACATGGTAGCAGCTATTATTTTAAAATTAAATTAGATATTAAAAATGGATTCATAACCACAAAGAGTCTAACAAAAAAAAAAAAGTGGTCCAAAGGGGCAGGAGTGGGTAGAATTTTGAAGGCTAAGTAAGTCCAAAGACTTCTCACAACTATGTTCTGCGGATCGGGCAACAAGAGTATTTCTACCCTATATGGGTGTACAGGACAGTTCACAACTAAAGAAAAAATTAACCCACCCAATCCAGTCAAATTCCCTTTAAAAAGTCATAAAGCATATCAAATTGGAGACACAGAAGGAAAAAACTCCTACTAGTAAAGCAATCCCTCAACCATCCATTCAAACCATCACAAAACATCAGCTCAGTAGAAGAGAAGCACTCACTATATGGGGGCAGTCACGAGCATCTATGAGCACTTGGTAGTAGGTATGTGTCTTCCCCTTCACTTCTTTGGATCCGTGGCCAGCTGAATTCTCACCCCTGAGCAGAAGGATATCACAGCTTACAGGCTTCCCTGTGAATGCCCCTACAGCAGCCAGCTTCCTTTTCAAACTGACAAGTGTGGCCAGACAGTCTCCGGGTGGCACAGAGCAGTGTCTCCACTTTTCTAGGGAAAGCACCCACTAAGAAGCTTCAGTTTCTGTCCTGAAATTGAGGTTTCCACCCACATTAAATCCACACCCCCCAAAATTTGTAAGTCAAAAGTCCCGTTGGCAGCACACCATTGTATCACCTTGGTGGACCCTCAGACTCCAGGATATGTCATCTGCAGGGTTAATGAGCAAGTCCAGAGAGCAGGGCAAGGACACACTTTGTAAAACTGAACTTTCCTTCATATTTGAAACAGGAGGTGGGAAACAACCACGTTACAAAACCACCTCAAAAATCTTTAAATAAAACCCAGCAACTTTCACACACCTAAAAACAATGTATACCACTGAAAATTTTTTAAAAATCATCAACTGCTAAGAGTGTATACATGCTTTCCTCCAACATTAAATGGGCATTTAATAAATTGTTATTTGTCAAGGTTTTATTCTAAATGGTCTACTGAGGAAACATTTTTGACCTCATGCCAATGAAGCATCTGCACAGCTAAGGTACTGTGAACTGCCTTTCCCATGCTTTCCGCAAAGTTCCTGCACCTTTTCAGCAATAAAGTGCATGGATGCATCCAACTCTTCCCCAAACACTTACTTTTCAGGCACAGGAGAAGTAATGTCTCGATCATACAACCTAGCTTGCCAAGGAAACAGAACTATTCCCCGATATCCAAATACACTGTGGAGGAATAACTGAAAGAGAGAGGAAGAGGATCAGGACAAGGCACACGTGGACTGAACCCCTCCCCAAATGTTTTTGCTGTATTAAAAGAAAATCCAACATTAAGGAGAAAAAAGACAACTTTGGTGAAATTGCAAAGCAGTCCATGCAAGTAGTTTTCAAAAAGTCTCCTTGGACACCAGCCCTCAACTGCTTTGGTGAATTACCATTAGAATGTTTGCGACACACCAAAATGATATGGGTTTGACTGATGAGACCTGACTGCTTAGAGGTAACTGTCGCTATGATTTATAAGTGCCTAGGCACTGGCAGTGCATAGCCAGGGGAGGGGGGGACGGGCCTTCCCCTCACAATGCCAACTGGGAAAGGGACATCAAACAAGGGGATCCTGAAAGTACTGCTAGGAGTCATGGCCAGAGACCACAAATATGTGCAGGAAAAGCATTCTCCCTCCACACACACGCCCTCAAGTGACACTATATTACCCCCCTACCCAATCTCATTTTGGAGCCTTCCCCTCCACACACACACCCTCAAGTGACACTATTATCCCCTTACCCAATCTCATTTTGGAGCCTATCTGTTGACCCCAGGCCCTTACCTGCCCCGTTTCATATTTGCCATTCTGTTTTGGCACTTCAAATACACCCACTGTCTCCAGTACTTTGCCTTCAGGACGGTTCCTGGGTGGGCGGAAACACAGCAAAGAAACACATGAGAGTCACTATGTGGTTAAGTAGAGAAGAGTCTGAACGTCCGTTCAAGATCCAAATACAACTTTCAGGCTACTGTTCAGTCACAAGCCTGGCAGACGGCCTTTTCCCTTGTATATAGGCTCCATTCTCTCACCAAAGAGGAGGTCATGTTGAATGAAGACAACTATTTAGCCACAGTTCTATGCAAAGCTAGGGACCATCACAGGGACCACTAGCTTAGATGCCTATTTAGAAGAAGCAGGTAAATTCAAACGCTAGGTCTATGACACATCTTTGCCACCAAAGCCAAATAGCTCCTTCAAGCTCAGAAGCACCCAAAATGCCCAATGCTGGTTGCCAACAATATGGAGGGATACTCCTTTCCTGCCCCATGTGCAGGGTTCCCAGGGGAGCATCTAAGCGATCACTACTGGAAGCAGGGCATTGGGCTTAGCCAAGCTATCTACTTAAGCCAGCAGAAGATCCTTATATAAGAACATTAGAAGAGCCTTGCTAGATCAGATTAAAAGTCCATCTAGCCCAACATTCTGTCTCACACACTGGCCAACCAGTTCCTCTGGACAGCCAACAAAAGAGCACAGAGGCCAAGGCTTTCCTCTGATGTTGCCTCCTGGCTTGGGATGCAGAGGCTTTGTACCACTGAATGTCAAGGTTCCGCTCCGTCACCATGGCCACTGATAGACTTAGCCCTCATGAATCTATCTAATCCCCTTTTAAAGCTGTTTACTCCTGAGCCATCATGACATCCTCTGGCAGCAAATCCCACATTCTAATCACTCTCAGTGTAAAGCAGTATTTCCTTTTGTCCATACTGAACCTACTGCCCATCAGCTTTATTGAATGCCCTTGAGTTTCTTTGTCAACTCGAGAAGAGGAGGGATGGTGTCTCAGTGACAGAGCATCTGCTTGGTAAGCAGAAGGTCCCAGGTTCAATCCCAGGCACCTCCAACTAAAAAGGGTCCAGGCAAATAGGTGTGAAAAACCTCTACCTGAGACCCTGGAGAGCCGTTGCCAGTCTGAGTAGACAATACTGACTATGATGGAACAAGGGTCTGATTCAGTAGAAGGCAGTTTCATGTTTGAGGGATGGGGGCTCAGTGGTAGAGCATCTGCTCGGTACGAAGGTGCCAGGTTCAATCCCCACCATTTCCAACTAAAACCGGTCAAAATAGGTGCAAAAATCCTCAGCTTGAGACCCTGGAGAGCCACTGCCAGTCTGAGTAGACGATACTGGTTTTGATGGAACAAGGGTCTGATTCAGTATAAGGCAGCTTCATATGTTCAGAAGACGACGACGAAGAAGATATTGGATTTATATCCCGTCCTCCACTCCGAAGAGTCTGAGTGGCTCACAATCTCCTTTACCTTCCTCCCCCACAACAGACACCCTGTGAGGTGGGTGGGGCTGAGAGCGCTCTCACAGCAGGACAACCTCTGCCAGAGCTATGGCTAACCCAAGGCCATTCCAGCAGGTGCAAGTGGAGAAGTGGGGAATCAAACCCGGTTCTCCCAGATAAGAGTCTGCACACTTAGCCACTACACCAAACTGGCTCTCATATGAACATATGTTCAGCTCTCTCCACCCATGAATAAATTCATAAACCTTTATCATTCCCCCCCACCCCGCCGTCCCACACACACTCCCAGCTGTAGTCGTAGTCCTTGACCTTCAGTTGATCAGTACGAACTGCTCTCTTTTATAGGGGCCAAATGAAGTGCACAACAGCAGACCCCACAATTACATGAAGGAAGGGATGGCTGAGGAAAGCAGCACCGCCAGTCTCCAGACAATACCAACGGGGCACAGCAGCCCTTTCCGTAGGGAGCGAAGCCAGGCCACTCACCGGGAAGACAGGAGGCGCCTCGGGGCAGGACCCGCCCATGGCCCTGCTGCCCCCACCGCCGTGCGAAGACCCCCCCAGGGCAGCGAGGACGCCGAGGCGGCCCTGGCCCTGCTCAGCGCCGCCGCTGCCAAGTAGCGACCCCGTGCGGCAGCCGCCACCGCGCAGGCCGACATCGACTCGGCCGCCGAGCCGGTCGCGGCTCTGAGAGAACGAATGGAGCCGGAGACTGCAAGGCCACAGCGGCCGTGGCCTCCCACAATCCGCCGCGCGGCGGCTCCAGCTCCCGCCGTCCTTTGCACGGCCGCTCTAGGCGCGAGGGCGGAGCCATAGAGACAGGGCGGCTATTGTTTAGTTTCCATCAGCCGCCACATGCCGTAGTAAGGGGGTGTCAGACATGCAGTCTGGGGGCCAAATCAGGCCTCCGAGCAACTGGCTGTCAGCTGCCTCCTTCTCCCTTTCTCTTGCTTCCTTCTGCATAACAGCTTGCTATGCAAGGCTTGTTCAATCGCATAGGAACAACAGAAGAAAACCTCTGCTTTCTTTGTTGGCTGAGGGTCCTCCCTTGGGGAGGAAGGGGTGGGGAGGCAGAGCTTGTTTTTCCAGGCTCTCTCACTCATACAGCAAAGCTACTGAGCGAAGCCTCTCTTCCTTCTATTGGCTGAGGCTCTCCCACAACCCTACCAGTCCTCTGGGGAAGGAAGGAAAGAGCCACAGTTTCCTTTGTCCAGTTCCCTAGATCCCATGGGAGAAATGCAAAGAAAGCACCTATATATATATTTAATTGTGTTTGTCTGTGTCCTTTGTAAAGTTTATATCTCTGTTACCTAATCTTAAATACGTACGGGCCTCAGATTCAGTGGGAGCTCACAGGAGCGCAGCTCCTGAGCCATGCTGAGAGTTCCACCTCCTTCTGAGAGTTCCACCACCTTGTCCATTGAATAGTATTGCAGCCGCATAACAATCCCTGGATGAGCTCCACCACTTATTTTTCTACAAAACAACCCCTGAATAGGTACATACATGGCCCGGCCCAACAGGATTTCATTTATGTCACATCCAGCCCTCATAACAAATGGGTTCAACACCTCTACTGTAGTGGGTTGATGGCAAACAGGATTCAGGCTGTCTGCAAGCGGGGAAAGGGCACCAATGGCAGCTGCGGGAACTGGGGGGTGGGGGGAGGGAGCGGAAGGCAGGAACCAACCACTTTAACGCGGCTGGAACCAGCAGAATTCAGACCTGTTGCTTCCTAAGCCGACTTAAGGCACACCTCAAGACCTCGGCGCCTACTTCCCTTAAGGCAAAGGTGGCCAAACTTGCTTAATGTAAAAGCCAAATAAAATAAACATCAGATGTTTGAGAGCCGCAAGACATGAATGTCAGATATTTAAGAGCCACAAGACAAGAAGGAAGGAAGGTTAATAGATAGGGGGAGGTGGAGGTGGAAAGAAAGCAACTTTAAAGGCATTATCTAAGCTGCTACCTGTCTTGGTTTGGGGAAATGATTTAAAGAGACAAATGCCTTCTCCAAGCCGGTCAGCAGGATGGTAGGGGCTCCAAGAAAATATGTGTGAAAGAGCCACATGTGGCTCCTGAGTCACAGTTTGGCCACCCCTGCCTTAAGGGAAGGGGAATCTTTCTCTTTTTTCCCCCTGAAGATATATGACTCATCAGAAGTAAAAAAATCATCAACCTCTATCCCCAACTGGTTAAGTTTGGACATAAGCACTGCTGTCCAGGATGAAATATACGGGTCCCTTTTCATACAATCAAGAAGGCAGAGAGCAAAGTAGGACACACATTTTGGCATACCAAGAATTTGTCTAAAGAATGAGGCTTGAATGCCCTCCATTTTCCTGGTAAATGCTGAGATCCATATGGGGATACCATAGAGAATTTGGGCTAGCGTTTTAGCTTTGAACACCTTAATTGCTGCTGGAACTAATTGGCTGCCCCTTGCAAAGAAAAACTGTTTCATTTGAGCAGCCGAACATTTAGCCAAGTTGACGGTGTTGTCACGATGTGAAACCCAACTTAACTTGTGATTAAAAGTGATCCCCAAGTATTTAAAAAATTTTGTTTGCTCAGTTGTTGAGTTGCCAGTAAACCATCTCTGTGGGCACCAGCAATTTGAAAAGACAACTACTTTAGATTTGGCATAATTGATAGAGAGTGAATTACAATTACAGTAGTCATAGAAGGCATTCAAATACCTTTCCAGGCCCACACTTGTGCAAGAAAGGATGGTAGTATAGGCTTCCCAATCCCCAGGTCCCAGCAGGGGATCCCCTGGTTTTACAGGCTTCCCCCCTCCCCCAGCCAGCTGGCCGGCGGAGGAAGCCCCGCCCCCACAGCCATTATGCACCTCCATGAACGATTCCCATAAGGAATGATGGGGAATTGATCCGCAGGTATTGGGGGCTCGGGGGGGGGGCTGTTTTTTGAGGTAGAGGTGCCAAATTTTCAGTATAGCATCTAGTGACTCTTCCCCAAATGCCCCCCAAGTTTCAAAAGTATTGGACCAGCGGGTCCAATTCTACAAGCCCCAAAAGAAGGTGCCCCTATCCTTCATTATTTTCTATGGAAGGAAGGAATTTAAAAAGGTGTGCTGTCCCTTTAAATGTGATGGCCAGAACTCCCTTGGAGTTCAATTCTGTTTGTCATGCCCTTGTTCCTGGCTCCACCCCCAATGTCTCCTGGCTCCGCCCCCAAAGTCCCCAGATTTTTCTTTAATTGGACTTGGGAACCCTATGGTAGTATCATCGGCATAAAGTAATAAGGGGACCGCTCGGCCTGCTAGTTTAGGCGGATGACCATTAATAGGGTTCAAAAATTGTACCAAGTCAGTTAAAAATAAATTAAAAAGATGCGGGGCTAGCATGCAACCTTGTTTAATCCCCTTTAACACTGGTATTTTGCTAGTCAAGTCACCACTAGAAGAAAATTTCACTTGGCAAAAAGTATTAGAATGAAGTTTCCTCAAGAGAAACAGCAGACGAGGGTCCATTCCTAGGTAACCTAGCTTAATCCATAGTTGGGCTGCCCGTTGAACTCGCCTAGTTGTGATGCCAGTATAAGACTGTGTTGATTAGGCGGGCTTTTTCCTCATTTGCTTTCAATGGTGTTTGTTGCCATCTCTTATAGTCCATCTTTCTGAGATGGACTAAAGGCGGATTACACAGAGTCAATACAATCAACAGGAAGGAACATTCAGTAAATGTTAACAGTGGGATTAGGGGTGTAGAACCAGCCAGAAATCTCAAAACAGAACTGAAGCAAAGCATTACATGATGCAAAAATGACATAGTAGGATCCTAGTTTCAGCAAGCTAAACACAGCAGCTGGCTATAGTGTTTAATGATTCATTCAGGTAACTCTGTGAATCATTTAGTACAGTGCAATTGTATTGCCTACACTGAAAAGCCCTCTTGAACAATCATCCTTTCCCTGGCTTTCCATGTTATCCTCACAACAACCCTATGAGGTAGGTTAGGCTGAGAGCGTGGCTGGCCCAAGGTCGCTCAGCGTGGCTTCCATGTAGGGTTGCCAAGTCCAATTCAAGAAATATCTGGGGGCTTTGGGGGTGGAGCCAGGAGACATTGGGGATGGGGCTAGGAGCAAGGTTGAGAAGCATAATTGAACTCCAAAGGGAGTTCTGGCCATCACATCTAAAGGGACAGCACACCTTTTAAATGCCTTTTGTCTATTGGAAATAATGGATAGCGGCACATAAGAACATAAGAGAAGCCATGTTGGATCAGGCCAATGGCCCATCCAGTCCAACACTCTGTGTCACACAGTGGCAAAAAATTTTATACATACACACACACTGTGGCTAATAGCCACTGATGGACCTCTGCTCCATATTTTTATCTAAACCCCTCTTGAAGGTGTTGAAGGCACCTTAGTTTGGGGCTCATAGAATTGTACCCCCTAGTCCAATCTTTTTGAAATTTGGAGGGTGTTTTGGGGAGAGGCACTGGATGCTATGTTGAAAATTTGGGGCGTCTACCTCAAAAAACAGCCTCCACAGTCCCAGATACCCACAGATCAATTATCCATTATGCGCTATGGGAATCAGTCTCCATAGGGAATAAAGGAGTCTCTCCTCCCCCCCACCTTTCTGATTACCCTGAAGCCGGGGGAGCGCCTCCAAATTGGGGGATCCCCTGCCCCCACCTGGGGATTGGCAACCCTGCTTCCTGCCTTAGTATCAGGTTTTGGGTTAGGTTTTAAGACGCTTGTTTTACTGTGCACCACTGTTAACAAATAGAAGTTTTATAGAAATGTATAGTATGTTTAAACGATGCTTGCCACACATTGCTGTGGGTCTTCAAGGACAAAGCACTTGCCTTCAGGAGGCTCCTAGTTCAACCCGCCCCCCGCCCCTCAGCGGGACACCTGCCATCAAAGAAAAGAGCTGGGCGTAGAGAAGTGAAGGACCCAGGCAGAAGAGGAGTCAGGAGCAATGTTCCCTCTGAGCTGTGGAGTCTTGGGAGCAAAAATTCTACTTTGTGAGCTACTAGCATTAAAGTTGTGAGCTACTGCAGAAATTAGTTTTCTCTGAGGCCATTTTTCCTGAGTTGAGACAAAAATGTGCGAGCTGGAGGCTAAAACATTGTGAGCTAGCTCAGTTTAGAGGGAACGCTGGTCAGGAGGGCCCTGCACAAGCCAGGGAGAAGGCTGCTTCGCGTGGGCAAGCCCGGCGCTGCTCCATCCAGCCCAGACAGGCTCGGCTCCTCCGACCAACGCCTCTCTCCGGGACTTCCACTAATCTACCCCACTGCCTCTCGCTGGGGCCCTCTTGCCTTCCCACGGAAGACTTGCTCGTTTGAAAGCCGAAAGTGGGGCTCTCTAGCCCGTTGCGATCTCTATGGTCATGCACTTTCATCTTAGCCCAGAAACGATCATGTGACTTGCCGGCCAAGATGGCGACCTCCTTGCGGCCCGGGAAGCGCCTGCGGCGGGCTTCGGCAGACCCTGAGCTGAGACGACTGGATTCAGAACTGCTGGCGGAACTCGAGGCGGCCTCGGCGGCCGGTCCCGGCCTGCCCTTCGATCTGGTTCGGAGGCTTCATCAAGCCCTGCGAGATGCGGGTGAGTCCCGACCTGCGCGATGGCGTTAACCTTGAGGGGGACGGGCAGCGGGTGGCCCGCTCTCTCTGGATCTAGGAGAAAGCCTGTTGAACGTAATGGGTCTTACTCTCAGGTATCCTAAAAGGTGACTAATTTTCCTGTACTTCGATAATATTACATACAGTTATTAATGGATTAATTGGAAAGAACTTATCGTTAACTTGTGCGAGCCATTGTCATGTAAGTTGGCCATGGCAACTAACTTCAAAGGCTTTACAGGAAGGCTGGGCACGTTTGCAGGGAAGGAGAGGGGCACAGATGAGACAGTATGGTGTACTGGTGTGTTGATGGGAGACCCAAGTTTGAATCCCTTTGCTGCTGCTGTGAGACCATGTTGATTGACACATTGGGCTGAATCTACCTCACAGAGTTCTGAGTATCAAATGAAGAAGATGATATTGGATTTATATTTTGCCCTCCGAAGAGTCTCAGAGCGGCTCACAATCTCCTTTCCCTTCCTTCCCCACAACAGACACCCTGTGAGGTAGGTGGGGCTGGAGAGGGCTCTCACAGCAGCTGCCCTTTCAAGGACAACCTCTGCCAGAGCTATGGCTGACCCAAGGCTATGCTAGCAGGTGCAAGTGGAGGAGTGGGTAATCAAACCTGGTTCTCCCAGATAAGAGTCCGCACACTTAACCACTACACCAAACTGGAAAGGAAAATAATGTGAGCTGTTTGAGGCTCACACTGAGAAGGGGGTGGGGTGATAAATGAAGAAATTAAGTAGATAGTTACAATGGCTAAATGGAAATGCCATTTAATGAAGAAATTAAGTAGATAGTTACAATGGCTAAATGGAAATGCCATTTTCCTTGGTAGTGTGTATCTGAATGCTAGTTGCAGGGGAGAGATTCACTTTGGCAACTGTACTTCTGTACTTCTGCTTGTGAGCTTTCTTGCCACTGTTGCCTGATTGCTGTGTGTGAACAAATTGAAATTAAACCGTGAAAAGCCAGAGGTAGCACTAATTGGGAAGGAAGTCTTGAAGGACATTGTTCTCCCCACTTCTGATGGCGTTTGACTGACCCATAGTGACTCAGTTAAAAGCTGTGGGGTTATATGAGATCCTGCTTTGTTACTGAAGAAGCACGATAATGCAGTTACAAGAAAAAAATGCTTGCTGCCAACAGCTTTGCCTGTAAGACGGCCCCTTACCTTGATGCAGCTGACCTGATGACTTGGATCCATGCCACAGTTTTTGTAGTGGTTAAGTGTGCAGACGCTTATCTGGCAGAACCGGGTTTGATTCCCCATTCCTCCACTTGCACCTGCTGGAATGACCTTGAGTCAGCCATAGCTCTGGCAGAGGTTGTCTTTGAGAGGGCAGCTGTTGGGAGAGTCCTTTCAGCCCCACCCACTTCACAGGGTGTTTGTTGTGGGGGAGGAAGATAAAGGAGAATGTGAGCCACTCTGAGATTTGGAGTGGAGGGTGGGCTATAAATCCAGTATCATCATCTTCTGAACACTGGGACTCACCTATTGTAATGCACTGCATGTTGGTTTTCCCTCAAAATCCATTCAGAAACTCCGACTGGTCCGGAATACCATGGCTGGTCTATTTGTAGGAGCTAGATGGGGCATGCATATTACTCCTATTCTGCAGACATTCTGTTGGCTGCCCGCTTGTTACTGGACTCAGTTAAAAGTATTGGCTGTTGCATACAAAGCCCTCCATGGCATTGGGCCATCTTATTTGTGGGACTGCCTCTCCCCCGTATTTCTCCATAATAACTTCATTTATGTCAGCGGGGGCTTCTGTGGGTGCCAACCTGCAAATGGTTAAATCAACACATGCTTGTTCACATGTTTTCTTTGTTGTGGCTCCCACCTGATGGAGTAGCCTGCCCCAGGAGGTCAGGAAATCTCTCACTCTACTGGCTTTCCCCAGACCATGCAAAACTGAACTATTCAAGAGGGCTTTTCTGTGCAGCTAATAGGGTTGCCCTGTATAAAGTGGTTTACAAATGATTAGCAATTGTGGTCTGTACTGCTGTGTATAGCTACTGGAAATAAGATCTTATATAATTTTTGTACTGCTTAAGGTGTCACGTCAGTACCTTTGCTATGCTTCAGTTCTTTCTGATGGTTCCAGACTTCTAAAGTCCTAGTGGCTTTATTGAACATCCCATTCTGCTGATTGTACTGACTCACTGTAGCAGTTAAGAGTGGTGGACTATAATCTGGAGAAGAGGTTTGATTCCCCACTCCTCCATGTGCAGCCAGCTGGGTGACCTTGGGCCAGCTGCTGTTTTCTCAGAGCTCTCTCAGCCCCACTTACCTCACAGGGTATCTGTTATGAGGAGAGGAAGGGAAGAAGATTGTAAGTTGCTCTGAGACTCCAAGTGAAGGGCGGGAGTGAATCCAACTTTTCTTTTTCTTCTTCTATGCGTAATCTGCCCTGAGTCCTTGTGAGAAAGTTGGAGTAGAAATAACACAAATAAACGCTGCGCAAAACAGGATGCTTGACTAGATGGAACCCCTTTGGTCTATTCCTGCAGAAGTTCTTTTATATTCTTAATGTTTCTAATTCTGTGTTTCACGATTGTAGAATGTAAATTCAGATTTGCATTAGAGCATGGACAGAGTGCCAAATAGAATTGCACTCATCTGCCTTTACAGTTGTAACAAAACCATTACATTCAGAGTATTATTTGCTGAACTTGCCTTAAAAATATATAGGGCCTTTGCTATGATTTGGTTCCAAGGTCCTAACAATGGACAATAGGCTTCTATTAGAGTGCTTGCATATCTCAAAGCACATTTCTCTAGCAAGAGAACATTATCAAAGTTCTGTTAGCATCCTTTGATAAGGAAAGCTTTGATAAGGAACCCCCCCCCCCCGCCTCAAGGACGGACCTCCTAGTCTGAAAGGAGCCATCTTGCCCACGCAGTAGAGATTGCATTTACTGACACATTCTCTGGAGTGAAACCAGAAACTGGGAGGATGAAGATGCCAGGAAGACGGGAGATTGGGAATAGAGAACAAATAAGTCCCTCAGGAATTGCCTCACCCTGGTAGAGACGGGTTTCTTTAAACCATTGAGACACCACAAAAGGCTAAGAGCGAGGATTTGTAACCAATCAATGAGACCTGCTTTGTTATCAGAAATTGTATAAATATGCTATGTTTTGTAAAGATGGGTTTGAGGAAAAACGCCGGAAGGATGGTGGCATAGAAAGATACGGGTTTTCCTCCTGCCACTGGTGGTAATAAAGGAATCTCTGGATCAACTCACTTGGAACTCTGGCTGTTGAGTCTCTTCAGTTGGGCTAGAGGGATTCAACTCTTGGCACAAATGGTGTGTGCAACACGTTACAGTTGCAAAATTAGCTGGCAGGCCTAACGGGTTTTCTTTTTCATTGTTGAAATAATTTGTCCCAACATTGATACTGTTGGCACCCCAACTTCTTACATAAGCAGTCCCTGCGCCCCCGTTTTCCTGTTCTCACATTTCAGTCTCGGTTTTCCTTCCTACCTATATTCACTGTGTCCTTGCTTGACCGCTGACGTATTCCATCTCTGGCAATCAACACACTCTGACTCTTGAGAGGCTTTTATTTTAATCTCATTGATTTTATTCCTAGGTTCTCAAGTGTATCTTCATGAACTTCTTGAAGGCAGTGAACTCTTTCTTCCTGAAGTGAAAAAACCTCCCAGGGTTTGTATTAATGGCTGTTTTCTATGTATAAAGTGACTGGAAACTGAGTGCTCTTTGGGGTTTAAAGGCCTTGTTCAAAGGAGCGTTTCCCCTTCTTTGACATATTAATTTCTACTTAAATATATCCCCTGAAAGGGATTTGAAGAAGTTAGTTATTTTTTAAAAAAATAATAGTATAATATTTTCACTCTTTGTCTTTTTACCTTTTCCAGAACCCAGAATTAGTCGCCCGGCTAGAGACACTCAAGGCTAAGCTAGCCAATGAAGAGTACAAGCGGATGACAAGAAATGTCAACAACCAGGTTAGGAGAGAATGCAGGGAAAATGTGAAACTGAGCAGACTCCATCATTTTTTTCGAATGCATGTTATGTTCTTAAGGCAACAATGAAAAGTAACATGGTGTGATTCTTTTTTCGAGGGAGTCACAGAGGATGGCTCATATTCAGAGAACAGATAGCCTGTCTTAACTCTGCAACACATTACCAGAGCTAGCTGGTATGCTTTCTGCTCTGCTGATGGGAAGCAATTGACAGAAACAAGGTGCCGAGAACATAGCAATTGCATCAGAGTCTATAATGAACCTGCCATAAGCTGCCATTCAGAGCAGAATTTGGAAAAGAGTTACAGCAGTTGAGAACCTAACATTTTTGTGGTGAAAAGGAGTGGAAATCCTGTTTCCTCTTTGTAGGGTAAAATGTGCAAGCTAAAACCTATGTAGCATGAACCTAGCTCTTTTGCTGCTAGTAAGCAGGGTTGTTAGTAGAAGTTGCTCCCCATTTCATACATCATAGTAAATAAAGAAGGCAGGAGATCTTATTAATCTTCTAATCTGAAGCACAACAGAGGGGAGAACTGTACAAAACTACAGAATTTACCTTCTTTTTCCCTTCTAGGAACTGAACCGATATGGCACTCTGGCTGACCTCGGAAGGCAAGGTACATTTAATATCACCGCCAAGGAGTTGTCAGGTGGCCTGAGCATAGCAAGTAGGAAGGGGGCCCTAGCTCAGTGTGTAAGGACCAGCTTTAGTATGTGTGGGGCATCTCCAGTGAAATGATTCCAGATAGCTGGTATCCAGAAAAGCTTTTCTCTTCTTGATACCTAGGAGAGCTGCCAGTCAGAGGAGACAATGAGGAGCTAAGTGGATCAGTACTCTGTCTCACTATAAATAAAAAGGGTCATCATAAAGTCTGGATGAAGTAGAACAGTTGCCTGGTCTTTGAGAGAGGCTCCTCTCTCTGAGAAAGTGGGCTGCTGGTCTGATCCATCAGGGCTCTTATGAAAGCAGGCAATGCTTCAGAAATCTTGGTCCCCAACACACATAAAAGCTTGTACTCTGGAATGGGGTGAGTGGGCTTGTCACAGTGCATTGACTGAACAGACAGCACATTTGATTATTTGTTTTAGTTTTCAGATTTGCAAAACGTGCACAAGTCCTACTTTCTCAGCTCCATCCTTGGAAAAGAGATAACTTTGAATAGATGGTTGGAGGCCCCTCAGAAAATCTTTGAACAAGTTGATCTGATAGTTCACAGTTCCTATGAGAATATTTATGTGGGGAATTTCTTCTAAGCTCAAAGAAGTGCTTGCGTACTATCAAAAGAGATGAATTGGAAGGTTTTGGTAGGGTCAGTCGGATAACATGTAATTGTCCTATTTAAGATAGCCATGCCCAAAAGACCCCTGTATCTCTGAGACGTGGTCTGTGTGAGACTATCTAATCTTTCTGAAAGTTCTTTGGTACAGATCTCAGAAATTGTGTCCTTTAATATTTAAATACGATAAGTGATCAGAAATGACATATATGTAATTTTTTGATTCTGTTTGCTTATGCAAGTATATTTTGTGTCATGGTGATTCTTTTCATATTTACTCATTTCAAGAACAATTCGATTGATTTAAAATAAAAATCTTTAAAAAGATAAACCTGAGTGATCTTTGGCTGGGATACAAGGTTTTCACTTGACACCTGGAAATAAACTTCTGACCTCTTCCGACAGAGGGCTATAACTATAGAGACTGGATATCAAAGAGAGAAGCCATCTCAATATAACCCAGTGATTTAGTGGTTAGTGCATCGCTTTGGAACAGGCAGAGAGACCCTTCATTTCCATGTTTTTTAAAAAGAATGCTTTCCTTCTGGGGGGCGGGGGAAGAGTTCAGGTTTCTCAGGTTATCTGCAGTGCCATCAGAAGGCAAAGTTATCTTGATAGTCTTTTGCAGCTTTTGAAAGAGAAAGGTGTTACTCTTTGAGGGTTTGCGGGGAAGATGCTGGTCTGGTAGGCTCCTATCCTGTGTCTCCCTTTCCAGTTAGGTCCACCAAAGCCGTGGTCATCACCATATTCAACTTCCTGGTGACTGTGGGAGCAACGTTTGCCTGCACCTATCTGGGCAGCCAGTACATCTTTACAGAAATGGCAGCGGTGAGTGACAATGGAGGGAAGGCTGGAGGGGGGGGACAAATGCACCAGCACCTTTTTATTGGCAGCAGTTCCTACCCACATAGCACAAAAAGCCTGCTGAGTTTCATTTTTAGAAATAAAAGACCAGCTAATGTAGATTCTAAGCAATGGGATGTGTGCTTCTTTGACATCTGCAAAAGCCAGGTGTACTGTCTGCGCCAGGCCAGAGCTGTGGCTCCCCCAGTGGAAAGGCACAAGGCAAAACTGACTTGTCTTTCCTCTTTCCCTCTAGCGGGTGCTGTCAGCTGTGATTGTTGCCTCTGTGGTGGGTTTGGCAGAACTGTACGTGATGGTGAGGACTCTGGAAGGGGAACTGGGAGAGCTGTAACCTGAGTGGACTCCTGAAGTCTTTCGGACCCTGATGCTTCAGCATATCAGGCTTCCCATCAAAGCAGTTGGAGATCACCTGCAAATCCAAGAAGGGGCCACCTCTCTATCTTCCCCAGCAGCTGCTGGCTCTGGACAAAGTCAAGACTTTTGCTCTCTGATGCAATAAGCTGCTTGAGGTCTCTCGCATGCCCCTCCTTTCTTCCTCCCTTGCACAAGCTCACTCCTGCTCTCCAGTCTTTTCTGCGTGCAAGCGTTTGCAGCTGTTGGGTGTGAGTGAGGCCTCCCTTCAGCTATTGACAAGAAAAGCAATTTCCTGCCAGCACTGGAAGATCTGTGATCATCTCACATCTTGATACCACTTCTGTGGGTCGTGACACTTCAACGGGCCAAGACAGGGATTAGTCCTTTCACTATTGTGATAAACCTGTGAAATGCAATGTCTCATTGCTGGCTGTGTGGGTTCAGTAAAGTGATGTCTTGCCTTGTTTAGAAGTGGATTTCTGCTGTGTGCAATAAACTCACTAATGAGTCAGCCTCAAGATCTTTGGCTAAGTCATAAGAACAAAAGAGAAGCCATGTTGGATCAGGCCAATGGCCCATCTAGTCCAACACTCTGTGTCACACAGTGACCAAAAAATATATATACACACACTGTGGCTAATAGCCACTGATGGACCACTGCTCCATATTTTTATCTAACCCCCTCTTGAAGCTGGCTATGCTTGTAGCTGCCACCACCTCCTGTGGCAGTGAATTCCACATGTTAATCACCCTTTGGATGAAGAAGTACTTCCTTTTATCCATTTTAACCTGACTGCTCAGTAATTTCATTGAATGCCCACGAGTTCTTGTATTGTGAGAAAGGTAGAAAAGTACTTCTTTCTCTACTTTCTACATCCCATGCATTATCTTGTAAACCTCTATCATGTCACCCCGCAGTCGTACGTTTCTCCAAGCTAAAAAGCCCCAAGCATTTTAACCTTTCTTCATAGGGAAAGTGTTCCAACCCTTTAATCATTCTAGTTGCCCTTTTCTGCACTTTTTCCAATGCTATAATATCCTTTTTGAGGTGCAGTGACAAGAATTGCACACAGTATGCCAAATGAGACCGCACCATCGATTTATACAGGGGCATTATGATACTGGCTGATTTGTTTTCAATTCCCTTCCTAATAATTCGCAGCATGGGAATGCATTTCTCATTAATTGGCCTCCCTCCCGCTCCTTTGGCCCTTCTCTGCCCTATTGCTAGAGAAGGTGGGGCTGGGTCCCCTCTGAGTATTCGTCCTTGTTTTCACTTAACTCCAGACCCGTAGTTTCCTTCAAGCAATTGGCTTCCAACCGACATGCTTTAGGGTGAATGCTGTAAAAACATTTAGAACAAAGATAAGGCTATGATTTGTAAGAGGAGGGAAGCTCCTCTTCTCACAGTGGCCAGAGGCTTCTTTGCTTGGCCCCTCGCTCCTGTGTCTGCTGTCACTCGCAGCAGGCCGGCACATGCCCCCCCCCCCCGGGAACATTAAGATGAATAGTTGGGAATGAGAGGTATGCTTTCAAAGAGCGTGGAGGCACCATTGTGCTAACCTGCCTCTTAGCTGTTGATTAGTCCTTTTCTCTGGGATTTGTCTGATCTCTCTAGAAAGCTGTGTGCAGCCCTTGTGGTGTGACATCATCCTGTTGGCACTGAATTCTTCAAGGGGGTTGCATGAAGATGCGCTTCAAGATCCCAGAGGTGCGGTGTTGGGAAGGGTGATTTTTTTTCTTGCTCTTTTCTGCTCACATTTCTTCCCATAAGTACCCTGCTGAGGCTCTGGATGGCCCAAGGTAGTCAGACCTTGAAAGCTAAACAGGGTCAATACTTGGATGGGAGACCACTCAGGAAGTCCAGGGCTGCTATGCAGAGGATGAGAATGGCAAACCACCTCTGAACGTCTCTTGCCTGGAAAATCCTGTGGGGCCACTTGTAAGTCAGTTGCAGCTTGACTTTATTTACTGCTGCCCCGTGGCGCAGTGTGTTAAAGCTGCAGTACTGCAGTCTTAAGTTCTGTTCACGACCTGAGTTCGATCCCCGGTGGAAGCTGGGTTTTCAGGTAGCCAGCTCCAGGTTGACTCAGCCTTCCATCCTTCCGAGGTGGGTAAAAGGAGTATCCAGCTTGCTGGGGAGGGGGAAGTGTAGGTGACTGGGGAAGGCAAGGGCAAACCACCCCATAAAAAGTCTGCCGTGAAAACGTGAAAGCAACGTCACCCCAGAGTCGGAAACAACGTGCTTGCACGGGGGACCTTTCCTTTCTGTACTCTACCCTACCTTGCAAGTGGGCTCTGGGCAGCTCACAATATGTCTATACAGCAGCAGTTAAGATATTAAATAATCATTAACATAAAATATTAACATTGCAAAGGATCACATAATGATCTGGGATCCCTAGCCAATAGCTCAGCAATTTGATGACCGACTGAGAGCCAGTATGGTGTAGTGTTTAAGTGCGCGGACTCTTATCTGGGAGAACGGGGTTTGATTCCCCACTCCTCCACTTGCAGCTGCTGGAATGGCCTTGGGTCAGCCATAGCTCTCCTAGGAGTTGTCCTTGAAAGGGCAGTTGCTATGAGAGCTCTCTCAGCCCCACCTCCCTCACAAAGTGTCTGTTGTGGGGTGGGGGGTGGGAAGTAAAGGAGATTGTGACCGCTCTGAGATTCAGTGTATAGGGCGGCATATAAATCCAATTTCTTCTAAGTGCACTGATTCCATTCTGGGATGGGTGATGAATTGAGGTGGAGTCAAACTGGCCACTCCTGGTGAGAATATAACAAGAAGCTCAAACAGTTGCTTGACTCTAATGCTCATTGGGTGACTCTGGATTTTTCTCTCCGCTTAACTTGCCACACAGAGTTGTAACGATGAAATAGACTGTTCTCATGCACACTGTCCTGAACCCTGGAGCTGAAGCCAGTGCGCCTTGTGATCGCAAGTCATAGCTGGCTGGGCTAGCAAAAGGAATAGGTGGTCAGTGGATATCAGCCCCAAGGGGCTGCTGGCCATGGAAGGCCCTGAGGCAGGTGGCTGCTGCTCAAAAACCAGTGGGGAAGGCTGTTAATGGTCCACCGTGCCCATGAGCGCTGCTGGGGGCATCCTTAGAAGAGTCCTAACCAGTGTTCCCTCTAAGCTGCAGAGTCTTATTAGCAAAAATTCTACTTTGTGAGCTACTGGCATTCAAGTTTGTGAGCTACTGCATAAGATAGTGTCCTCTGGGGTCATCCTGAGCTAAGACAAAAATGTTGACCTGGCGGCTAAAAATCTGTGAGTTACCTTGTGCTAACTCAGCTTAGAGAGAACGCTGGTTCTAATTGAGTGGGGTGGCCAAACTTGTTTAACGTAAGAGCCACGTAGAAAAAACATCAGATGTCTGAGCTGCAAGACAGGGAGAAGGAAGAGGCGGAAGGAAAGCAACTTTAAATGTATTCTCCAAGTCACTGGATTGCTTGGCTTGAAGAAGTGATTTAAAGAGACAAATGCTTTCTCCAAGCTGGCCATCAGGGTGGTGGGGGCTGAAATTCACATGTGGCTCCCGAGCAGCTGTAGCCGATGTGAAATTGCTGTTGGAGACGCTCTGCGTCCCCTTTTTAAAAAAATTATGTAAAGTATCTATATAATTGAATCAATATTGGTCCCAGGTCTGATGAAGACCAGAAAGAAACAAGTACTTAAACGATTGGCTTGTCACCACACTACTTTGGGACTTGAATGTACATGTTTTGGACATTTGGACTGGTTTCTATACATTTCTTAGTAAATTGGTCACTAGCTTGTATTTTTTGTTGTGTTATCCACTAGAGTGACCTCTCTCGGATTGTATTCTATCCCAGATGGCCCAGGCTAGCCTGCTCCCATCACATCTCGGAAGCTAAGCAAGGTCAGTGCAGGTTAACACTTGGATGGACCACCAGTCCAACGCAGAGTCAGGCAATGGCAAGCCTGAAAACTCGATGGGCTTGCCATAAACCAGCTGTGACGTGGCGCTGCACAATATTTAGATGGAGGAAGAAAAAGTTTGTTCGCATCATGGGGAAAAAAATTGAAACCCCTCTCAGCTTGCTCCCCCCTCCCCCTCCTAAATTTAGCCTCTCCTCCCAAGGAAAATGGAAGAGCCCCGTGGCACAGAGTGGTAAAGCTGCAGTACTACAGTCGGAGCCCTCTGCTCACGACCTGATTTCGATCCCAACGGAAACTGGTTCAGGTAGCTGGCTCCAGGTTGACTCAGCTTTCCATCCTTCCGAGGTCGGTCAAATGAGGACCCAGCTTGCTGGGGGGAAAGTGTAGATGACTGGGGAAGGCAGTGGCAAACCACCCCGTATAAAGTCTGCTGTGACGTTGCCCCGAGTCACAAGCGACTGGTGCTTGCACAGGGGAAACTATTTTTTTTTACCAAGGAAAATAATCCAATGTACCAAAAAAAAATCACAATAATCATAATAATCAGGGGTCATTTTATAGAAAAATAGGTGGTGGAGCTCATCCAGGGATTGTTATGCAGCTGCCCCTACTGTTCAATGGACAAGGAGGTAGAACCCTCAGTAGGAGGAGGAGGAACTCTCAGAAAGGTTCAGGAGCTGTGCGCCTACCCGCTCCCACTGAATCTGAGGCCTAATAATAATAATAGCAAAGGCCCATCACTGTGGTTACCTTTTGGGGCTCTTTTCCCAACTGTGCTTTTGGAGAAGGGCAGAAGTGCACCTATGAGTGGGTGGGGGGACAAGGGAGGGGGTCTGAAGACGCCTAATTTTGCCCCCGTTTCTGGCAGGGTTAAGCCAGCTAAAAGCCAGGATCCCGGGACTTCAGAAGCATTGATTAAGGTTCTGATGTCGGCTAAGCCCGCCCCCCTTCCCCCACCGAAATATTAATATAGTTGCTACGTGCAAATCCGGCGGTGGAACCCTGGACCTGCCGCCGGCCGTGGATTAGAGGATGTCGTTCAATCATCCGCGGATCCCCCAAGAGATTAAGGTATTTTTTCGGGCAGATTAGGGGGCATTACCAGCGATTGTGGGATGCTGAGCGCCCTCCGGCATTTCAGGATATTGGAGAGGCTGGGGGTCAGCGCCCCCCCCCCCCCCGCCCGCGTCAATCTGAAATGAAAGCGACCAGGCTAAACCGGCAGGGCATCATAGCTTGTTTATTGAATTTGCCGGCGGGGGATTGGGAGATTAATTTGGCAAGGTGTGTTTGGGAGGGGGGGGGGCGGGGAGGTACAGTTTAATCCTGGATTGCAGGCAGTCCGCCCGAGTTTGTATGTACCTCTCTCGGCTTTTCTGCAAGACCAGCCGCCGAGGACTTCCCTGGCTTCGCCAGCCACCCTTCCTCGACGGGGCGAACGGCCCCCTAGAGTTCCCCCAGGTTGGCCACCAGGGCGGCGCTGTAGATGAGGTCGGAGATGGAGCCCAGGGAGGTGGGCGTCGCGGGGAAGGCGTCCCAGCAGCTGGACAGCGCCGTCCAGACGGCCGCGCCTTCCTCCTCCTCCTCTACCGGCCACCGAGGGGGCGGACCCGGCGCGTCTTCCCCGCCCGAGGAGCCTCCGGCTAGCGGAGAGGCTTGCTGCTTGCAGAGTTGCGGCGAGACGCCCAGACCCGACTGCTTGCTGCTGGCCAGGCTGCCTCGACGGCAGGCAGGCGCCTCCACCGCGGGGCTGGTCTTGATCCTCCGGGCGCGCCGGTTCTGGAACCAGACCTGCTGGGCCAGGAGAGGAGAAGAGAGTGGGGGGGGCGGTGAAATGGCGGGGGGTGCAGAGGATGCGACGGGGCGTCCCCCCCCCCCCCCGTTCCCAGGCGCTCACCTGGATCTTGGCCTCGGGCAACTGTGTGAGCTCGGCCAGGCGCTCCCGGGTGCCGATGTCCGGGTAGGGCAGGGCGGCGAAGACGCGCTCCAGCTGGCTCAGCTGGCCCCGGCTGAAGGTGGTCCGCTTCCTCTTCCTGGGCCCGCCGCCGGCCCAGCTGCCTCGCTCCGTCCTGGGGCCCGGGAGGCTCCCTGCGGGAAGGGAGAGGGGACCGGCAGTGCTTGGGACGGGCTGGGCCACCTGGACCCGAACCCCTTCTCCTCCGAGGGAAGCCCGCCGCACTCACCCCCTCCGCGCTCCGCCGCCAGCTGGCCCGCCACCCCGTCGGGGAAGGCGAAGGGCAGGAACCGTGGCGCCTCCGC
Source organism: Heteronotia binoei (assembly GCF_032191835.1). Lineage (NCBI taxonomy): Eukaryota > Metazoa > Chordata > Lepidosauria > Squamata > Gekkonidae > Heteronotia > Heteronotia binoei. Next base: position 34,249,569 of record NC_083240.1, read on the forward strand.
TGTGCCCATCCTGGCTGTCGCCGTCCCTGCAGCCCGGCCCGCTTTTATCCCTTCCCCGCAGGGACCGCCTCCTACCCTCCCCAGCTGGTGCCAGCTGCCCCATCGCCTCCTTTCTCAGGCAGGACAGGGGTTGACACCCACCGGGCTGCGACTCCCCAGCGGCGGCTCTTGCGGTGTCTCCCTCTGCTGGGTTTGGCGTCCAATTGTCACAGCCCAAAGCCCGCTTGTCTTTCCTGGCCTCACATTTTGCATCCCGCATTTTTTTCCCCACTCTCGGTGGAGCTTCTAGGTGAGAATTCCTTTCCTCCGTTGGCAGCCCAGGAAAGCCTGTCTCAAGAAATCTGTGAAGACTTTGGCAGGCCTCAAGAGTCGTTCTCGTCCTTCGCCCTGAGAAGGCGCAAACGGTGGCGCAAAGTCTCAGGCGCCACGGGAGCTGTCCTTGGTGCTGATCCGGCACGCACGCCAGCATCTGCTTGTGGCCAGGGCTGGATTAACAATTAGGCCAAGCAGGCGTTGGTTTACAGGGCCCCACGCCTTTAGGGGCCCCGGGCTGGCTCCCCACCCCGTCTTGCCCTTGCTTGCGGCCCTCCCAGCCTGCATGCGCAGCCAACAACTGAGCCGCTCTTTGCCCGACTTGCCTGGTGCGGCTGCTGCTGGCATCATTGCCAAGTTTGCCTCTCTCTGCCTCTCCCTTGCAGCTTTGTCAAAGGAGCTTTTGAGAAGGTACCTGCAGGCTGCAGCGGGGCCCACAGGCAGTGGGGCAGCCACTCCAACTCTGAGATAATTTGCCAGGGGCCCCCAAGATTTTGACTGCCTGGGGCCTCCACAGGGTTTAATCCGGCCTTGCTTGTGGCCCTCTTCATGGAGAGAGGCAGCCCTTCCCCTCCCAAGGGACCCTCTGGCCTGCCCATTTGAAGAAGTATAGAATCTCCTCTTTCTGCTCTCCCCTCTCCGGAACCTACGAGAAGAGGTATCCCAGCTAGAGCAGGCTCTCTGCAAGGCCGAGACGGAGGTGGCAGTACTCTGGGAAGAGCTGAGGGGTGCCCGAGGATCTGATGTGGGCTGAAGAAAATCCAGCTATCTCAGGAGGTGAGGAGAAGCCATCTAGCGCTAGGAGGAGTGGGCATTCTCCCTCTCTTTATCTTGGGGTCCTCTCATCAGAAGTAGGTCGCTTGTGTTCATGGGAGGTCCCAGCTCATTGCTGATATAGCCCTGTCTAGCCTGCCATTTCACCCAGTCCTACCAGTATTTATTTTTCTGAAATATAATATCTGAGATGCTGCTGCACCCTGGGGCAGAGTTCCACGCATTATTTGTACATCTTATGAAGCAGTTTGACAGTGTAGAGCTAATTGCTCCATGGCCATTCCAGCGGCTATTGAGCCACGCTTGGCATGTCCCGTCCATTATCAATCAGCAGTTTGGGCTGTTTGGAAAGAACTTGGTGCTATTGCAACAGCTGGAAGCTTGGGATTTGATTAGAGCTTCAGGTGGAGGGGGATAACTATCTTCCTTTCTGGACCTTTCTGTCAAGCATAGGTATTTCGAATAACCAAGCGATTGTTGATACAAAGACTTGTTTTATTGATAATCCATTGTTGCTCAAGGTGCAGTACTTTGAGAGTGATACAGAGTTGCTCATAGCATAGTGTTTTAAGGACTACATCAAAGGATATAGAAAAGATAGCCTCAAGACATAACAAGCATGTGTGAATTGTTACAACTATGCAAAAATACTACCCTCTACTATCCTGCGGTTGAAATTTCCCTCGTTCTCATATATTCTTGCTCCGTTTGATAAGCAGTGAATGGGAACAGTTCGGGGGAGGCGCCTCCTTTCTCTCTATCATCAAAGTTACGGCATTCCTACATATTCTAACCAGAGGTGGGAAAGAGGAAAGGGAGGTGAGAAAAGTAAGAGGGGGGTTGAGCTTTGAAATGCAACTATGGGAAAGGACAGTTGTCAGAACCAGAGAGAAAGAAATCAGATTCCAATAAGGGTATTGATTTGATGCACAGAAATAGCATGCTTGACACTTTCTTCTGTAGAGAAGAATGGAAAATAGACAATGGTATCTCTACTCTGGCCTGGAGGAAACATATACGTAGGAGTGGGAAATGCCTTCCTTCTGGCCACCAGTCTCAGAAATTCAGAGCTGCATTTAACATTGGCATCAGCCTCAGGAGATGCTCTTTGGCATCCCCTGCATTCACATTGAGTTTGGCCCTCCATCCCAAAATATATATACAACGGAAGAAGAAGAATTGAAGATTTATACCCCACCTTTCTCTCTGAATCAGAGATTCAGAGCGGCTTACAATCTCCTTTATCTTCTTCCCCCACAACAGACACCCTGTGAGATGGATGGGGCCGAGAGGGCTCTTCCAGAAGCTGCCCTTTCAAGGACAACTCTGCAATAGCTATGGCTGACCCAAGGTCATTCCAGCAGCAGCAAGTGGAGGAGTGGGGAATCAGACCCAGTTCTCTCAGATAAGAGTCCGCGCACTTAACCACTACACCAAAGACCTCCACCCATTCCCTGCCCCACTTGTGGTGGTGGACACTGCCATCATGTTGCAGCTGATTTACAGCAACCCCATAGAGTTTTTCAAGGCCAGAAACAAACAGAGATGGTTTGCCGCTGCCTGCCTCTTCAAAGTGACCCTGGGCTTCCACAGTGGCCTCCCATCCAAGGAGTAACCAGAATTGACCCTGCTTAGCTTTCAATATCTGATGAAATCTGGCTCGCCTGGGCCCTCCAGGGCCTTCGTCTTGCTCTTTACCCTTCCTGGAATTCCCCCTATACTTCCCCCACTTTATCCTCCGTGCTTGAAATCCATCACTTGAGGGGGGGGGGAAGTACAGCTTTGCTTTTCTTACATCAGGTGGGAAAACTGAGGGAGCCCCTCCTGGGGAAGGACAGTAGACATTCAGAACTCGTAAGTAGCTACCTGCCGATACCTTTGAACTCCTTACAGGGGATGTCTCTCTCTCTTGGCGAGCTAGAACAGTCCTGGGCTGGTAACTTCCAGGATCCCTGGATGAACCTCTCCTCCTTTGCTCTCAGGTGCCTCTCCTCCAGGAGCAGCTGTACCAGGCCAGGCAGAGGCTGAAGAGATCCAAACAAATAGCAGAGGAGATGCGGCAGGTGAGCCTGGGGTTGCTTGGCTTGTCCTTCCCTGACGTGCCTGTTCCGCACTGGCCCATGTCTCAGAGAGGATCGAATGGTCTTCTCCAATGAAAGGCTGGATCTGCATGTTCTTTCATGCCACGCAGGGTTGGCTTGTAGAACTCCCTGCCTGCTGGATGTGTTCATGGCTGCTAGCTTTTAGATGCTTTAAAAAGAGGGAGACTTGAGAGGTGATCTAAAAACTTACTAAATAAAGAAGCTGGACACATCTGTGGAAGATGACAGGTCTGCTAATAATTTTTAGCTGCAATGGAACCTCCATGTTCAGAGGAACTGTACCTCTGAATGCCAGTTAATGGGAGATAGGATGGTTGTTTTGTGGGTCTTTTGGGAGCATTTGACCAGTGTGGGCAACAGGATACTGGACTAGAGAGACCCACCTTGGTTGAATCCACCAGGGCTCTTCTGATGATCTTGAATTGCAACAAGCGATGTGTCTCTGTGGTGCAACTTCATTTGGAATACTGTGGACATCATTTGGAATACTGTGGACAGATGTTCTGGACATCACGGAGCTGGGAAAAGTACAGAGGGGGGCAACCAGGATGATGAGGGAGTTGAAGCACCTTCCCTATGAGGATAGGCTAAGCAGAGTTAGGGAACGTTGACTCTCCAGATGTTTTTTTTGCCTACAACTCCCATCAGCCCCAGCCAGCATGGGCAATGGCTGGGGCTGATGGGAGTTGTAGGCAAAAAACATATGGAGAGCCAACATTCCCTACCCCTGGGCTAGAGGATCTGGGACTTTTCCGTTTAGAAAAGAGACGACTAAGGGAGGGCATTATAAAAGGTAAAGGTAGTCCCCTGTGCAAGCACCAGTCATTTTTGACTCTCAGGTGACATTGCTTTCACAATGTTTTCACGGCAGACTCATTATGGGGTGGTTTGCCCTTGCCTTCCCCAGTCATCTACACTTTCCCCCCAGCAAGCTGGGTACTCATTTTACCCACCTCGGAAGGATGGAAGGCTGAGTCAACCTGGAGCCGGCTACCTGAACCAGCTTCGCAGGGATTGAACTCAGGTTGTGAGCAGAAGGCTCCGACTGCAGTACTGCAGCTTTACCCTCTGCGCCGTGGGTCTCATCCCCACAGTATGTGGTGCAGTTGCCTCCTGTAAGTATACAGCACATTTTTGTATTGCAGCCATGCTCAAGAGAGCACTTGTGTAACCGTGAATGGGCATAGACTGGCTTCTGGCATTTTACCCAGGGCATTATAGAGGTTTATAAAATTACGCATGGAATGGAGACAGTTGACAAAAGAGAACTTATTTCTCTCTCTACCAAAATATTAGAATTCCAGGGCATTCAATGTAGCTAATGGGCAGTAAATCCAGGATGAACAAAAAGAAATATTTCTTTGCACAGGGAGTGATTAAAATGTGGGATTCATTGCCAGGGAATGTAGTGATGGATGCAGGAATAACAGCTTTAAAAAGAGGATTAAACAGTCATGGTAGATAGGCCTATCAGTGGCTGCTAGCCGTGGTGACTGAGGGAAACCTCTGTGTCCAGAGGCACTAAACCTCTGAATCCAAGAGAAAGGAGGCAACATCGGAGGAAAGGCCTTGGTCTCTGTGGCCTGTTGTTGGCCCTCCGGTTGACCACTGTGTGAGACAGGATGCTGGACTAGATGGTCTGATCCAGCAGGGTTCTTCCGATGTTCTTATGCTTTCTCAGCCCCAAGGCATCTGAAGGCCAGTGGGAGGGCCATTCCAGAGTGCCTTTTCTTCCCCACCACGTCCTCTGAGCAGTGACACATCCACACAGTATGTGGTGCAGTTGCCTGCTGTAAGTATACAGCACATTTTTGCATTGCAGCCATGCTCAGAGAGCACAAGTGTAACCGTGAATGGGCAGAGACTGGTTTCTGGCATTTTACCCAGTGCAGAATGCTTGGGAGTCAGGGGGGGTGGGGTGGCTGTACTCTTACCCACCCTCTCCTTCCCCCTTTCCAGGCATTCACCAGGCTTGATACAGATGTGGCAGATGTTTCTGAACTGTATCACCTTTTGGACCTCCTGGAATGAAGCTGGACTGTTTGTATTGCAAATATTTTTTTTGCAAGCAGAGGCAAGGGGAGGGACGGTGGCTCAGTGGTAGAGCATCTGCTTGGGAAGCAGAAGGTCCCAGGTTCAATCCCTGGCATCTCCAAAAAAAGGGTCCAGGCAAATAGGTGTGAAAATCCTCAGCTTGAGATTCTGGAGAGCCGCTGCCAGTCTGAGAAGACAATACTGACTTCGATGGACCAGGGGCCTGATTCAGTATAAGGCAGCTTCATATGTTCATATGTTTGTGTCTTTGTAGTCATTGTGGGAGATCTGGGGCATGTAACATCAGCAGGGACTTCCTGTGACTGTGCTGCAGCAGGCCTCCCTACGAGCTCTCCGCCTCCTGCTTTGGCAAGGCCAGCTGGGCTATTCTAATGCACCAGGGTGGTCCGTCTGGGCTGGGACCGATTGCTGGCAGAGGGGAAGCGAGGAAGAGCCTGCTAGCCAGGCTGGGAAGGTCTTGCTGCAGACATTCTCTCCCTCCAGCTGCTGGAACATTCAGATGTGGCTGGACGCAGCCAACAAGCTCTCTCCCCTTTTCCTTGCCCTCGGGCCCAGAGCTTTTACTGTTGTGTGTTTTGTCTGGCTTATTTATACTGAAGAAGAGGAGTAGGTTCTTATATCCTGCTTTTCTCTATCATAAGGAGACTTAAAGCAGCTTGCAATGTCTACCGCAAGGAGTCTTAAAGCAGCCAGCTTGGTGTAGTGGTTAAGTGTGCGGACTCTTATCTGGGAGAACTGGGTTTGATTCCCCACTCCTCTGCTTGCACCTGCTGGAATGGCCTTGGGTCAGCCATAGCTTTCACTGGAGTTGTCCTTGAAAGGGCAGCTGATGTAAGGGCTCTCTCAGCCTCATCTACCTCACAGGGTGTCTGTTGTGGGGGGCGGGGGAGGGTAAAGGGGATTGTGATACGCTCTGAGACTCTGAGATTCAGAGTATAGGGTGAGATATAAATCCAATTTCTTCTTCTTCTTCTTTCCTCATATCAGGCACCTTGTGAGGCAGGTGGGGCTGAGAGAGTTCGGAGAGACTTGTGAATGGCCGAAGGTCACCCAGCTGGCTTCATCTGGAAGAGAAGTGGGGAAGCAAACTTAGTTCTCCAGATTAGAGCCTGCCACTCTTATCCACTCTGCCACACTGTATGTTGTGTTGGGAGCCACTTTGAGTTCCTTGGCAGAAATCAACCAGCAGGCTCTTTTATTTAAATGTCGATAATGAACTGAAGCCCTTCCTGGGGGCTGCCAGATAGGGCATTTGGCCTTGCCCCTTGTGCCATGGGGCCCAGCCGGCTCCTGCCTCTTGTTTCCGGCTCCTCCATTCCAGCCCTCTAGCCTCTTTCCGCCTCTCCCTGGAGAGCTGCTGCCCCTCCTGCCCTGAGCCTCTTCTCTTCTGGGCCTCTTCTCTCTCCCCTCCCTTGCAGTGTTCTCCAGTACGGTTATGGAGCTCCCAGCAGGCTGAGACCTAATTACTTTCTCTTCTTCCTGCTCTATGTTCCTCTTCTGCAGAATGTCTCCTTTAGACCTAACCTACCTTTCGTCAAAGCAGAGACTGCTCTAGACGCTCTTGACCTGTGGGGAGGGGGGTGCCTTTGGGAAGCCTTTCCTACTTGGCTGCACCAAGAGTTTTGCAGACCAACATGTTCGTTCTCTTTATTCCTCTCTCCTTTTTAAAAAATACAGAAATGACCTAGTTACAGCATGTGTTGGCGAGGTGGGGTAGGGCGAAGAGAAGGCTGTGTTCTCAAAGCCAAAAGAGATACGGAGAAGTGGCTCAAGTAGGGGCTCAGCCTCCCCAATGTGCCTTCCAGAGTCACTTCTTCCACTGCTGTTGTCCCTTAGTCAGCCACCAAGCGGCTCCTGGGACTTCTCTGAACATTTTCCAAAATGCCTTCAAGCATGTTCTTTGCATTCAGAATGAGTTGGATTTAAAAAAACACACACACCAAAGAGTATCCTTAGCTGCATCTGTTGCTTCTTGCTGTCTCTTCCTGCCCTTCCCTGGCAGTTCTTGAATCAACCATTTTACTCTACTTTCGATGTTCCCTCTAAGCTGTGGAGTCTTATGTGCAAAAATTCTACTTTGTGAGCTCCTGGCATTAGAGTTGTGAGCTCCTGCGTCAATGAGTGTGCTCTGGGGCCATGTTTCCTGAGCTAAGACAAAAATGTGTGAGCTGGAGACTAAAAAACTGTGAGCTAGCTCACACTAACTCGGCTTAGAGGGAACGCTGCTGCCCTTTGCTAATTGGAGGGGGGATGAGTTGCTGATAATAATAATAATAATAATAATAAATTTTTATTTATACCCCGCCCTCCCCGCCGAAGCAGAATAACCTCTCTTCTGCTGTCATCTTGGAAGAGGAAGGGAGATTGGCTGAACTGCAAGGGGAGGCCGTTAGCTATTCTGCAGTTGGCCTGCCTAGCTGGACATAAAACTGGGTGGCAAGTCCATGTAGCACTGAAAGGCTTCTTCAGTACCACCCAAAAGGGGAAAAGGTTCTGATGGTTGCCAGTTCCTTCCACCTGTCAAACTGTGAACCTAGTCATGGGAACTATATCAGAGTTTTAGCCTTTCCTCCTCTTGCCTCATGTAAGAATGTTAGAAAAGTCTGCCTTTCAGCAGTGATTTGAATGTCCTAGAGGAGGGGCACTGAATCCACAGCTTCATTCCATTATTGCCTCTCCCCCCAAGGTGTTCTGCCTCTGTTCATGGAAAATATACCTAATTGTTTTAAAGCATTTTAAAGTGCCATCATCTAGCGTCCAGAAATAAGTTCCACAACGTTTCCTGCCTGTGAGTGACACAACTTGAAGGAGCAGAACCAAGTCTGACGATGCCGGAATTTGGAAAGGAGACATGGAATTCATGGATGAATACAGAGAGTATTGTTGAATCTCTCTGTCTGGGGCAGTGATGCTCTGTATTCTTGGTGCTTGGGAGGGGCAACAGTGTGAGGACTTCTAGTGTCCTGACCCCACTGATGGATCTCCTGATGGCACTTGGGTTTTTTGGCCACTGTGTGACACAGAGTGTTGGACTGGATGAACCATTGACCTGGTCCAACATGGCTTCTCTTACGTTCTTATGCATTTAACAGTTATATGTACTATGTGTGTCTTAGCAAGCAGAACACTGGTTCTTTCCCATCAGCCCATGCAGCCTAGATGTGGAGTTGCATCTCCAGTATCTGAATGCCTCCTGTCCTGATCTTTAGTTTACATCCCAGGAGATAACACGTACCATCCCCAAAACACAACAATGATACTTTACGATAAGCCTGGTCAGGACTTTTTGACTTTGTGGTTTATGAGGGGACCTGTAGATGCTGTTAAAAGGTGGGGGTCTGTTTTCTCCCCGTGTTTTATTGTTCATAGAATCATAGAGTTGGAAGGGACCTCTAGGGTTATCTAGTTCAACCCCCTGCACAATGCAGGAAACTCACGAACACTTCCCCCTAAATTCACAGGATCTTCATTGCTGTCAGATGGCCATCTAGCCTCTGTTTAAAAACCTCCAAGGAAGGAGAGTCCACCACCTCCCAAAGAAGCCTGTTCCACTGAGGAATCGCTCTAACGGTCAGGAAGTTCTTCCTAATGTTGAGCCAGAAACTCTTTTAATTTCAACCCATTGGTTCTGGTCCTACCTTCCAGGGCCACAGAAAACAATTCCACACCATCCTCTATATGACAGCCCTTCAAGTACTTGAAGATGGTGATCATATCACCTCTCAGCTGCCTCCTCTCCAGGCTAAACATCCCCAGCTCCTTCAACCTTTCCTCATAGGACTTGGTCTCCAGACCCCTCACCATCTTTGTCGCCCTCCTCTGGACCCGTTCCAGCTTGTCTATATCCTTCTTAAAATGTGGTGCCCAAAACTGAACACAATACTCCAGGTGAGGTCTTACCAGAGCAGAGTAAAGAGATACCATCACATCACGTGATCTGGACACTATACTTCTGTTGATACAGCTCAAAATTGCGTTTGCCTTTTTAGCCACCACCACATCACACTGTTGACTCATGTTCAGCGGATGATCCACTAAGACCCCTAGATCCTTTTCGCATATACTACTGCTAAGACAAGTCTCCCCCATCATGCATTGGATTTTTCCTACCTAAATGCAGAACTTTACATTTATCCCTGTTAAAATTCATTTTACTGATTTTAGCCCAGTTTTCCAGCCTGTCAAGGTCATCCTGTATCCTGTTTCTGTCGTCTACTGTGTTTGCAACCCCTCCCAATTTAGTATCATCTGCAAATTTAATAAGCATTCCCTCTATGCCTTCATCCAGAAGGTGGTGTGATGCATCTCATTTGCCGGTGAGTGATTACAATGAAGGATAGTTGGAGAAAGGAAGTGGACATTCTTTCAACAACTTTGAGTGGAGATATTAAAAATATTAATGATATCTGGGCACCTTTCTATATGTCACGACTCGGACCTTCAGGTAGAGACGGACGGCTGCTGATGTCCTGGCAGTCGGCCAGAGCGTTTGCAGCTGGCTGGGGCTCTTTCAAGGAGCAGCACAAACGTTATCTTTCAGTCCTAATTAGTCAACACCATAAATCAGTCTGGCCGAAGGGAGAAACAGAGCGCGTCGTCACAGGAATGCAGAGGGTCAAAAGCCAGAGGAAGCAAGCCGAATATAGTCAAAGTACCTAAGTCAGTCCACAGAGCAAAATCAGAGTACAGTTCCAAGTCCAAGGTTCAAGCCGGGTCAGGAGCACACGGGTTCTCTCAGCAGGCAAGAGGGTGCGGGGCGGGGTCACATCCGAGTAGGATCGTTTGTTGCCAGCAGTTTGCCCTAAGGCCAGGGTTACAGATATACTGTGCTGGCTTGTTACCTCATTAGTACTCCGGGCTTAGATCTCTCCTCCCCCGCATGCGTGCTTCTCTCCGTCTGTTTCTAAACTCCTGCCGTCTCCTTTCACGGAGCCGGCTCACAGCTGGTGGAGATTCAGGAGGGGATGAGCTAGGGCCCGGTGTGGCCTGATCAGTTTCAGGTGGCTCCTGCTCTGAGTTAGCAGGGGCTGGGTCAGGGGCAGGCACCTGCTCAGAGTTAGCAGGGGCTGGGTCTGGGGCAGGCATGACACTATAGATGGTTCAACATATGAGGTTGGAAAATGATACATATATTTGTTAAGAATGGAACTCATAGTTTGTTGTGAATTAGAATGGTTTAACAGATTATTGGCAATTTATGTTAACACTTACAGAAAAACTTTATTATCGCTATGTATGAATTATTATCTGATTCAAATATGATAGCTGAATTATATATAAATTTTAATCTTACTTTCCCCTTACCCTTTCCAGCGTTCCCTTCCCCCCCTTTTCCTTCTCTGTACCAAAACTTAATAAAATTAAATTAAATTTAAACTTAATAAAAAAATTAGAACCTCAAATGACAGCCAAAGAGATCTCTTTTTGTATTTGTGTACACTTTGAATTCTTCTTTATGTTATTACTGAGTATCTCGGATTTTACTTAGTCATAATAAACAGAGTTTTGCTTTGGAACAGCTGTCTCTTTCCTTTTGCCCAATGAGTCCTTTGCTCCCTGCAGATCACTGCACCCCCATAGGTTCCCCTGCCCCCGCAACATTGACCCAGTGGCACCTTTAAGACCAATGAAGTTTCATTCATGATATAAGCTTTTGCGTGCATGCACACTGCTTCAGACCAACACAGCTATCCCACCTAAATCTAACAATTGAAGGAAGATGAGTTCTTTTATGGATTAAAAGCTGGTTAAATGGCACAGGAAGCAAAGAGCAGGAATCAATGAACACTTCTCACAGTGGAGGGAAGTAAGCAGTGTGTGTGTGTGTGGGGGGTCTCACAAGGACCAGGATTGGGGCCAGTATCATTTAAGTCAGGGGTGTCAAACATGTGGCCTGGGGGCCGAATCAGGCCCCCGGAGGGCTACTATCAGGCCTCTGAGCAACTGGCTCTTGGCTGCTTCCCTCTCCCTCTCTCTTGCTTCCTTCTGCATCTCAACTTGCTTTGCAAGGCTTGCTCAACCGCACAGGAGCTACAGAGCAAAACCTCTATTTTCTCCATTGGTTGAGGCTCCTTCTCCTCCTGGTTCCATGGGGAGGGAGGGAAAGCTTCCTTTGCCCAGTTCCTGGATCCCATGGGAGAAATACAAAGAAAACACCTTTAAGACCAATTAGTGCTAATGTTTTAAAAGCATGTTTTATTTTAAAGGTTGAAAAAAAAAATCTTTAGTCGTGTTTGTCTGTGTCCTCTATAAAGTTTATTTCTCGGCTACCTAACCTTAAATATGCACACACATGGCCTGGCCTGACATGGCCTGGCCCAGCCCAACAAGGTCTCATTTATGTCAGATCTGGCCCTCATAACAAATGAGCTTGACACCCCTGATTTGTTCATCAGTGATCTGGAACTAGGGGTGAGTAGTGTAGTGGCCAAGTTTGCGGATGACACCGTACGACTCAGGATGGTGAAAACCAAGGCTGACTGTGAAGAGCTCCAGGAGGACTTTCGCAAATTGGGGGAGTGGGCGACAATGTGGCATATGAAGGTCAATGTTGCTAAGTATAACGTGATGCTGCACATTGGAACAAAATTTCCAACTTCAAGTATAGGCCAATAGAGTCTGAACTTGTTGAGACTGGAGAGGGGAACGATCTCGGGATCGTCGTGGATAGCTCAATGGAAGTGTCAACCCAGTGTGCTGCAGCCATGAGAAAGGCAAACTCTATGTAAGGGATTACTCGGAAAGGAATTGAGAATAAAATGGCCAATATCATAATGGCTCTGTATTGATCTATAGTGCAGAATACAGAGAAGGGCAATCAAGATAATTAGGGGTTTGGAGCACCTTCCCTCTGAGGAAAGTCTGAAAAGTGTGGGACTTTTCACTTTCAAAAAGAGACAAGTAAAGAGGAGCATGATAGGTTTATAAAACTATGCATGGGGTAGAGATAGATATTTCTCCCTCGCCCCAAATACTAGAACTCGAGGGCATCCAATGAAACTGATGGGCACACAAATTCAGGACACACAAAAGGAAATACTACCTTACACAGAGAGATTAAAATTTGCTGCCAGAGGATGTGGTGATGGCCACACAAATAAACAGCTTTAAAAGGGGATAAGACAGATTCATAGAGGAGAAGTCTGCCAAGGGCCACTAGCCACGGAGGCTGAGGGGAATCTCCACATTCAGAGGCACAAAGCCCCTGAATCCCAGAGCCAGGAGGCAACATCATGGGGAAGGCCTCGACCTCTACACCTTGTTCTCGACCATTCAGAAGAACTGGTTGGCCAGTGTGTGTGACCGGATGCTGGACTAGATGGACCATTGGACTGGTCATCAAGGCTCTTCTTATGCTCTCACAGAGGGACAATGGCTGCCCTGTGGGCAGAAACAGGAAAACATACACTTTCCCACCCACTTAGTAGCCACCCAGCCTCTGTTGTGATCTTTCCCAAAATGCTATGGGTAAAGCAGGTTGGGAAAAGATCACCAAAAAGTGGGGAAACCAGGAAGATGCCAGAAAACTCAACAGTGCTGTGGGGAAGTGAGGGGAAAACCTGCTTCTCAGTAGCATCTAGGCTGGGGCAAATCCACCTGTGGCAGTGCCCTCCAAATGGAGGCTGCCCCGCAGGCCTGTAGCTACGAGGGGGTCTGTGGGGACACATCCCCCTCGACTTCTGGGCGAGACCCCCTGACTGGAGGCCCCAAGCAGTCCCCGGGGCCTCTACCATGGTTCTGGGGGCTGCCGGTGGCCCTGTGAGCATTTGGCAGGCAAGGGCAGAAGCCGTTCCAGCCTCCCGCTGGAGTTAAAGGGCCCCCGATCAGCTGTTTCGCAGGCCCTTTAACTAGCACAGGGGCTGGGGCTGCTTCTGCCTCCAGCCCTGCACACTTTTAATGGTGGGGAAGGAAGGGTGGGTGGTGGCAGGGAAAGCAGCAGGGAGAGGAGAGGAGGGAAGGGAAGCTCTTCCTTGCCTGCCCCTAGCCACCACCCTCCTTTCCCCGCCTTTAAAATAGCACTGCCGGGATGGAGGCAGAAGCAGCCCCAGCCCCCCTGCTAGTTAAAGGGCCCGTGAAACAGCTGATCATCGGGCCGTTTAACTGGCGGGGAGGTGGGGGCTGCTTCTGCCCAGATCGCTGGCTTCTGCTGGCCTCTTTCCCAGTTTCTCTCCCTCCCTTCCAAGGCCCGGCCCAAGGCCTTCTCCCCACCTCCTTCCCCTCCCTCCCAGTCCCAGCCCCAATCTGGCTTCTCTTGGTGTCTTCCCCTCCCTCCCAACCCTGATCGCCTCCTTCTCACCTCCTTCCCCTCTCTCCCAGCCGCAGTCATTGCCCATTCTCCTGCCTTTCACTCTCATCGTCACCCTCCTTTCCTTGGGGGGGAGGGGAGGATGTCAGAGAGGGAGAACAACTAGAGGGAAGGCCATGTGGGGCATTCGGGGGCATCAGTGCACCCCGAAAAATGCAAATGCCGCCACCCCCCCCCCCCGATCTTCCAAATCCTGGCTTTGGCCCTGAGGCCCCGGGATCCATTGGCATTGCCAAATCCTCCCAGAATTCCTTGCCTCCCCACAAACCCTTCTGGGCCAAATTTGATATCGTTACATGTTTATAGGAAATGCAGTCAAAATGGAGATTGAGGGTCCCACAGGTAGATTTGCCTGCCTCCAGGTGGGGACTGGAGATCTCCTAGAATAATCTCCAGACTACAGAGGTCAGTCCTGTTGGAGAAAATGGCTCTTTTGGACAGCGGACTCTATGACATTCTACTCCACTGAGTTCCAACCCCTCCCAAACCCCTCTCCACAAGCTGCACCCCCAAATCTACGGGAGTTGGCAATCCAGGAGCACCGTAGGGTGGCCCTGTGGACATATCATTGTGATGCAATCAGCTGGCTGATGATGCGTTGTCTTCTATTGGGATGTGCTTAGCAACCAGAGGGCAGCATTGAGCCCCTGACAGCCGATGGACAGGTTGTGGGGATGGAGAAATGGACCCGGGAGGAGAACGTGACTCCTGCCAGATAGTGGAAACTCTCAAAGGTGAAAAGGTCTGGCTGGCCCAAAACATTCTCTGCTGCACGTGAGATCGGATAGGTGTGCCCCAGAAACCTTCTCAAAGCACAGAGCAAGCTGGGTAGGAGGGCAAGGCACACCTATCCGATCTCCCCATTACTTAGTCGATGCTCCAAGATGCTGGCTTGCTGAAGTCTGAAGAGGTGAGTAAAAAGCTTTTGAAAGGAATAGGCGAAGCCTAGAGCCTAAAAGAAAGGACAGAGGGGATAAACAGAATGGAAAAAAGATGACGATTAAAGGTACAAAACTGGCAGGTGCACATCAGTGAGAAAAGAAATTGAGAAGGACAAGGGCAGGCCCACACTATTTTGGTGACATGGAAAAATTTGTTCTAAATATATTTGATGATGAAACTGAGAAGAAAGAGGAGGAAGGGGGCAGCGAAAGTGAGGTGGACGTCAAAAACTATTTATTTATTCATTTAATTTAGATCATTTCTATTTTCCCCTCCGCCAAAAGGGCACAGGGCAGATAACAACATTTTAGAAACAGCATATAACAACAATTTAAACCAATAAAAGTGAACAATACAGTTTAGCGGCTCAGTTGGGCGCATCATAACGTATTGAGAGTCTCAAACAGCAGACAGAATAAAACCAATATTTCAGCAGAGGTGGTGTCGCAGCACAGGGTCAGCCGATAGAATGGGACGGCCGTTGCCTCAACCCAAAGCCTGGTGGAATCCCTCCGCCTTACAGGACCTACGAAAAGGTAACAATTCAGTAAGGTCCCGGATCTCTAAAGGGAGCTGATTCCACCAGGCTGGGGCCAAGGCCAAAAAGGAAAAATGGAATGGGAACAGAAATAAGATAGGAAAGGAAGTGATAGAGAAAGAAGGTAAGAGAAAAAATGTGACGGAAGAGTGAGAAAGTGAAAGAAGTGCAAACGAGCAAATGTGGAAATCCAGTCCAGTGCTCTCTATACAAAAGTTCAGTTTGCCTCTGGCTTGGCCTGGGTCCTTTCAGATGGGGCCCTGGTTATGTGAAATGATCTTTCTGAGAATATGGGAAGGAACCCATTGTGCTTCTTGGGGTTTTGACGAGTAGAGTTCCTTAACGGGGCATTTGGTTGAAGCTAAGATCTTTACTCTCTGCATCCAATGCTGTTTTCATTATTAGTCTATTTCTACTTAATTGCTTTCTTGGTGACTGAAGCTGTTAGATATTTTTTTTTCTGCAGCCACCTTGTGTCTTTGGTGAGCTAGAAAGGAAGGAAGGTGGGAAAAGAGGAAAAAGAAGAAGTGATGAAGAAGGAAAACTGTTGGCCTGATGTTTTGGTGTTCTTGAGGGAAAGCTTCCCCATCTAGAACTTTGGGGAAATGTCAGATATGGGAAATCAGATGATGCCAGAGGATGATGCAGCTGACGCCCAGCTCCATGCAGATGATGGCCACGGCTGATGCAGAAGACGCCCAGCTCGATGCAGATGACGCCCACAGCTGATGCAGAAGACGCCCAGGCCGATGCAGTTGACGCCCACGGCTGATGCAGAGGACGCCCAGGACGCTGCCCACGGGTGATGCAGATGACGCCCAGGCGGCCGCCCATGGCTGATGAAGATGACGCCAACGGCTGATGCAGACGACGCCCACGGCTGATGCAGACGACGCCCTGACTGCAGCCCACAGCTGATGTAGATGATGCCACGGCTGATGCAGACGACGCCAACGGCTGATGCAGAGGACGCCCAGGCAGCCGCCCACGGCTGATGCAGATGACGCCCAGCTCAGTGCAGATGACGCCCATGGCTGATGCAGACGATGCCCGGGCCGATGCAGTTGACGCCTACGGCTGATGCAGAGAAAGCCCAGGCTATCGCCTGCGGCTGGATGCAGATGACGCCCAGCTCAGTGCGGATGACGCCCACGGCTGATGCAGACGAGGCCCAGGCCGATGCAGTTGACGCCCACGGCTGATGCAGTGGACGCCCAGGACGCTGCCCATGGCTGATGTAGATGACGCCTATGGCTGATGCAGATGACGCCCACGGCTCATGCAGAGGATGCCCAGGCTGCTGCCCACGGCTGATGCACATGACGCCCATGGTGTATGCATATGACGCCCACGGCTCATGCAGAGGATGCCCAGGTTGCTGTCCACGGTTGATGCAGATGACGCCCATCTCAATGCACATGACGCCTAGAGCTGATGCAGACAACGCCAAGGCTGCCCACGGCTTATGCAGAGGACGCCCAGGACGCTGCCCACGGCTGATGCAGAAGACGCCCAGGCCGATGCAGTTGACGCCCATGGCTTATGCAGAGGACGCCCAGGACGCTGCCCACGGCTGATGCAGAAGACGCCCAGGCCGATGCAGTTGACGCCCATGGCTGATGCAGAGGACACCCAGGACGCTGTCCACGGTTGATGCAGATGACGCCCATCTCAATGCACATGACGCCTAGAGCTGATGCAGACAACGCCAAGGCTGCCCACGGCTTATGCAGAGGACGCCCAGGACGCTGCCCACGGCTGATGCAGAAGACGCCCAGGCCGATGCAGTTGACGCCCATGGCTGATGCAGAGGACGCCCAGGACGCTGCCCACGGGTGATGCAGATGACGCCCACGGCTCATGCAGATGACGCCCAGGCCGCCGCCCATGGCTGATGTAGATGATGCCACGGCTGATGCAGACGACGCCTACGGCTGATGCAGAGGACGCCCAGCTCAGTGCAGATGACGCCCATGGCTGATGCAGACGATGCCCGGGCCGATGCAGTTGACGCCTACGGCTGATGCAGAGAAAGCCCAGGCTATCGCCTGCGGCTGGATGCAGATGACGCCCAGCTCAGTGCGGATGACGCCCACGGCTGATGCAGACGAGGCCCAGGCCGATGCAGTTGACGCCCACGGCTGATGCAGTGGACGCCCAGGACGCTGCCCACGGCTGATGTAGATGACGCCTATGGCTGATGCAGATGACGCCCACGGCTCATGCAGAGGATGCCCAGGCTGCTGCCCACGGCTGATGCACATGACGCCCATGGTGTATGCATATGACGCCCACGGCTCATGCAGAGGATGCCCAGGTTGCTGTCCACGGTTGATGCAGAGGACGCCCAAGACGCTGCCCACGGCTTATGCAGAAGACGCCCAGGACGATGCAGTTGACGCCCATGGCTGATGCAGAGGACTCCCAGGACGCTGCCCATGGGTGATGCAGATGACGCCCACGGCTCATGCAGATGACGCCCAGGCCGCCGCCCATGGCTGATGTAGATGACGCCAACGGCTGATGCAGACGACGCCCACGGCTGATGCAGACGACGCCCTGACTGCAGCCCACGGCTGATGTAGATGACGCCACAGCTGATGCAGACGATGCCCATGGCTGATGCAGACGACGCCCGGGCCGATGCAGTTGACGCCTACGGCTGATGCAGAGAAAGCCCAGGCTATCGCCTGTGGCTGGATGCAGATGACGCCCAGCTCAGTGCGGATGACGCCCACGGCTGATGCAGACGAGGCCCAGGCCGATGCAGTTGACGCCCACGGCTGATGCAGTGGACGCCCAGGACGCTGCCCACGGCTGATGTAGATGACGCCTATGGCTGATGCAGATGACGCCCACGGCTCATGCAGAGGATGCCCAGGCTGCTGCCCACGGCTGATGCATATGACGCCCACGGCTCATGCAGAGGATGCCCAGGTTGCTGTCCACGGTTGATGCAGATGACGCCCATCTCAATGGACATGACGCCTAGAGCTGATGCAGACAACGCCAAGGCTGCCCACGGCTTATGCAGAGGACGCCCAGGACGCTGCCCACGGCTGATGCAGAAGACGCCCAGGCCGATGCAGTTGACGCCCACGGCTGATGCAGAGGACGCCCAGGACGCTGCCCACGGGTGATGCAGATGACGCCCACGGCTCATGCAGATGACGCCCAGGCCGCCGCCCATGGCTGATGTAGATGACGCCAACGGCTGATGCAGACGACGCCCACGGCTGATGCAGACGACGCCCTGACTGCAGCCCACGGCTGATGTAGATGACGCCACAGCTGATGCAGACGACGCCCATGGCTGATGCAGAGGATGCCCAGGCAGCCGCCCACGGCTGATGCAGATGATGCCCAGCTCAGTGCAGATGACGCCCACGGCTGATGCAGACGACGCCCGGGCTGATGCAGTTGACGCCTATGGCTGATGCAGAGATAGCCCAGGCTATCGCCTGCGGCTGGATGCAGATGACGCCCAGCTCAGTGCGGATGACGCCCACGGCTGATGCAGACGAGGCCCAGGCCGATGCAGTTGACGCCCACGGCTGATGCAGTGGACGCCCAGGACGCTGCCCACGGCTGATGTAGATGACGCCTATGGCTGATGCAGATGACGCCCACGGCTCATGCAGAGGATGCCCAGGCTGCTGCCCACGGCTGATGCACATGATGCCCACGGTGCATGCATATGACGCCCACGGCTCATGCAAAGGATGCCCAGGCCGCCGCTCACGGATGATGTAGATGACGCCCATGGCTGATGCAGACGACGCCCACGGCTGATGCAGAGGAAGCCCAGGCTGCTGCCCACGGTTGATGCAGATGACGCCCAGCTCAATGCACATGACGCCTAGAGCTGATGCAGACGACTCCAAGGCCGCCATCCACAGCTGATGCAGAGGACACCCATGTTGAGAGCCAATTTGGTGTAGTGGTTAAGTGTGTGGACTGGGAGAACCAGGTTTGATTCCCCACTCCTCCACTTGCACCTCCATTTGTGGCCTTGAGTCAGCCACAACTCTGGCAGACACTACAACTTTCACGTGAAAGATGTACACAGTTTCGTACAAACTAAACCAGGAACACTGAACATTCAATACATGAAATTTCCCCACATAGTCTTTCAATAGCCTTGAAATTAGGCTTTCTCAAGATAGACACAACAGTGGGTAAGCACTTTTCTCTTCAGTGTTCGGCTCCTAACGGTGCAGAGAGGATAAGGAAGGAACCGCTTATGAAAGGACTCTTGACGGTTTCGATCATCAACTTCGTCACACTCACCCTCAGCTTAATTCTTTTAACATGGGTCTGTTGAGAGCACGCGTAGTCGGAGGAAGGCTGACGAAGTTGATGATCAAAACCGTGAGGAGTCCTTTCATAAGCGCTTCCTTCCTTATCCTCTCTGCATCGTTAGGAGTCAAACACTGAAGAGAAAAGTGCTTACCCACTGTTGTGTCTATCTTGAGAAAGTCTAATTTCCAAGCTATTGAAAGACTACGTGGGGAAATTTCATGTATTGAATGTTCAGTGTTCCTTAGTTTGGTTTGGTTTAGTTTATACTGAAATGCATTTATACAGGTTTCATGTGAAAGTTCTAATATCTGCCAGAGTTATGGCTGACTCAAGGCCATTCCAGCAGGTGCAAGTGGAGGAGTGGGAAAGCAAACCTGGTTCTCCCAGATTAGAGTCCGCACTCTTAGCCACTATACTAAGCCGACTTTATAGTAAGTTTCAAGACCTTTTAAGCCTTCTTTCCTGGACAGAAGGCTTAAAACATAGTTAGAAAGGCAAAGAATAGATAGCATTAGCACAGTTTCAGAATACAGTTATGCAATCATAATATAGTCCCAGTTCTTTAGTCAAGAATAATTCTGTGGTCAAGCATATAGTCAAGCTAAAGCATGAATTCGATGAAAAGTCTAAATCCCTGTGTTAGGGACTGCATCCGCTTAGTCTACTTGTTCCCGGTTAGAGTTAGAGGCCTCCAACATCCAATAGTCTTGGCTTGGCCAGCACAGAGGCAGTCTGCTCAGTGCACAATGTGTCCATATGAAACGTGATGTGGCTTTGTTGGTCATCTGTGGGACCCCAACCCAAAGGGAACAGGCGTTTTTTTTTCAGGGGTGGTATTTTAGCAGGAGCTCCTTTGCATATTAGGCCACACACCCCTGATATAGCCAGTCATCCAAGAGCTTACAAAAAAGAGCCTTGTAAGCTCTTGGAGGATTGGCTACATCAGGGGTGTGTGGCCTAATATGCAAAGGAGCTCCTGCTAGAATTCTGCCCCTGGTTCTTTCCCATCAAAACTGAATATGTGACCCTGGCCAAGAAGAAGGCATCTGCTAGTCACCACAGGAATCTTAGGAAGGCATCAGGCCATACCTGGAGAGGGCGGAGCTACTGGCTGAATTCAAGAGCAACCAGTCTGTCAGTTGGGCAGTCTGTAAAGCGTGGGCCAGCTGCTGCTGGGGCCACAGGAAAGGCAGCCCTGGAATCCTCAAGGCTGGTGCTTAGAAACCAGGGGATGTATGGAAGGAGGAGATTAGCCTGAGCGAGCCACAGGCCACGGCATGGCAGTTTCTGGTCTTTGCTCACATGCTCAGGGTAGCACTGACCGCCATTTTCTGGGGTCGGGAAGGAATTTTCCTCCAGGGCAGATTGGCCAGGGCTCCTGGAGGTTTTTCGCCTTCCTCTGCGCATCGAGCAGGGATCACCCGTTAGGTGTTCGGGTTAAGGAGTCCAATTCAAACCATTCTGATAGAATAGGAAAAACATTTAGAGAATTAAAGTCAATAGGGCCCCTTCCCAGAATTAATAAAATCTTAACGTTAAACCTTCTCATTTGCCTGTCTGTTGTTTGCTGATTTAATAGTAGAAGGGTGATGTTCCTCACTGGCTTCTCGCAATTTGGCAATGCTCTCCAACAGAATCTTTCTTTCCCTATGAAGAAAGGTTAAAGCACTTGGGACTCTTTAGCTTGGAGAAACATCAACTGAGGGGCGATATGACAGATTTACAAGAATATGCAGAGGATAGAGAAGGTAGAGAAAGATGTCCTTTTCTCCCTTTCTCACAATACAAGAACTCATGGGTACACAATGAAATTCCTGAGCAGTCGGTTTAGAGTGGATAAAAGGAAGTACTTCTTCACCCAAAGGGTGACTAACACATCATGGAATTCACTGCCACAGGAGGTGGTGGCGGCTACAAGCATAGCCAGCTTCAAGAGGGGATTGGATCAATATACGGAGCAGAGGTCCATCAGTGGCTATTAGCCATTGTTGGAACTCTCTGTCTGGGGCAAGTGATGCTCTGTATTCTTGGCGCTAGGGAGGGGGAACAGCGGGAGGACTTTTAGTGTACTGGCTCCACTGGTGGACCTCCTGATGGAACCTGGGTTTTTTTTGTCCACTGTGTGACACAGGGTACTTTCCTGCCTGGTGGGTATGTTGTCTAGATAGGCTGAAGGACAGTGCTGGGGAGCAGCTAGTAGTCAATGGTGCATGTTGACAAAAATTACATTGGGAAATGTAGTCGTGTGGTCCTGGAGGAAAAATGCAGGTTACTAGGCAGAAAGCTAAAGGGCCAGGAGCTCATGGCAGCATTCTCGGAAGTGCTGCCAGTTCCACGCGCTTGGCCTGCTGTTGCACAGGTCAGGGGTCTTAATGCGTGGATGAGAAAGTGGTGTCTGGAGGAAGGGTTTACATTTGTTAGGCATGGAGGAAAGTTTCTGGGACAAGCCAAACCTGTACGAAAGAGCCAGGCTTCACTTGAACCAAAAGGAAACCAGGCTACTGACAATTAAGATCCAAAAGGTGGCAAAGCAGCTGTTAAACGAATCCCAGGGGAGTCTCTGCTTAGGGACAAATCAGCCCAAAGGAATAACTGCATAACACTCGGGGCAATATTAACATGAGCATGATAGAACTTGGGAGTGAGGGCATGATGGCGAATGAGGGCCATGCGTAGTGACGAAGGGTCCGAGGGAGCGAGAGTGACCGGAGAGGGAAACATGTCACAGGTGTCAGGACGCCTATGCGAGAAGTCTCTGAGCCAAGATAGGGGAGCTGGAGTGCTTGGTGTTCAGTGACAATTTAGATATAGTAGGTGTCTCAGAAATATGGTGGGATGGGGAAATCTATGGGATACAGTCATTCCTGGGTATAAGCTCTATAGGTGGGACAGAGTGGGCTGGATTGGTTGTGTTGTGTTATACATCAAAGAGGGCATGGAATCAAGTTAGAAAACCTCAGGGGAATTGATTCCCCAACAGAAGCGATATGAGTGGAAATACTGGGCCCTAAGGGTTACTTCAAATGTGTGGGGTGAGTGGGTGCTATTGCCCATCTGATCCAACTGTTGAAGCTGATCTTCAGGTGGAGACGGAAAGAAGGGAAGTGACTAAAGCAGAGACTGTTGTTATACTGGGAGATGTCAACTACCCTCACATTGACTGCGTAAACGTGCTGAGGTCGTGCTATAGCTATCAGATTCCTAGACGCTATGAATGACTGTGCTGGAACTCAGTTGGTCACAGAGCCTAACAGAGGGGTAGTGATCTGGGACATGGTTCTGAGCAAGTCTCAAGAGATGTAGAGGTTGTTACACCAATTGGGAACAGTGGCCACAATGCTATTAAGTTCAGCATCCAGGTCAATGGGAAGTTACCCCTAAAGTCCAAAACAGTAATGCTTGATTTCAAATGGGGAAAATTTCAAAGAGGGAGCATTACCAAAATGAGGGGAATAGTAAAAAGGAAGCTGAAGGGCAAACACGAGAGTTAAATCCATAGAGGATGCTTGGAAGCTGTTTAAAACCACACTAATTGAAGCCCAAAGAGAATGCATTCTGCAGGTTGGGAAAGGCAATGCCAAATCTAAAAGAAGGCCTGTGTAGAGGAAGCTCTAAAAAGTGAAGAAGCTTCTTTTGAACCAGTGGAAGAGCTGTCCTAATGAACTGAACTGGAGGAACCACGGGCTCTTGTAAAGAAAAAAAAAACTGTAAGTCAATGATTAGGCACTGAAAAGGAGATTTTGAGGAGCAGGTTGCTACAAATATCAAGACAAACAATAAACATTTAAAAAAATATATCCAGTGAAAGTAACCAGTCAGAGAAGCAGCGGAGCCTTTGTATGGCACAGGAATGAAGGAACTGCTATAGAAAGAGAGAGGTGGCAGAGAAGCTCAATGACTTTGTGCTTGTGTGCTCTCTTTGGAAAGTGTGGGGCGCATGCCCATGCCACAGCCCCTGTTCTGAGGAAGTGAGTCTGAAGAACTGAGCCAACTTGAGGTCTCAGAGATGAAGTTCTAGACCAGGAGTGTCAAACTGATTTGCTATGAAGGTCGGACCTTGACCTTGTGGTCCGGGCCATGTGTGTCATAAAATATAATGCCAGGTCAGGGAGATATAAACTTTATAATGGACACAGACAAACACACACACACACACACAGCCTAATCCAACTCACTGGCTTGCTGAGCCTCAATCAACAGAAGGAAGAGAGGCTTGGCTCAGTAGCTCTGCTGTGAAACTGAGAGAGCCTGGCAAAGCTAGCTCTACTTCCCCCACTTCTCCCCAAGAGAGGTGCTTTGCTGTGTAGCTCATGTGTGATTGAGCAAGCCTGAAAAAGCAATCAGCGATACAGAAGGAAGCAAGAGAGGGAGAAGGAAGCAGACGACAGTGAGTGGCTCGCGGGCTTGATAGGAGCCCTCCGGGGGCCTGATTCAACCCCCAGGCCACATGCTTGACACCCTTTTTCTAGACCCACTGGGGAAGTTGAAAACCATTAAGTCTCTATGTCCTGATTGCATATACCTGAGACCAGGCCTGTAGGTACAACAGGGCTTCTTGGGGTCTGGTCCCGATTGCCAAGCCCCACGACTTCCCATTCAGTCCATGGACCCCAACTTCCAATGTTTCATCACACCTCCCTCCCTTCGCTGAGTCCGTCAGAGTTGGCAGTGGTGGAGTGTTCTTGCTTTTGTTTTGCATTTGGAGAGAGAGTGTGTGTATGCCTTTAAATCTCCTTGCGAGGGAAGCTGCATGGGAGTTAGGGATGCCAGACTAAAGGTGGGTGGCAGGAAAAACCCCCAAGGTTCCGTGGCAACCAGCCTCAAAAAAGGAAACCAGTGGAATTATAAATGAATGAAAAAATCATCATTATTATTCTAAACACTCTCAAATGAAAATCCTGTATTAATATACCGATGTACAGAACACCCAGATGCAAAAGAAGGACATAAACGAAACCATTTTCAAATACAGTCTATCCAATAGTTTTATCCCATAGTCCTTCAGCTTCATAGGGATCCTCAGTTTTGCAGCTTCTGAGGAAACCACACAGTAGTTCAATTCCAAAATGGTTCTCTATGTCTTATACACAGCAGTCCTGAACACAGCGATGAGGTAGGACTTTATATTCCCTCATTGCTGTGTACTGCCTCGTCGCTGTGTTCAAGACGGCTGTTATACTATCTCAGAGCTAGGAAGCAACATCAGGGGAAGGCCTCGACCTCTATACCTTGTTTTCCACCATTCAGAAGAACTGATTGGCCAGTGTGTGTGACAGAATGCTGGACTAAATGGACCATTGGTCTGGTCCATCAAGGCTCTTCACATGCTCTTACAGAGGGAAAATGGCTGCCCTGTGGGCAGAAACAGGAAAACATACACTTTTCCACCCACTTAGTAGCCATCCGGCCTCTGTCGTGATGTTTCCCAAAATGCTATGGGTGAAGCAGGTTTGGAAAAGATCACAAAAAAGCAGCGAAACCAGGGAGATGCCCGAAAGCTCAACAGTGCTGTGGGTAAGTGAGGGCAAAAACCTTCTTCTCAGTAGTGTCTAGACTGGGGCAAATCCATTTGTGGCAGTGCCCTCCAAATCGAGGCTGCCCTGGGTTCCCTTTGCACTGCCAAATCCCCCCAGAATTCCTTGCCTCCCCACAGAACCCTTCTGGGCCAACTGTGATTTCATAACATGTTTATAGGAAATTCAGTCAAAATGGAGACCGAGGGTCCCACAGCTAGGGTTGCCTGCCTCCAGGTGGGAACTGGAGATCTCCTGGAATAATCTCCAGATCACAGAGGTCAGTCCTGTTGGAGAAAATGGCTCCTTTGGACGGCAGACTCTATGACATTCTACTCCACTGAGTTCCATCCCCTCCCAAACCCCTCTCCACAAGCTGCACCCCCAAATCTACAGGAGTTGGCAATCCAGGAGCACCGTAGGGTGGCCCTGTGGACATATCATTGTGATGTAATCAGGTGGCTGATGATGCATTGTCTTCTATTAGGATGTGCTTAGCAACCAGAGGGCAGCATTGAGGCCCTGACAGCAGATGGGCAGGTTGTGGGGATGGAGAACGTGACTCCTGCCAGATAGTGAAAACTCTCAAAGGTGAAAAGGTCTGGCTGGCCCAAAACATTCTCTGCTGCACGTGAGATCGGATAGGTGTGCCCCAGAAACCTTCTCAAAGCACAGAGCAAGCTGGGTAGGAGGGCAAGGCACCCCTATCCAATCTCCCCATTACTTAGTCGATGCTCCAAGATGCTGGCTTGCTGAAGTCTGAAGAGGTGAGTAAAAAGCTTTTGAAAGGAATAGGCAAAGCCTAGAGCCTATAAGAAAGGACAGAGGAGATAAACAGAATGGAAAAAAGCTGAAGATTAAAGTTAGAAAACTGGCAGGTGCACATCAGTGAGAAAAGAAGTTGAGAAGGACAAGGACAGGCCCACATTATTTTGGTGACATGGAAAAACTTCTTCTATATACATTTCATGATGGAACTGAGAAGAAAGAGGAGAAAGGGGGCCAGCGAAGGTGAGGTGGACGTCAAAAGCTATTTATTTATTCATTCATTCATTCATTCATTCATTTAATTTAGATCATTTCTATTCTCCCCTCCGCCAAAAGGGCACAGGGCAGATAACAACATTTTAGAAACAGCATATACGTAACAACAATTTAAACCAATAAAAGTGAACAATACAGTTTAGCGGCTCAGTTGGGCGCATCATAACGTATTGAGAGTCTCAAACAGCAGACAGAATAAAACCAATATTTCAGCAGAGGTGGTGTCGCAGCACAGGGCCAGCCGATAGAATGGGACGGCCGTTGCCTCAACCCAAAGCCTGGTGGAATCCCTCCGCCTTACAGGACCTACGAAAAGGTAACAATTCAGTAAGGTCCCGGATCTCTAAAGGGAGCTGATTCCACCAGGCTGGGGCCAAGGCCAAAAAGGAAAAATGTAATGGGAACAGAAATAAGATAGGAAAGGAAGTGATAGAGAAAGAAGGTAAGAGAAAAAATGTGACGGAAGAGTGAGAAAGTGAAAGAAGTGCAAACGAGCAAATGTGGAAATCCAGTCCAGTGCTCTCTATACAAAAGTTCAGTTTGCCTCTGGCTTGGCCTGGGTCCTTTCAGATGGGGCCCTGGTTATGTGAAATGATCTTTCTGAGAATATGGGAAGGAACCCATTGTGCTTCTTGGGGTTTTGACGAGTAGAGTTCCTTAACGGGGCATTTGGTTGAAGCTAAGATCTTTACTCTCTGCATCCAATGCTGTTTTCATTATTAGTCTATTTCTACTTAATTGCTTTCTTGGTGACTGAAGCTGTTAGATATTTTTTTTTCTGCAGCCACCTTGTGTCTTTGGTGAGCTAGAAAGGAAGAAAGGTGGGAAAAGAGGAAAAAGAAGAAGTGATGAAGAAGGAAAACTGTTGGCCTGATGTTTTGGTGTTCTTGAGGGAAAGCTTCCCCATCTAGAACTTTGGGGAAATGTCAGATATGGGAAATCAGATGATGCCAGAGGATGATGCAGCTGACGCCCAGCTCCATGCAGATGATGGCCACGGCTGATGCAGAAGACGCCCAGCTCGATGCAGATGACGCCCACAGCTGATGCAGAAGACGCCCAGGCCGATGCAGTTGACGCCCACGGCTGATGCAGAGTACGCCCTGGATGCTGCCCACGTCTGATGCAGATGACGCACACGGCTCCTGCAGAAAATGTCCACGGCTCATGCAGATGACACCCAGGCCGCCGCCCATGGCTGATGTAGAAGACGCCAACGGCTGATGCAGACGACGCCCACAGCTGATGCAGATGACGCCCTGGCTGCAGCCCACGGCTGATATAGATGACGCCACGGCTGATGCAGACGATGCCTACGGCTGATGCAGAGGACACCCAGGCAGCCGCCCACGGCTGATGCAGATGACGCCCAGCTCAGTGCAGATGACGCCCACGGCTGATGCAGACGACGCCCGGGCCGATGCAGTTGACGCCTACGGCTGATGCAGAGAAAGCCCAGGCTATCGCCTGCGGCTGGATGCAGATGACGCCCAGCTCAGTGCGGATGACGCCCACGGCTGATGCAGACGAGGCCCAGGCCGATGCAGTTGACGCCCACGGCTGATGCAGTGGACGCCCAGGACGCTGCCCACGGCTGATGCACATGACGCCCACGGTGCATGCATATGACGCCCACGGCTCATGCAGAGGATGCCCAGGTTGCTGTCCACGGTTGATGCAGATGACGCCCATCTCAATCCACATGACGCCTAGAGCTGATGCAGATGACGCCAAGGCCGCCCACGGCTTATGCAGAGTACGCCCAGGACGCTGCCCATAGCTGATGCAGAAGACGCCCAGGCCGATGCAGTTGACGCCCACGGCTGATGCAGAGGACGCCCAGGACGCTGCCCACGGGTGATGCAGATGACGCCCAGGCCGCCACCCATGGCTGATGAAGATGACGCCAACGGCTGATGCAGACGACGCCCACGGCTGATGCAGATGACGCCCTGACTGCAGCCCACGGCTGATGTAGATGACGCCACGGTTGATGCAGACGACGCCTACGGCTGATGCAGAGAATGCCCAGGCAGCCGCCCACGGCTGATGCAGATGACGCCCAGCTCAGTGCAGATGACGCCCACGGCTGATGCAGACGATGCCCGGGCCGATGCAGTTGACGCCTACGGCTGATGCAGAGAAAGCCCAGGCTATCACCTGTGGCTGGATGCAGATGATGCCCAGCTCAGTGCGGATGACGCCCACGGCTGATGCAGACGAGGCCCAGGCCGATGCAGTTGACGCCCACGGCTGATGCAGTGGACGCCCAGGACGCTGCCCACGGCTGATGTAGATGATGCCTATGGCTGATGCAGATGACGCCCATGGCTCATGCAGAGGATGCCCAGGCTGCTGCCCACGGCTGATGCACATGATGCCCATGGTGCATGCATATGACGCCCACGGCTCATGCAGAGGATGCCCAGGTTGCTGTCCACGGTTGATGCAGATGACGCCCATCTCAATGCACATGACGCCTAGAGCTGATGCAGACAACGCCAAGGCTGCCCATGGCTTATGCAGAGGACGCCCAAGACGCTGCCCACGGCTGATGCAGAAGACGCCCAGGCCGATGCAGTTGACGCCCATGGCTGATGCAGAGTACTCCCAGGACGCTGCCCATGGGTGATGCAGATGACGCCCACGACTCATGCAGATGACGCCCAGGCCACCGCCCATGGCTGATGTAGATGACGCCAACGGCTGATGCAGACGACGCCCACGGCTGATGCAGACGACGCCCACGGCTGATGCAGACGATGCCCTGACTGCAGCCCACGGCTGATGTAGATGACGCCACAGCTGATGCAGACGACGCCCACGGCTGAGGCAGAGGATGCCCAGGCAGCCGCCCACGGCTGATGCAGATGATGCCCAGCTCAGTGCAGATGACGCCCACGGCTGATGCAGACGACGCCCGGGCCGATGCAGTTGACGCCTACGGCTGATGCAGAGAAAGCCCAGGCTATCGCCTGTGGCTGGATGCAGATGACGCCCAGCTCAGTGCGGATGACGCCCACGGCTGATGCAGACGAGGCCCAGGCCGATGCAGTTGACGCCCACGGCTGATGCAGTGGACGCCCAGGACGCTGCCCACGGCTGATGTAGATGACGCCTATGGCTGATGCAGATGACGCCCACGGCTCATGCAGAGGATGCCCAGGCTGCTGCCCACGGCTGATGCACATGACGCCCATGGTGCATGCATATGACGCCCACGGCTCATGCAGAGGATGCCCAGGTTGCTGTCCACGGTTGATGCAGATGACGCCCATCTCAATGCACATGACGCCTAGAGCTGATGCAGACGACGCCAAGGCTGCCCACGGCTTATGCAGAGGACGCCCAAGACGCTGCCCACGGCTGATGCAGAAGACGCCCAGGCCGATGCAGTTGACGCCCATGGCTGATGCAGAGGACTCCCAGGACGCTGCCCATGGGTGATGCAGATGACGCCCACGGCTCATGCAGATGACGCCCAGGCCGCCGCCCATGGCTGATGTAGATGACGCCAACGGCTGATGCAGACGATGCCCACGGCTGATGCAGACGACGCCCACGGCTGATGCAGACGACGCCCTGACTGCAGCCCACGGCTGATGTAGATGACGCCACAGCTGATGCAGACGACGCCCATGGCTGATGCAGAGGATGCCCAGGCAGCCGCCCACGGCTGATGCAGATGATGCCCAGCTCAGTGCAGATGACGCCCACGGCTGATGCAGACGACGCCCGGGCCGATGCAGTTGACGCCTACGGCTGATGCAGAGAAAGCCCAGGCTATCGCCTGTGGCTGGATGCAGATGATGCCCAGCTCAGTGCGGATGACGCCCACGGCTGATGCAGACGAGGCCCAGGCCGATGCAGTTGACGCCCGCGGCTGATGCAGTGGACGCCCAGGACGCTGCCCACGGCTGATGCAGATGACGCCTATGGCTGATGCAGATGACGCCCACGGCTCATGCAGAGGATGCCCAGGCTGCTGCCCACGGCTGATGCATATGACGCCCACGGCTCATGCAGAGGATGCCCAGGTTGCTGTCCACGGTTGATGCAGATGACGCCCATCTCAATGCACATGACGCCTAGAGCTGATGCAGACAACGCCAAGGCTGCCCACGGCTTATGCAGAGGACGCCCAGGACGCTGCCCACGGCTGATGCAGAAGACGCCCAGGCCGATGCAGTTGACGCCAACGGCTGATGCAGAGGACGCCCAGGACGCTGCCCACGGGTGATGCAGATGACGCCCACGGCTCATGCAGATGATGCCCAGGCCGCCGCCCATGGCTGATGTAGATGACGCCAACGGCTGATGCAGACGACGCCCACGGCTGATGCAGACGACGCCCTGACTGCAGCCCACGGCTGATGTAGATGACGCCACAGCTGATGCAGACGACGCCCACGGCTGATGCAGAGGACGCCCAGGACGCTGCCCACGGGTGATGCAGATGACGCCCAGGCCGCCGCCCATGGCTGATGAAGATGACGCCAACGGCTGATGCAGACGACGCCCACGGCTGATGCAGACGACGCCCTGACTGCAGCCCACGGCTGATGTAGATGACGCCACGGTTGATGCAGACGACGCCTACGGCTGATGCAGAGGATGCCCAGGCAGCCGCCCACGGCTGATGCAGATGACGCCCAGCTCAGTGCAGATGACGCCCACGGCTGATGCAGACGATGCCCGGGCCGATGCAGTTGACGCCTACGGCTGATGCAGAGAAAGCCCAGGCTATCGCCTGTGGCTGGATGCAGATGACGCCCAGCTCAGTGCGGATGACGCCCACGGCTGATGCAGACGAGGCCCAGGCCGATGCAGTTGACGCCCACGGCTGATGCAGTGGACGCCCAGGACGCTGCCCACGGCTGATGTAGATGACGCCTATGGCTGATGCAGATGATGCCCACGGCTCATGCAGAGGATGCCCAGGCTGCTGCCCACGGCTGATGCACATGATGCCCATGGTGCATGCATATGACGCCCACGGCTCATGCAGAGGATGCCCAGGTTGCTGTCCACGGTTGATGCAGATGACGCCCATCTCAATGCACATGACGCCTAGAGCTGATGCAGACGACGCCAAGGCTGCCCACGGCTTATGCAGAGGACGCCCAAGACGTTGCCCACGGCTGATGCAGAAGACGCCCAGGCCGATGCAGTTGACGCCCATGGCTGATGCAGAGGACTCCCAGGATGCTGCCCATGGGTGATGCAGATGACGCCCACGGCTCATGCAGATGACGCCCAGGCCGCCGCCCATGGCTGATGTAGATGACACCAATGGCTGATGCAGACGACGCCCACGGCTGATGCAGACGACGCCCACGGCTGATGCAGACGACGCCCTGACTGCAGCCCACGGCTGATGTAGATGACGCCACAGCTGATGCAGACGACGCCCATGGCTGATGCAGAGGATGCCCAGGCAGCCGCCCACGGCTGATGCAGATGATGCCCAGCTCAGTGCAGATGACGCCCACGGCTGATGCAGACGATGCCCGGGCCGATGCAGTTGACGCCTACGGCTGATGCAGAGAAAGCCCAGGCTATCGCCTGTGGCTGGATGCAGATGACGCCCAGCTCAGTGCGGATGACGCCCACGGCTGATGCAGACGAGGCCCAGGCCGATGCAGTTGACGCCCACGGCTGATGCAGTGGACGCCCAGGACGCTGCCCACGGCTGATGTAGATGACGCCTATGGCTGATGCAGATGACGCCCACGGCTCATGCAGAGGATGCCCAGGCTGCTGCCCACGGCTGATGCATATGACGCCCACGGCTCATGCAGAGGATGCCCAGGTTGCTGTCCACGGTTGATGCAGATGACGCCCATCTCAATGGACATGACGCCTAGAGCTGATGCAGACAACGCCAAGGCTGCCCACGGCTTATGCAGAGGACGCCCAGGACGCTGCCCACGGCTGATGCAGAAGACGCCCAGGCCGATGCAGTTGACGCCCACGGCTGATGCAGAGGACGCCCAGGATGCTGCCCACGGGTGATGCAGATGACGCCCACGGCTCAAGCAGATGACGCCCAGGCCGCCGCCCATGGCTGATGTAGATGACGCCAATGGCTGATGCAGACGACGCCCACGGCTGATGCAGACGACGCCCTGACTGCAGCCCACGGCTGATGTAGATGACGCCACAGCTGATGCAGACGACGCCCATGGCTGATGCAGAGGACGCCCAGGACGCTGCCCACGGCTGATGTAGATGACGCCTATGGCTGATGCAGATGACGCCCACGGCTCATGCAGAGGATGCCCAGGCTGCTGCCCACGGCTGATGCATATGACGCCCACGGCTCATGCAGAGGATGCCCAGGTTGCTGTCCACGGTTGATGCAGATGACGCCCATCTCAATGGACATGACGCCTAGAGCTGATGCAGACAACGCCAAGGCTGCCCACGGCTTATGCAGAGGACGCCCAGGACGCTGCCCACGGCTGATGCAGAAGACGCCCAGGCCGATGCAGTTGACGCCCACGGCTGATGCAGAGGACGCCCAGGATGCTGCCCACGGGTGATGCAGATGACGCCCACGGCTCAAGCAGATGACGCCCAGGCCGCCGCCCATGGCTGATGTAGATGACGCCAATGGCTGATGCAGACGACGCCCACGGCTGATGCAGACGACGCCCTGACTGCAGCCCACGGCTGATGTAGATGACGCCACAGCTGATGCAGACGACGCCCATGGCTGATGCAGAGGATGCCCAGGCAACCGCCCACGGCTGATGGAGATGATGCCCAGCTCAGTGCAGATGACGCCCACGGCTGATGCAGACGATGCCCGGGCCGATGCAGTTGACGCCTACGGCTGATGCAGAGAAAGCCCAGGCTATCGCCTGTGGCTGGATGCAGATGACGCCCAGCTCAGTGCGGATGACGCCCACGGCTGATGCAGACGAGGCCCAGGCCGATGCAGTTGACGCCCACGGCTGATGCAGTGGACGCCCAGGACGCTGCCCACGGCTGATGTAGATGACGCCTATGGCTGATGCAGATGACGCCCACGGCTCATGCAGACAATGCCCAGGCTGCTGCCCACGGCTGATGCACATGACGCCCATGGTGCATGCATATGACGCCCACGGCTCATGCAGAGGATGCCCAGGTTGCTGTCCACGGTTGATGCAGAGGACGCCCAAGACGCTGCCCACGGCTTATGCAGAAGACGCCCAGGACGATGCAGTTGACGCCCATGGCTGATGCAGAGGACTCCCAGGACGCTGCCCATGGGTGATGCAGATGACGCCAACGGCTGATGCAGACGACGCCCAGGCCGCCGCCCATGGCTGATGTAGATGACGCCAACGGCTGATGCAGACGACGCCCACGGCTGATGCAGACGACGCCCTGACTGCAGCCCACGGCTGATGTAGATGACGCCACAGCTGATGCAGACGACGCCCATGGCTGATGCAGACGACGCCCGGGCCGATGCAGTTGACGCCTACGGCTGATGCAGAGAAAGCCCAGGCTATCGCCTGTGGCTGGATGCAGATGACGCCCAGCTCAGTGCGGATGACGCCCACGGCTGATGCAGACGAGGCCCAGGCCGATGCAGTTGACGCCCACGGCTGATGCAGTGGACGCCCAGGACGCTGCCCACGGCTGATGTAGATGACGCCTATGGCTGATGCAGATGACGCCCACGGCTCATGCAGAGGATGCCCAGGCTGCTGCCCACGGCTGATGCATATGACGCCCACGGCTCATGCAGAGGATGCCCAGGTTGCTGTCCACGGTTGATGCAGATGACGCCCATCTCAATGGACATGACGCCTAGAGCTGATGCAGACAACGCCAAGGCTGCCCACGGCTTATGCAGAGGACGCCCAGGACGCTTCCCACGGCTGATGCAGAGGACGCCCAGGACGCTGCCCACGGGTGATGCAGATGACGCCCACGGCTCATGCAGATGACGCCCAGGCCGCCGCCCATGGCTGATGTAGATGACGCCAACGGCTGATGCAGACGACGCCCACGGCTGATGCAGACGACGCCCTGACTGCAGCCCACGGCTGATGTAGATGACGCCACAGCTGATGCAGACGATGCCCATGGCTGATGCAGAGGATGCCCAGGCAGCCGCCCACGGCTGATGCAGATGATGCCCAGCTCAGTGCAGATGACGCCCACGGCTGATGCAGAGAAAGCCCAGGCTATCGCCTGTGGCTGGATGCATATGACGCCCAGCTCAGTGCGGATGACGCCCACGGCTGATACAGACGAGGCCCAGGCCGATGCAGTTGACGCCCACGGCTGATGCAGTGGACGCCCAGGACGCTGCCCACGGCTGATGTAGATGACGCCTATGGCTGATGCAGATGACGCCCATGGCTCATGCAGCGGATGCCCAGGCTGCTGCCCACGGCTGATGCACATGACGCCCACGGTGCATGCATATGACGCCCACGGCTCATGCAGAGGATGCCCAGGCCGCCGCTCACGGCTGATGTAGATGACGCCCATGGCTGATGCAGACGACGCCCACGGCTGATGCAGAGGAAGCCCAGGCTGCTGCCCACGGTTGATGCAGATGACGCCCAGCTCAATGCACATGACGCCTAGAGCTGATGCAGACGACTCCAAAGCCGCCATCCACAGCTGATGCAGAGGACACCCATGTTGAGAGCCAATTTGGTGTAGTGGTTAAGTGTGTGGACTGGGAGAACCAGGTTTGATTCCCCACTCCTCCACTTGCACCTCCATTTGTGGCCTTGAGTCAGCCACAACTCTGGCAGACACTACAACTTTCACGTGAAAGATGTACACAGTTTAGTACAAACTAAACCAGGAACACTGAACATTCAATACATGAAATTTCCCCACATAGTCTTTCAATAGCCTTGAAATTAGGCTTTCTCAAGATAGACACAACAGTGGGTAAGCACTTTTCTCTTCAGTGTTCGGCTCCTAACGGTGCAGAGAGGATAAGGAAGGAACCGCTTATGAAAGGACTCTTGACGGTTTCGATCATCAACTTCGTCACACTCACCCTCAGCTTAATTCTTTTAACATGGGTCTGTTGAGAGCACGCGTAGTCGGAGGAAGGCTGACGAAGTTGATGATCAAAACCGTGAGGAGTCCTTTCATAAGTGCTTCCTTCCTTGTCCTCTCTGCATCGTTAGGAGTCAAACACTGAAGAGAAAAGTGCTTACCCACTGTTGTGTCTATCTTGAGAAAGTCTAATTTCCAAGCTATTGAAAGACTACGTGGGGAAATTTCATGTATTGAATGTTCAGTGTTCCTTAGTTTGGTTTGGTTTAGTTTATACTGAAATGCATTTATACAGGTTTCATGTGAAAGTTCTAATATCTGCCAGAGTTATGGCTGACTCAAGGCCATTCCAGCAGGTGCAAGTGGAGGAGTGGGAAAGCAAACCTGGTTCTCCCAGATTAGAGTCCGCACTCTTAGCCACTATACTAAGCCGACTTTATAGTAAGTTTCAAGACCTTTTAAGCCTTCTTTCCTGGACAGAAGGCTTAAAACATAGTTAGAAAGGCAAAGAATAGATAGCATTAGCACAGTTTCAGAATACAGTTATGCAATCATAATACAGTCCCAGTTCTTTAGTCAAGAATAATTCTGTGGTCAAGCATATAGTCAAGCTAAAGCATGAATTCGATGAAAAGTCTAAATCCCTGTGTTAGGGACTGCATCCTCTTAGTCTACATGTTCCCAGTTAGAGTTAGAGGCCTCCAGCATCTAATTGTCTTGGCTTGGCCACCACAGAGGCAGTCTGCTCAGTGCACAATGTGTCCATATGAAATGTGATGTGGCTTTGTTGCTCATCTGTGGGACCACAACCCAAAGGGAACAGGCCTTTTTTTTTTCAGGGGTGGTATTTTAGCAGGAGTCATCCAAGAGCTTACAAAAAAGAGCCTTGTAAGCTCTTGGAGGATTGGCTACATCAGGGGTGTGTGGCCTAATATGCAAAGGAGCTCCTGCTAGAATTCTGCCCCTGGTTCTTTCCCATCAAAACTGAATATGTGACCCTGGCCAAGAAGAAGGCATCTGCTAGTCACCACAGGAATCTTAGGAAGGCATCTGGCCATACCTGGAGAAGGCGGAGCTACTGGCTGAATTCAAGAGCAACCAGTCTGTCGGTTGGGCAGTCTGTAGAGCGTGGGCCAGCTGCTGCTGGGGCCACAGGAAAGGTAGCCCTGGAATCTTCAAGGCTGGTGCTTAGAAACCAGGGGATGTATGGAAGGAGGAGATTAGCCTGAGCGAGCCACAGGCCACGGCATGGCAGTTTCTGGTCTTTGCTCACATGCTCAGGGTAGCACTGACCGCCATTTTCTGGGGTCGGGAAGGAATTTTCCTCCAGGGCAGATTGGCCAGGGCTCCTGGAGGT
Source organism: Heteronotia binoei (assembly GCF_032191835.1). Classification (NCBI taxonomy): domain Eukaryota; kingdom Metazoa; phylum Chordata; class Lepidosauria; order Squamata; family Gekkonidae; genus Heteronotia; species Heteronotia binoei. The sequence continues at coordinate 34,285,837 of NC_083240.1, forward strand.
TTTTCGCCTTCCTCTGAGCATCGAGCAGGGATCACCCGTTAGGTGTTCGGGTTAAGGAGTCCAATTCAAACCATTCTGATAGAATAGGAAAAACATTTAGAGAATTAAAGTCAATAGGGCCCCTTCCCAGAATTAATAAAATCTTAACGTTAAACCTTCTCATTTGCCTGTCTGTTGTTTGCTGATTTAATAGTAGAAGGGTGATGTTCCTCACTGGCTTCTCACAATTTGGCAATGCTCTCCAACAGAATCTTTCTTTCCCTATGAAGAAAGGTTAAAGCACTTGGGACTCTTTAGCTTGGAGAAATATCAACTGAGGGGCGATATGACAGAGATTTACAAGAATATGCACAGGATAGAGAAGGTAGAGAAAGATGTCCTTATCTCCCTTTCTCACAATACAAGAACTCATGGGTACACAATGAAATTCCTGAGCAGTCGGTTTAGAGTGGATAAAAGGACGTACTTCTTCACCCAAAGGGTGACTAACACATCATGGAATTCACTGCCACAGGAGGTGCTGGCGGCTACAAGCATAGCCAGCTTCAAGAGGGGATTGGATCAATATACGGTCCATCAGTGGCTGAGGTCCATCAGTGGCTATTAGCCATTGTTGGAACTCTCTGTCTGGGGCAAGTGATGCTCTGTATTCTTGGCACTAGGGAGGGGGAACAGCGGGAGGACTTTTAGTGTACTGGCTCCACTGGTGGACCTCCTGATGGAACCTGGGTTTTTTTTGTCCACTGTGTGACACAGGGTACTTTCCTGCCTGGTGGGTATGTTGTCTAGATAGGCTGAAGGACAGTGCTGGGGAGCAGCTAGTAGTCAATGGTGCATGTTGACAAAAATTACATTGGGAAATGTAGTCGTGTGGTCCTGGAGGAAAAATGCAGGTTACTAGGCAGAAAGCTAAAGGGCCAGGAGCTCATGGCAGCATTCTCGGAAGTGCTGCCAGTTCCACGCGCTTGGCCTGCTGTTGCACAGGTCAGGGGTCTTAATGCGTGGATGAGAAAGTGGTGTCTGGAGGAAGGGTTTACATTTGTTAGGCATGGAGGAAAGTTTCTGGGACAAGCCAAACCTGTACGAAAGAGCCAGGCTTCACTTGAACCAAAAGGAAACCAGGCTACTGACAATTAAGATCCAAAAGGTGGCAAAGCAGCTGTTAAACGAATCCCAGGGGAGTCTCTGCTTAGGGACAAATCAGCCCAAAGGAATAACTGCATAACACTCGGGGCAATATTAACATGAGCATGATAGAACTTGGGAGTGAGGGCATGATGGCGAATGAGGGCCATGCGTAGTGATGAAGGGTCCGAGGGAGCGAGAGTGACCGGAGAGGGAAACATGTCACAGGTGTCAGGACGCCTATGCGAGAAGTCTCTGAGCCAAGATAGGGGAGCTGGAGTGCTTGGTGTTCAGTGACAATTTAGATATAGTAGGTGTCTCAGAAATATGGTGGGATGGGGAAATCTATGGGATATAGTCATTCCTGGGTATAAGCTCTATAGGGGGGGCAGAGTGGGCTGGATTGGTTGTGTTGTGTTATACATCAAAGAGGGCATGGAATCAATCAAGTTAGAAAACCTCAGGGGAATTGATTCCCCAACAGAAGCGATATGAGTGGAAATACTGGGCCCTAAGGGTTACTTCAAATGTGTGGGGTGAGTGGGTGCTATTGCCCATCTGATCCAACTGTTGAAGCTGATCTTCAGGTGGAGACGGAAAGAAGGGAAGTGACTAAAGCAGAGACTGTTGTTATACTGGGAGATGTCAACTACCCTCACATTGACTGCGTAAACGTGCTGAGGTCGTGCTATAGCTATCAGATTCCTAGACGCTATGAATGACTGTGCTGGAACTCAGTTGGTCACAGAGCCTAACAGAGGGGTAGTGATCTGGGACATGGTTCTGAGCAAGTCTCAAGAGATGTAGAGGTTGTTACAGCAATTGGGAACAGTGGCCACAATGCTATTAAGTTCAGCATCCAGGTCAATGGGAAGTTATCCCTAAAGTCCAAAACTGTAATGCTTGATTTCAAATGGGGAAAATTTCAAAGAGGGAGCATTACCAAAATGAGGGGAATAGTAAAAAGGAAGCTGAAGGGCAAACACGAGAGTTAAATCCATAGAGGATGCTTGGAAGCTGTTTAAAACCACACTAATTGAAGCCCAAAGAGAATGCATTCTGCAGGTTGGGAAAGGCAATGCCAAATCTAAAAGAAGGCCTGTGTAGAGGAAGCTCTAAAAAGTGAAGAAGCTTCTTTTGAACCAGTGGAAGAGCTGTCCCAATGAACTGAACTGGAGGAACCACGGGCTCTTGTAAAGAAAAAAAAAACTGTAAGTCAATGATTAGGCACTGAAAAGGAGATTTTGAGGAGCAGGTTGCTACAAATATCAAGACAAACAATAAACATTTAAAGAAATATATCCAGTGAAAGTAACCAGTCAGAGAAGCAGCGGAGCCTTTGTATGGCACAGGAATGAAGGAACTGCTATAGAAAGAGAGAGGTGGCAGAGAAGCTCAATGACTTTGTGCTTGTGTGCTCTCTTTGGAAAGTGTGGGGCACATGCCCATGCCACAGCCCCTGTTCTGAGGAAGTGAGTCTGAAGAACTGAGCCAACTTGAGGTGAACAGAGATGAAATTCTAGACCAGGAGTGTCAAACTCATTTGCTATGAAGGTCGGACCTTGACCTTGTGGTCCGGGCCATGTGTGTCATAAAATATAATGCCAGGTCAGGGAGATATAAACTTTATAATGGACACAGACACACACACACACACACACACACACACACACACACACACACAGCCTAATCCAACTCACTGGCTTGCTGAGCCTCAATCAACAAAAGGAAGAGAGGCTTGGCTCAGTAGCTTTGCTGTGAAACTGAGAGAGCCTGGCAAAGCTAGCTCTACTTCCCCCACTTCTCCCCAAGAGAGGTGCTTTGCTGTGTAGCTCATGTGTGATTGAGCAAGCCTGAAAAAGCAATCAGCGATACAGAAGGAAGCAAGAGAGGGAGAAGGAAGCAGACGACAGTGAGTGGCTCGCGGGCTTGATAGGAGCCCTCCGGGGGCCTGATTCAACCCCCAGGCCACATGCTTGACACCCTTTTTCTAGACCCACTGGGGAAGTTGAAAACCATTAAGTCTCTATGTCCTGATTGCATATACCTGAGACCAGGCCTGTAGGTACAACAGGGCTTCTTGGGGTCTGGTCCCGATTGCCAAGCCCCACGACTTCCCATTCAGTCCATGGACCCCAACTTCCAATGTTTCATCACACCTCCCTCCCTTCGCTGAGTCTGTCAGAGTTGGCAGTGGTGGAGAGTTCTTGCTTTTGTTTTGCATTTGGAGAGAGAGTGTGTGTATGCCTTTAAATCTCCTTGCGAGGGAAGCTGCATGGGAGTTAGGGATGCCAGACTAAAGGTGGGTGGCAGGAAAAACCCCCAATTTTCCGTGGCAACCAGCCTCAAAAAAGGAAACCAGTGGAATTATAAATGAATGAAAAAACCATCATTATTATTCTAAACACTCTCAAATGAAAATCCTGTATTAATATACCGATGTACAGAACACCCAGATGCAAAAGAAGGACATAAACGAAACCATTTTCAAATACAGTCTATCCAATAGTTTTATCCAATAGTCCTTCAGCTTCATAGGGATCCTCAGTTTTGCAGCTTCTGAGGAAACCACACAGTAGTTCAATTCCAAAATGGTTCTCTATGTCTTATACACAGCAGTCCTGAACACAGCGATAAGGTAGGACTTTATATTCCCTCATTGCTGTGTACTGCCTCGTCGCTGTGTTCAAGACGGCTGTTATACTATCTCAGAGCTAGGAAGCAACATCAGGGGAAGGCCTCGACCTCTATACCTTGTTCTCCACCATTCAGAAGAACTGATTGGCCAGTGTGTGTGACAGAATGCTGGACTAAATGGACCATTGGTCTGGTCCATCAAGGCTCTTCACATGCTCTTACAGAGGGAAAATGGCTGCCCTGTGGGCAGAAACAGGAAAACATACACTTTTCCACCCACTTAGTAGCCATCCGGCCTCTGTCGTGATGTTTCCCAAAATGCTATGGGTGAAGCAGGTTTGGAAAAGATCACAAAAAAGCAGGGAAACCAGGGAGATGCCCGAAAGCTCAACAGTGCTGTGGGTAAGTGAGGGCGAAAACCTTCTTCTCAGTAGCGTCTAGACTGGGGCAAATCCATTTGTGGCAGTGCCCTCCAAATCGAGGCTGCCCTGGGTTCCCTTTGCACTGCCAAATCCCCCCAGAATTCCTTGCCTCCCCACAGAACCCTTCTGGGCCAACTGTGATTTCATAACATGTTTATAGGAAATTCAGTCAAAATGGAGACCGAGGGTCCCACAGCTAGGGTTGCCTGCCTCCAGGTGGGAACTGGAGATCTCCTGGAATAATCTCCAGATTACAGAGGTCAGTCCTGTTGGAGAAAATGGCTCCTTTGGACGGCAGACTCTATGACATTCTACTCCACTGAGTTCCATCCCCTCCCAAACCCCTCTCCACAAGCTGCACCCCCAAATCTACAGGAGTTGGCAATCCAGGAGCACCGTAGGGTGGCCCTGTGGACATATCATTGTGATGTAATCAGGTGGCTGATGATGCGTTGTCTTCTATTAGGATGTGCTTAGCAACCAGAGGGCAGCATTGAGGCCCTGACAGCAGATGGGCAGGTTGTGGGGATGGAGAACGTGACTCCTGCCAGATAGTGAAAACTCTCAAAGGTGAAAAGGTCTGGCTGGCCCAAAACATTCTCTGCTGCACGTGAGATCGGATAGGTGTGCCTCAAAGCACAGAGCAAGCTGGGTAGGAGGGCAAGGCACACCTATCCGATCTCCCCATTACTTAGTCGATGCTCCAAGATGCTGGCTTGCTGAAGTCTGAAGAGGTGAGTAAAAAGCTTTTGAAAGGAATAGGCAAAGCCTAGAGCCTATAAGAAAGGACAGAGGAGATAAACAGAATGGAAAAAAGCTGAAGATTAAAGGTAGAAAACTGGCAGGTGCACATCAGTGAGAAAAGTTGAGAAGGACAAGGACAGGCCCACATTATTTTGGTGACATGGAAAAACTTCTTCTATATACATTTCATGATGGAACTGAGAAGAAAGAGGAGAAAGGGGGCCAGCGAAGGTGAGGTGGACGTCAAAAGCTATTTATTTATTTATTCATTCATTCATTCACTTAATTTAGATCATTTCTATTCTCCCCTCCGCCAAAAGGGCACAGGGCAGATCACAACATTTTAGAAACAGCATATAACAACAATTTAAACCAATAAAAGTGAACAATACAGTTTAGCGGCTCAGTTGGGCGCATCATAACGTATTGGGAGTCTCAAACAGCAGACAGAATAAAACCAATATTTCAGCAGAGGTGGTGTCGCAGCACAGGGCCAGCCGATAGAATGGGACGGCCGTTGCCTCAACCCAAAGCCTGGTGGAATCCCTCCGCCTTACAGGACCTACGAAAAGGTAACAATTCAGTAAGGTCCCGGATCTCTAAAGGGAGCTGATTCCACCAGGCTGGGGCCAAGGCTAAAAAGGAAAAATGGAATGGGAACAGAAATAAGATAGGAAAGGAAGTGATAGAGAAAGAAGGTAAGAGAAAAAATGTGACGGAAGAGTGAGAAAGTGAAAGAAGTGCAAACGAGCAAATGTGGAAATCCAGTCCAGTGCTCTCTATACAAAAGTTCAGTTTGCCTCTGGCTTGGCCTGGGTCCTTTCAGATGGGGCCCTGGTTATGTGAAATGATCTTTCTGATAATATGGGAAGGAACCCATTGTGCTTCTTGGGGTTTTGACGAGTAGAGTTCCTTAACGGGGCATTTGGTTGAAGCTAAGATCTTTACTCTCTGCATCCAATGCTGTTTTCATTATTAGTCCATTTCTACTTAATTGCTATCTTGGTGACTGAAGCTGTTAGATATTTTTTTTTCTGCAGCCACCTTGTGTCTTTGGTGAGCTAGAAAGGAAGGAAGGTGGGAAAAGAGGAAAAAGAAGAAGTGATGAAGAAGGAAAACTGTTGGCCTGATGTTTTGGTGTTCTTGAGGGAAAGCTTCCCCATCTAGAACTTTGGGGAAATGTCAGATATGGGAAATCAGATGATGCCAGAGGATGATGCAGCTGACGCCCAGCTCCATGCAGATGATGGCCACGGCTGATGCAGAAGACGCCCAGCTCGATGCAGATGACGCCCACAGCTGATGCAGAAGACGCCCAGGCCGATGCAGTTGACGCCCACGGCTGATGCAGAGTACGCCCTGGATGCTGCCCACGTCTGATGCAGATGACGCACACGGTTCCTGCAGAAAATGTCCACGGCTCATGCAGATGACACCCAGGCCGCCGCCCATGGCTGATGTAGAAGACGCCAACGGCTGATGCAGACGACGCCCACAGCTGATGCAGATGACGCCCTGGCTGCAGCCCACGGCTGATGTAGATGACGCCACGGCTGATGCAGACGATGCCTACGGCTGATGCAGAGGACACCCAGGCAGCCGCCCACGGCTGATGCAGATGACGCCCACGGCTGATGCAGACGACGCCCGGGCCGATGCAGTTGACGCCCACGGCTGATGCAGAGTACGCCCTGGATGCTGCCCACGTCTGATGCAGATGACGCACACGGCTCATGCAGAAAATGTCCACGGCTCATGCAGATGACACCCAGGCCGCTGACCATGGCTGATGTAGAAGACGCCAACGGCTGATGCAGACGACGCCCACAGCTGATGCAGATGACGCCCTGGCTGCAGCCCACGGCTGATATAGATGACGCCACGGTTGATGCAGACGATGCCTACGGCTGATGCAGAGGACACCCAGGCAGCCGCCCACGGCTGATGCAGATGACGCCCAGCTCAGTGCAGATGACGCCCACGGCTGATGCAGACGACGCCCGGGCCGATGCAGTTGACGCCTACGGCTGATGCAGAGAAAGCCCAGGCTATCGCCTGCGGCTGGATGCAGATGACGCCCAGCTCAGTGCGGATGACGCCCACGGCTGATGCAGACGAAGCCCAGGCCGATGCAGTTGACGCCCACGGCTGATGCAGTGGACGCCCAGGACGCTGCCCACGGCTGATGCACATGACGCCCACGGTGCATGCATATGACGCCCACGGCTCATGCAGAGGATGCCCAGGTTGCTGTCCACGGTTGATGCAGATGACGCCCATCTCAATCCACATGACGCCTAGAGCTGATGCAGACGACGCCAAGGCCGCCCACGGCTTATGCAGAGGACGCCCAGGACGCTGCCCACAGCTGATGCAGAAGACGCCCAGGCCGATGCAGTTGACGCCCACGGCTGATGCAGAGGACGCCCAGGACGCTGCCCATGGTTGATGCAGATGACGCCCAGGCCGCCGCCCATGGCTGATGAAGATGACGCCAACGCCCTGACTGCAGCCCACGGCTGATGTAGATGACGCCACGGTTGATGCAGACGACGCCTACGGCTGATGCAGAGGACGCCCAGGCAGCCGCCCACGGCTGATGCAGATGACGCCCAGCTCAGTGCAGATGACGCCCACGGCTGATGCAGACGATGCCCGGGCCGATGCAGTTGACGCCTACGGCTGATGCAGAGAAAGCCCAGGCTATCGCCTGCGGCTGGATGCAGATGACGCCCAGCTCAGTGCGGATGAAGCCCACGGCTGATGCAGACGAGGCCCAGGCCGATGCAGTTGACGCCCACGGCTGATGCAGTGGACGCCCAGGACGCTGCCCACGGCTGATGTAGATGACGCCTATGGCTGATGCAGATGACGCCCACGGCTCATGCAGAGGATGCCCAGGCTGCTGCCCACGGCTGATGCACATGACGCCCATGGTGCATGCATATGACGCCCACGGCTCATGCAGAGGATGCCCAGGTTGCTGTCCACGGTTGATGCAGATGACGCCCATCTCAATGCACATGACGCCTAGAGCTGATGCAGACAACGCCAAGGCTGCCCACGGCTTATGCAGAGGACAGCCAGGACGCTGCCCACGGGTGATGCAGAAGACGCCCAGGCCGATGCAGTTGACGCCCATGGCTGATGCAGAGGACGCCTAGGACGCTGCCCACGGGTGATGCAGATGACGCCCACGGCTGATGCAGACGACGCCCACGGCTGATGCAGACGACGCCCACGGCTGATGCAGACGACGCCCACGGCTGATGCAGACGACGCCCTGACTGCAGCCCACGGCAGATGTAGATGACGCCACAGCTGATGCAGACGACGCCCATGGCTGATGCAGAGGATGCCCAGGCAGCCGCCCACGGCTGATGCAGATGATGCCCAGCTCAGTGCAGATGACGCCCACGGCTGATGCAGACGACGCCCGGGCCGATGCAGTTGACGCCTACGGCTGATGCAGAGAAAGCCCAGGCTATCGCCTGCGGCTGGATGCAGATGACGCCCAGCTCAGTGCGGATGACGCCCACGGCTGATGCAGACGAGGCCCAGGCCGATGCAGTTGACGCCCACGGCTGATGCAGTGGACGCCCAGGACGCTGCCCACGGCTGATGTAGATGACGCCTATGGCTGATGCAGATGACGCCCACGGCTCATGCAGAGGATGCCCAGGCTGCTGCCCACGGCTGATGCACATGACGCCCACGGTGCATGCATATGACGCCCACGGCTCATGCAGAGGATGCCCAGGCCGCCGCTCACGGCTGATGTAGATGACGCCCATGGCTGATGCAGACGACGCCCAGGGCTGATGCAGAGGATGCCCAGGCAGCCGCCCACGGCTGATGCAGATGATGCCCAGCTCAGTGCAGATGACGCCCACGGCTGATGCAGACGACGCCCGGGCCGATGCAGTTGACGCCTACGGCTGATGCAGAGAAAGCCCAGGCTATCGCCTGCGGCTGGATGCAGATGACGCCCAGCTCAGTGCGGATGACGCCCACGGCTGATGCAGACGAGGCCCAGGCCGATGCAGTTGACGCCCACGGCTGATGCAGTGGACGCCCAGGACGCTGCCCACGGCTGATGTAGATGACGCCTATGGCTGATGCAGATGACGCCCACGGCTCATGCAGAGGATGCCCAGGCTGCTGCCCACGGCTGATGCACATGACGCCCATGGTGCATGCATATGACGCCCACGGCTCATGCAGAGGATGCCCAGGTTGCTGTCCACGGTTGATGCAGATGACGCCCATCTCAATGCACATGACGCCTAGAGCTGATGCAGACAACGCCAAGGCTGCCCACGGCTTATGCAGAGGACAGCCAGGACGCTGCCCACGGCTGATGCAGAAGACGCCCAGGCCGATGCAGTTGACGCCCACGGCTGATGCAGAGGACGCCCAGGACGCTGCCCATGGGTGATGCAGATGACGCCCACGGCTGATGCAGACGACGCCCACGGCTGATGCAGACGACGCCCACGGCTGATGCAGACGACGCCCACGGCTGATGCATACGACGCCCTGACTGCAGCCCACGGCAGATGTAGATGACGCCACAGCTGATGCAGACGACGCCCATGGCTGATGCAGAGGATGCCCAGGCAGCCGCCCACGGCTGATGCAGATGATGCCCAGCTCAGTGCAGATGACGCCCACGGCTGATGCAGACGACGCCCGGGCCGATGCAGTTGACGCCTACGGCTGATGCAGAGAAAGCCCAGGCTATCGCCTGCGGCTGGATGCAGATGACGCCCAGCTCAGTGCGGATGACGCCCACGGCTGATGCAGTGGACGCCCAGGACGCTGCCCACGGCTGATGTAGATGACGCCTATGGCTGATGCAGATGACGCCCACGGCTCATGCAGAGGATGCCCAGGCTGCTGCCCACGGCTGATGCACATGACGCCCACGGTGCATGCATATGACGCCCACGGCTCATGCAGAGGATGCCCAGGCCGCCGCTCACGGCTGATGTAGATGACGCCCATGGCTGATGCAGACGACGCCCACGGCTGATGCAGAGGAAGCCCAGGCTGCTGCCCACGGTTGATGCAGATGACGCCCAGCTCAATGCACATGACGCCTAGAGCTGATGCAGACGACTCCAAGGCCGCCATCCACAGCTGATGCAGAGGACACCCATGTTGAGAGCCAATTTGGTGTAGTGGTTAAGTGTGTGGACTGGGAGAACCAGGTTTGATTCCCCACTCCTCCACTTGCACCTCCATTTGTGGCCTTGAGTCAGCCACAACTCTGGCAGACACTACAACTTTCACGTGAAAGATGTACACAGTTTAGTACAAACTAAACCAGGAACACTGAACATTCAATACATGAAATTTCCCCACATAGTCTTTCAATAGCCTTGAAATTAGGCTTTCTCAAGATAGACACAACAGTGGGTAAGCACTTTTCTCTTCAGTGTTCGGCTCCTAACGGTGCAGAGAGGATAAGGAAGGAACCGCTTATGAAAGGACTCTTGACGGTTTTGATCATCAACTTCGTCACACTCACCCTCAGCTTAATTCTTTTAACATGGGTCTGTTGAGAGCATGCGTAGTCGGAGGAAGGCTGACAAAGTTGATGATCAAAAATGTGAGGAGTCCTTTCATAAGCGGTTCCTTCCTTATCCTCTCTGCATCGTTAGGAGTCAAACACTGAAGAGAAAAGTGCTTACCCACTGTTGTGTCTATCTTGAGAAAATCCAAGCTATTGAAAGACTACGTGGGGAAATTTCATGTATTGAATGTTCAGTGTTCCTTAGTTTGGTTTGGTTTAGTTTATACTGAAATGCATTTATACAGGTTTCATGTGAAAGTTCTAGTATCTGCCAGAGTTATGGCTGACTCAAGGCCATTCCAGGAGGTGCAAATGGAGGAGTGGGAAAGCAAACCTGGTTCTCCCAGATTAGAGTCCGCACTCTTAGCCACTATACTAAGCCGACTTTATAGTAAGTTTCAAGACCTTTTAAGCCTTCTTTCCTGGACAGAAGGCTTAAAACATAGTTAGAAAGGCAAAGAATAGATAGCATTAGCACAGTTTCAGAATACAGTTATGCAATCATAATACAGTCCCAGTTCTTTAGTCAAAAATAATTCTGTGGTCAAGCATATAGTCAAGCTAAAGCATGAATTCGATGAAAAGTCTAAATCCCTGTGTTAGGGACTGCATCCTCTTAGTCTACTTGTTCCCGGTTAGAGTTAGAAGCCTCCAGCATCCAATAGTCTTGGCTTGGCCAGCACAGAGGCAGTCTGCTCAGTGCACAATGTGTCCATATGAAACGTGATGTGGCTTTGTTGGTCATCTGTGGGACCACAACCCAAAGGGAACACGCGTTTTTTTTCAGGGGTGGTATTTTAGCAGGAGCTCCTTTGCATATTAGGCCACACACCCCTGATATAGCCAGTCATCCAAGAGCTTACAAAAAAGAGCCTTGTAAGCTCTTGGAGGATTGGCTACATCAGGGGTGTGTGGCCTAATATGCAAAGGAGCTCCTGCTAGAATTCTGCCCCTGGTTCTTTCCCATCAAAACTGAATATGTGACCCTGGCCAAGAAGAAGGCATCTGCTAGTCACCACAGGAATCTTAGGAAGGCATCTGGCCTTACCTGGAGAAGGCGGAGCTACTGGCTGAATTCAAGAGCAACCAGTCTGTCGGTTGGGCAGTCTGTAGAGCGTGGGCCAGCTGCTGCTGGGGCCACAGGAAAGGCAGCCCTGGAATCTTCAAAGCTGGTGCTTAGAAACCAGGGGATGCATGGAAGGAGGAGATTAGCCTGAGCGAGCCACAGGCCACGGCATGGCAGTTTCCGGTCTTTGCTCACATGCTCAGGGTAGCACTGACCGCCATTTTCTGGGGTCGGGAAGGAATTTTCCTCCAGGGCAGATTGGCCAGGGCTCCTGGAGGTTTTTCGCCTTCCTCTGCGCATCGAGCAGGGATCACCCGTTAGGTGTTCGGGTTAAGGAGTCCAATTCAAACCATTCTGATAGAATAGGAAAAACATTTAGAGAATTAAAGTCAATAGGGCCCCTTCCCAGAATTAATAAAATCTTAACGTTAAACCTTCTCATTTGCCTGTCTGTTGTTTGCTGATTTAATAGTAGAAGGGTGATGTTCCTCACCGGCTTCTCACAATTTGGCAATGCTCTCCAACAGAATCTTTCTTTCCCTATGAAGAAAGGTTAAAGCAATTGGGACTCTTTAGCTTGGAGAAACATCAACTGAGGGGCGATATGACAGAGATTTACAAGAATATGCACAGGATAGAGAAGGTAGAGAAAGATGTCCTTTTCTCCCTTTCTCACAATACAAGAACTCATGGGTACACAATGAAATTCCTGAGCAGTCGGTTTAGAGTGGATAAAAGGAAGTACTTCTTCACCCAAAGGGTGACTAACACATCATGGAATTCACTGCCACAGGAGGTGGTGGCGGCTACAAGCATAGCCAGCTTCAAGAGGGGATTGGATCAATATACGGAGCAGAGGTCCATCAGTGGCTATTAGCCATAGTGTATTGTTGGAACTCTCTGTCTGGGGCAAGTGATGCTCTGTATTCTTGGCACTAGGGAGGGGGAACAGCGGGAGGACTTTTAGTGTATTGGCTCCACTGGTGGACCTCCTGATGGCACCTGCGTTTTTTTTGTCCACTGTGTGACACAGGGTACTTTCCTGCCTGGTGGGTATGTTGTCTAGATAGGCTGAAGGACAGTGCTGGGGAGCAGCTAGTAGTCAATGGTGCATGTTGACAAAAATTACATTGGGAAATGTAGTCGTGTGGTCCTGGAGGAAAAATGCAGGTTACTAGGCAGAAAGCTAAAGGGCCAGGAGCTCATGGCAGCATTCTCGGAAGTGCTGCCAGTTCCACGCGCTTGGCCTGCTGTTGCACAGGTCAGGGGTCTTAATGCGTGGATGAGAAAGTGGTGTCTGGAGGAAGGGTTTACATTTGTTAGGCATGGAGGAAAGTTTCTGGGACAAGCCAAACCTGTACGAAAGAGCCAGGCTTCACTTGAACCAAAAGGAAACCAGGCTACTGACAATTAAGATCCAAAAGGTGGCAAAGCAGCTGTTAAACGAATCCCAGGGGAGTCTCTGCTTAGGGACAAATCAGCCCAAAGGAATAACTGCATAACACTCGGGGCAATATTAACATGAGCATGATAGAACTTGGGAGTGAGGGCATGATGGCGAATGAGGGCCATGCGTAGTGACGAAGGGTCCGAGGAAGCGAGAGTGACCGGAGAGGGAAACATGTCACAGGTGTCAGGACGCCTATGCGAGAAGTCTCTGAGCCAAGATAGGGGAGCTGGAGTGCTTGGTGTTCAGTGACAATTTAGATATAGTAGGTGTCTCAGAAATATGGTGGGATGGGGAAATCTATGGGATACAGTCATTCCTGGGTATAAGCTCTATAGGTGGGACAGAGTGGGCTGGATTGGTTGTGTTGTGTTATACATCAAAGAGGGCATGGAATCAAGTTAGAAAACCTCAGGGGAATTGATTCCCCAACAGAAGCGATATGAGTGGAAATACTGGGCCCTAAGGGTTACTTCAAATGTGTGGGGTGAGTGGGTGCTATTGCCCATCTGATCCAACTGTTGAAGCTGATCTTCAGGTGGAGACGGAAAGAAGGGAAGTGACTAAAGCAGAGACTGTTGTTATACTGGGAGATGTCAACTACCGTCACATTGACTGCGTAAACGTGCTGAGGTCGTGCTATAGCTATCAGATTCCTAGACGCTATGAATGACTGTGCTGGAACTCAGTTGGTCACAGAGCCTAACAGAGGGGTAGTGATCTGGGACATGGTTCTGAGCAAGTCTCAAGAGATGTAGAGGTTGTTACAGCAATTGGGAACAGTGGCCACAATGCTATTAAGTTCAGCATCCAGGTCAATGGGAAGTTACCCCTAAAGTCCAAAACTGTAATGCTTGATTTCAAATGGGGAAAATTTCAAAGAGGGAGCATTACCAAAATGAGGGGAATAGTAAAAAGGAAGCTGAAGGGCAAACACGAGAGTTAAATCCATAGAGGATGCTTGGAAGCTGTTTAAAACCACACTAATTGAAGCCCAAAGAGAATGCATTCTGCAGGTTGGGAAAGGCAATGCCAAATCTAAAAGAAGGCCTGTGTAGAGGAAGCTCTAAAAAGTGAAGAAGCTTCTTTTGAACCAGTGGAAGAGCTGTCCCAATGAACTGAACTGGAGGAACCACGGGCTCTTGTAAAGAAAAAAAAACTGTAAGTCAATGATTAGGCACTGAAAAGGAGATTTTGAGGAGCAGGTTGCTACAAATATCAAGACAAACAATAAACATTTAAAGAAATATATCCAGTGAAAGTAACCAGTCAGAGAAGCAGCGGAGCCTTTGTATGACACAGGAATGAAGGAACTGCTATAGAAAGAGAGAGGTGGCAGAGAAGCTCAATGACTTTGTGCTTGTGTGCTCTCTTTGGAAAGTGTGGGGCACATGCCCATGCCACAGCCCCTGTTCTGAGGAAGTGAGTCTGAAGAACTGAGCCAACTTGAGGTCTCAGAGATGAAGTTCTAGACCAGGAGTGTCAAACTGATTTGCTATGAAGGTCGGACCTTGACCTTGTGGTCCGGGCCATGTGTGTCATAAAATATAATGCCAGGTCAGGGAGATATAAACTTTATAATGGACACAGACAAACACACACACACACACACACACACACAGCCTAATCCAACTCACTGGCTTGCTGAGCCTCAATCAACAGAAGGAAGAGAGGCTTGGCTCAGTAGCTCTGCTGTGAAACTGAGAGAGCCTGGCAAAGCTAGCTCTACTTCCCCCACTTCTCCCCAAGAGAGGTGCTTTGCTGTGTAGCTCATGTGTGATTGAGCAAGCCTGAAAAAGCAATCAGCGATACAGAAGGAAGCAAGAGAGGGAGAAGGAAGCAGACGACAGTGAGTGGCTCGCGGGCTTGATAGGAGCCCTCCGGGGGCCTGATTCAACCCCCAGGCCACATGCTTGACACCCTTTTTCTAGACCCACTGGGGAAGTTGAAAACCATTAAGTCTCTATGTCCTGATTGCATATACCTGAGACCAGGCCTGTAGGTACAACAGGGCTTCTTGGGGTCTGGTCCCGATTGCCAAGCCCCACGACTTCCCATTCAGTCCATGGACCCCAACTTCCAATGTTTCATCACACCTCCCTCCCTTCGCTGAGTCTGTCAGAGTTGGCAGTGGTGGAGTGTTCTTGCTTTTGTTTTGCATTTGGAGAGAGAGTGTGTGTATGCCTTTAAATCTCCTTGCGAGGGAAGCTGCATGGGAGTTAGGGATGCCAGACTAAAGGTGGGTGGCAGGAAAAAACCCCAAGGTTCCGTGACAACCAGCCTCAAAAAAGGAAACCAGTGGAATTATAAATGAATGAAAAAATCATCATTATTATTCTAAACACTCTCAAATGAAAATCCTGTATTAATATACCGATGTACAGAACACCCAGATGCAAAAGAAGGACATAAACGAAACCATTTTCAAATACAGTCTATCCAATAGTTTTATCCCATAGTCCTTCAGCTTCATAGGGATCCTCAGTTTTGCAGCTTCTGAGGAAACCACACAGTAGTTCAATTCCAAAATGGTTCTCTATGTCTTATGTAGAGGAAGGGAAGAAGCACAGATCCTGGGACACTTTGAACACCCGACATCGATTTCAGAGGCTAGAGAGGTCCTCCTTCTTTGTCATCTGAGCAGGTCTTGGAGAACTGGCTGTGAAAGCCTGCCACCCAGGGTTCTCAACCACACTGCCTGTTTTGCTAGGGAGGGCAAGGTGGGGTGCTCTGGGGAGGATGGTGTGAGCACTGTGCTTTGGACCATGTGCCCATCAAAAAGCAGCGCACCAGCCCTTACCTCTGTTGCCGCATTGCAAGAGTGGGGAATAAGCAGGACCCTCCAGGGATGGGGTGGGGAGGGGTTCCAGGTCCAACAGGAAGGTTCTGGTGAGGGAGGCACCTGCGATGCTCTCCGCATTTCCCAGCAAGCTCTGCATAAGAGACCGTGGGATTGTGCAGTTCCCAGGGCAGAGAATCCTCCAGCTATGATACTCAAGCCTTAAAATGTACTGTTGGCCGTTAACAGGGCTTTTTTTGTAGCAGGAACTCCTTTGCATATTAGGCCACCCACCCCTGATGTAGCCAATCCTCCTAGAGCTTTCTGTAGGCCCTGTGAGAAGAGCCCTGTAAGCACCAGGAGGATTGGCTACATCAGGGGTTGTGTGTGTCCCGATATGCAAAGGAGTTCTTGCTACAAAACCCAGACCATTAATGAGACAATGGGGCAGTGGCGGGAGGGCGGGGGGAACATCAGGGCTCACAGTGCTTCACTTATTGCTTTAAGTGTGTCAAGGAGCCCAAGCTTGCACCCTGTGGGTCCTCAGAGCAGTTGCACACCAGTAACCAGACCGTTGTTTATATTTTTAAAGAAATTATAAAGTTTATTTCAAGGTCTGTCAGTCATAAAATTTACTCTACAACCAACCCATTACTGTTAACATCGTGTAGCAAGAAAATAATAAAACCAGCTGTACTATCTAATACTCTCGGGGCTTGTATTAGACGGCACAAGCCTTCATTTCCAAAGTCAAAGCTCTAGCATTGTCTATGTTGCTGGCAATTGCAATTCAAGCAAGTCATAGATCCAGGTGGGCAGCCGTGTTGGTCTGAAGCAGCTGAACAAAGCAGGAGTCAAATCGCCCCTTTAAGACCAACCTAGTTTTATTGAGAACGTAAGCTTTCGTGTGCTCTCTAAGCACACTTCATCAGACAATACCTGATCGCTGAATCTGATGAAGTGTGCTTAGAGAGCACACGAAAGCTTACGTTCTAAATAAAACTTGGATGGTCTTAAAAAAGCAAGTCATAGTTTAGACTTTACTCTATCAGGATCGCAGCGGCTGGGACCAGACAGGCAGCTTAAGCTGCCCCAGGGATGGCTGGTGAGTGAACAAGAAAAGAGAGTCCGAACGTGCACATCTGTCTGCTTCCCGTCCCGCTTATATTTCGGCCAGCTCAAATAGGTACCACTACTGAAGTGGTACCAAATGCTGAGGGGCCTCCAAGGCGCCTCCCCGGTTGGATGACTAGGAAGTGCCCAGGGAGCGCCAGACAGGCGCATGAGCCCTCTGGAAGCTCCTTCAGGGTGCCTGCGGACTGCACGCCATCTGGATGCTCCAGGGCACTCCTGTTTCCACCAGCTCACTTCTGGGTCAGCACGCTGTCACTCCAAGCTGGCGGTCTGGGCTCAGCCAGCTAGTCTCTCTTCTTCAGGGCCTTAGATGAATTATAACTTTTGACCCAGCAGCATCAGGTGAGACTGACATCCAATCAGGACCCACTTTCAGGAGAAGCCTCTAGAAGATTACCTCGTCATCACCCCTGGCTCTCCTCTCCCCATCCTACGGGCCCTCAGGTTCTCATGAGAAGCTATTCATGCCACCTTCATCTCTGGCCTTGAAGATGATAAGGCCCAGAGACCAATTAGTATCCCCTGCGAGATGGACCAGACCCCTTTCTATTCACATTAATCCTTCCAGGAGAGGCCAGAGGGTGCTTTGCCTTACTGAATGCGATTTCACTTACAGAAGCCTACGGAATATGTCAACCCCCTGAAAGACATTAGCTGCTTGTAGTTCTATTGGCCATTCTGCCACAACCACAAAGTCCTATAAAACCTACAAGTTTGCTATGATGGCACTCTTGTTCTAAAACAGACAGGAGCCGTCACTTTGACAAGGCACAGCCTCCACAGTCACTAGGCAAGGCTGCTTTATTTGTGAATGTGTGTGGGAGAAGGGTCCAGAATGTAAGCAAGAGCTGAGGGAAGGTCTTCCTTTCTGCTATGCGGTGCTGGGTTTCTTTTGGAGCTTGACTCGGTGTTGTGTATTAAATCAAGAACTTTTTAGGATATTTTGCCAGAGACTCGCTGAGCTTGAGGCTCCATAACAATAGCCACCTGGACTCTGGGTGGTGGTCAATGGGGACTAATGGTTTGGCTATTGTACCAATAGAAAGGTAAAGTCCCCTGTGCAAGCACCAGTCATTTCCGACTCTGGGGTGATGTCGCATCATGACGTTTTCACGGCAGACTTTTTTACGGGGTGGTTTGCTATTGCCTTCCCCAGTCATCTACACTTCCCCCCCAGCAAGCTGGGTTCTCATTTTACCAACCTTGGAAGGATGGAAGGCTGAGTCAACCTGGAGCTGGCTACCTGAACCCAGCTTCTACTGGAGCTTACAGTGGGCCCTGTAAGAGGAGCCCTGTAAGCTCTTGGAGGATTGGCTACATCAGGGTGGGGCGTAGCCTGATATGCAAAGGAGTTCCTGCTACAAAAAAAAAAGCTCTGGGTGCCAGGCAGTCTTGGGCTGGTCCTGATTGCAGGATCTCTCTAGCCCTAGAAAGGCAGAAGAGAGGGACAGACTTAAAGAGGGAATAACCATTAGAAAGTGGAGACCCCAAGCAGAAAGGAGCATAGAGGCCACGAGGCCATGTCCTCTTTCAACCGCAGGCTTTCTCTCCAAATAAAGTTCTCCCTGGGGCACAGGATCTGTGACGATTCTGTTTCCCGTATACAAGTCCCTGGTTCTCCAGGAACATACGTTCGTTGGCAAACCAGCCCCAGGTCTCCTCTTGCCCTCTCCACTCAGAGAAGTACTGCAAAGGAGAACTGGTGGTTGGTCTTGAGCCGGCTACTTGAACCCAGCTTCTGCCAGGATCAAACTCAGGTCAGCACTGCAGCTTTACCACTCTGTACCACGGGGCTCCCGGATGTACCACTAGTTGTGGGTAACTGGGAACTGGGTGTGGGCTTTGCGTGCTACTTGAGCAGGCCTGGTTGCCCTGAGTTTCAGTCTCGTTGCTGATTTCACTAAATAAAAGCAGAGCTGTTCCCTGCAGTGCATCTTGAACCCAGTATTTGATAGCTCGCCTGCACCACACACTCTGTGAGAAGAGATGAGCTTACACACTGTTCAGAGGGTGGCTTCCGTGACTCAGCTCAATCACACCTCCCCCTTGATATCCTGATATCCTTCTTCTTGGGCAGATCTCTGGGTGGTCTCATATCTGCCACTGGTATAAGGTGCGAGGAGATTCCTGTCCCTTCGCCTGCCCCCAAACCATGTTGGAAAGTTCTGATAAAATCTTGACAAGGGTCCCTCACAGCTAAGCAGGGCCTGTGCTAGGGATTCTGCCGCTAAAGGCACCCCCACCCCCCTGTTGCTCCCTTGGGAAAGATGATGTCACCGAAAGTGACGTCATCAGGCAGGCAAGGGCGCGAGGATGGCGGTAAGCAAGTCCCAGCCCCGCTCAGGCTTCTTGCTTTGCAGGAAGCCTGATCGAGGGTGGGGAGAGCCAATGCTTGCATGCAGCGCTCCTCACCAGGAGCACGGTACGCAAGCCCTGTGTCACGTTCTCAGGGTGCAGGCAGGCAGGAGTCTACCTTGAGCTGGCTTCCGCCGGGGATCGAACTCAGGTTGTGAGCAGAGCTTAGGACTGCAGTACTGCAGTTTTAACACTCTGCACCGTGGGGCTCTTTCAGCCTAGAGACTGGAAGCCCCCAAATCCCAGCCTGCTGCAGCAAACTCCAAAAGAGGTTTTGAGACACTTTGGCTGCTAACAGACGGGCAGTTTGAGGCAATCCAGAGATGCCTCAGAAACCACTAGGAAAACCTGTCCAAACGAGCACATCTGCCGCCCATCCTCATCCACTTTCGAAGTGGTAGCCAATATCCGAGTCACACACTGGTCACCTCTTTGGCGTCTGGATAAGAAATCATGCAAGTGAGGCTCCTTGGCGGTGTGAACCCGACAAGCCGCCCCAAGCCGCTTCCAGCTTTTTTGTTTTAAAAGATACTGATTTCAAGCACATAGGCACATGGGCACACATATGCATAACCAATACATGAATGGGGAAAAAAGAAACCCAAACCAAGCTACAGGGGCGGTGCACAACAGCCATCTGATCACGCCAGGTTGCCCCGCGGACGGGATGGGAATGCCTTGCGGGGGAGCGTGTGGACAGTTCAGATGGTTCTTTCTTAAACGCCCCAAACTGCCTGTCTGTTAGCAGCCTTTGATCCCAGTGGCCCTTCATGGCAGCTTCTGCTCAGTGCTGCTATTTAGTGTTTAAGGTGCCGGGAGGTGCCGTTTGTGCTTCCGCTGAGAATGCCCAGAGAACAAATCATTCCCACCCTACCCCACCCTGGTCCCCAAAGTCAAAGACATGAGGAAGCTGGAAAGGCAATGCTTTATTGGGCTGCTGGTGTCAGCTTCAAGAGGGCTGCGGCTGCAGCTAGGCCAGACCTGCATTAGACGGGCAACCCAGCCAGTACTTGGCAATGCTGCGCGGGTATTTGGGGTACACGAAGTCCACACGCCGCGTGCGCAGGTTAAGACGATAGTACTTGTCTGAGGGAGAGATGCAGGCATGCAAAGGTCACTGGAAGCCGAGCCCCTCCAGACGTGTCTCCCCTTCATCCCTATGCTGAGCACCCCCAAAGCTATTCACCCCCGCCACAGCTTAGGGTTGCCAAGGCCAATTCAAGAAATATCTGGGGACTTTGGGGGTGGAGTCAGGAGACTTTGGGGATGGAGCCAGGAGCAAGGTTCTGACAAGCATAACTGAACTCCAAACTGAGTCTGGTCATCAGATTTAAAGGTCTTCCCTCCACTGGAAATAATGAAGGATAGGGGCACTTTCTTTGGGGGCTCATGGAATTGGACCCCCGGTCCAATTTTTTTGTAACCTTCCAAGTTACAAAAAAAGGGCTATGCTGCAAATTTGGTGCCTCTCTCTCAAAAAACAGCTCCCCAGAGCCCCAGATGCCCACAGATCAATTCTCCATTATACCCTATGGGAATCGGTCTCCACAGGGAATAATGGAGTGCCCAGCAGACATTTCCCTCCCCCCTCCACTTTCTGATGACCCTGAAGTGGGGGGAGGGCCTCCACACTGGGGGATCCCCCGCCCCCACCTGGGGATTGGCAACCCTACCGCAGCTCTAAAGCGGGGGATCTCCAGGCCCCACCTGGAGACTGGCAACCCTAATCTTAACTGTACTACTGCAGATAAACTGCAGCGGCCATTTTGTGGCTATGTCTCCTGCAGCAGCCATTTTGTGGCTCCACCCATTATGCTATACCAGAATTCCAAAGGTGCCTGCAGCAGCGTCAAAAAAGGCCGGGGACCCTGCTTTAGTGCTAAGTCCTACAAATTGGGCTTCCTCCCCCCCCCCCCCTAAGAAGTAGTGTGCCTATTCTACTGGAGCCTTTCCTGTCCCAGCCAGCCTGGGCCTCTGTGGAGGACAGGTCTAAAGAAGAAGAAGAAGATATTGGATTTATATCCCGCCCTCCACTCTGAAGAGTCTCAGAGCGGCTCACAATCTCCTTTACCTTCCTCCCCCACAACAGACACCCTGAGAGGTGGGTGGGGCTGAGAGGACTCTCACAGCAGCTGCCCTTTCAAGGACAACCTCTGCCAGAGCTATGGCTGACCCAAGGTCATGCCAGCAGGAGCAAGTGGAGGAGTGGGGAATCAAACCGGTTCTCCCAGATAAGAGTCCGCACACTTAACCACCACACCACACTGGCTCTGTGGGTTAAGGACCTTCCCCCAGACTCACCTCCCACAAAGAAATAGACGCTCTGGTAGGGCTGGCAGGAGGTGGGCGAGCTCAGCAGCCAGTCCAGGTCCATGGATTCTGAGCTTGTGTCTTCCGGCCAATCCCAGGCACTCGACTTCCAGTTGCCCCAGCGGCGGCGGCTGCGATACCTCTTGCGATGCCGTCGTGATGACTTCTTCCTCGAGCGACGACGTTTCGATGGGCTGTGCGCCACGTAGATCCGGCCGACCATGGCGGCATCCAGCTGGCTCGGCACCCCTCGCCAGTCCTGGCTAATGTAGCGTGGCCTGCTGGCCCCGCCTGCCAAGGGAGACAATGAGGCAGGAGCTCACAGGAGTGGAATGTCTAAATCGTATGGTGCTCTTCTTTCTTACACCCCCCCCCCAAACCCCCGCCCCCACAAACTTGCTCCTGGGCTGCATTGTCCAAACCCCCTGTGAGAATTTTGCTGAACTTTTAAGATCTGACAAACTTTCTATTATTTCCCCCCACAAAAAACAGGAAAATAACCAAAATGTATCAAGTGGACAGAGGGAAATCTTCATCACGCCACTGTGGCCACATAGGATAAAGGCGTCACTGATGGCAGTAAGGTTTTATGTTGACAATTAATTCAAGAAGCATTTTATGGTAGATGCTGAGCTGATAAACTTTAGTTCACCTTCCGGTGATGTCCGTGGTAAGCGGCCTATGTGAATGAGTTGTGCCAATAAGTTGTGCTCATGAGCTCCGGCACCTCTTTTGCTACAAAATGACCCCTGCAAAGTGGGAACCGGGATAGGGGTGGGGCATAGGCTTCCCAATCCCCAGGTCCCAGAGGGGGATCCCCCGGTTTTACAGGCTTCCCCCCTCCCCCAGCCAGCTGGCCGGCGGGGGAAGCCCCGCCCCCAGAGCCATCATGCACCTCTATGAACGATTCCCATAGGGAATGATGGGGAATTGATCTGCGGGTATTGGGGGCTCTGGGGGGGCTGTTTTTTGAGATAGAGGCACCAAATTTTCAGTATAGCATCTAGTGCCTCTCCCCAAAATACTTCCCAAGTTTCAAAAAGATTGAACCAGGGGGTCCAATTCTATGAGCCCCAAAAGAAGGTGCCCCTATCCATTATTTCCTATGGAAGGAAGGCATTTAAAAATTTGTGCAGTCCCTTTAAATGTGATGGCCAGAACTCCCTTGAAGTTCAATTATGCTTGTCACACCCTTGCTCTCGGCTCCGCCCCCAAAGACTCCTGGCTCCACCCCCAAAGACTCCTGGCTCCACCCCCAAAGTCCCCAAATATTTCTTAAATTGGACTTGGCAACCCTAGTGGGGCTCGAGTTAGCCAGAGGCTCCAGGGGGCAGATTGGGCCTCTTTGCTCAGCCACAGACCCACTGCGGCCCCCACGGAGCAGAAGCACATCACAGGAGCCCGTCTTGATGGCTCCACTAGTCCAACATCCACAATGGCCAATTAGGCCTACAGCAGGAAAGCAGAGGCCCAAACGGCTGTCAGTTTCCAGAAACAGCAATTCAGAGGTACCCTGCCTCTGAGCATGGGGTTGCCATTTAACCTGCCGATAAGGAGAATAGCCTCTTCTGTGAACTTGTCTCAGGCCCTGGCCTTGGAAGCTAAGCAGGGTTGTCCCAGGTTGGTACCCAGATGGGAGACCGCCAAGGAAGTCCAGGACTTGTACACAGAGGCAGGCCTAGGGTGCCAAGTCCAATTCAAGGAATATCTGGGGACTTTGGGGGTGGAGCTAGGAGACATTGGGGGTGGAGCCAGGAGCAAGGGTGTGACAAGCATGATTGAACACCAAAGGGAGTCGTGGCCATCACATTTAAAGGGACCGCACACCTTTTAAATGCCTTCCCTTCGTTGGAAATAATGAAGGATAGGGGCACCTCCTTTTGGGGCTCATAGAATCCGACCCCCTGGTCCAATCCTGTTGAAACTTGGAAGGTGTTTTGAGGAGAGCCTCTGCTGCAATTTTGGTACCTCTACCTCAAAAAACAGCCCCCCCACCGAGCCCCAGATATCCGTGGATCAATTCTCCATTATACCTTATTGGAATCGGTCTCCATAGGGAATAATGGAGTGCCCAGCAGGCATTTCCCTCCCCCCCCTACCCCGCTTTCTGATGACCCTAAAGTGGGGGGAGGGCCTCCAAACTGGGGGATCCCCTGCCTTTACCTAGGTTGTTCTTGCCCCTTTCTGTGGTTCTCTAGGGTGATATTTCCACCTGGGGATTGGCAACCCTACACGGCCAATGGCCAGCCACCTCTGACTGTCTCTCGCTGTGGTATCCCTGCAATGTTGCCATAGTTGGCTGGGACTTGCCAGCCCTTTCCACCATCATCCCCACTCAAAAGCCATCTCAGCTTGTGCCCCTTGAAGACTACATCACGTAGCTGTGAGGCCTGCAAGTGAATTGTGTGAGGAAGGGCCCAGAGGGTCCGCTTCACTTTAGGCCTCCACCCCCCCATCCAGTGGCCCTGCTTACTCCGCCGTGAGCCTCCGAAAAGCTCCATAAAGATCTCCTCCCAGCTGTCCTCCAGCAAGAGCGCAAAGTGGTCGAAGACCAGCGACGGAGTCGTCTCCTCGCAGTTTTCGCGGCTCGGCTGCTTGTCAAAGTCGTAGCTCCAGTAGCGCTTCCCTGTGGGGAGGGGGAGAGGGGGAGGCCGCTGTGAGAGAAGCCTCAGGCCCAGCCTGTCTTTGGCTTTCTGGGCTTCCGGTCAGCTCAGGGCTCAACCCACAGAAGTGACAAGTCCATCACAAGGACTGTGGTTTACCCCGTCCCCTCCTCCATATATAGCCCTGAGGACATTTTATTCTCACAACAACCTTGTGAGGTAGGTCCGGCAGAGAGAGAGAGCGAGAACAACTATGAACATAATAAGGGGGAGGGCCTTTTTCCCCCCCTTGAGCAGGAACGCACAGGAGCGCAGGTCCGGCTGGCTTAGCATCTGAGGGTGTGGCCTAATATGCAAATAAGCTCCTGCTGGGCTTTTTTTCTACCAAAAAAAGCCCTGTGAGAAACAATGGTGCCATCAGGGGCTGTGGCATAGCATGCAAATGAGTTCCTGCTGTGCTTTTTCTACCAAAAAAAAAAAAGCCCTGATAAGGGGGATCCCAATCCAGGTCTTGGGTCCCACCAGCTTTTTTCACTCTATTTCAACCAATTTCCCTACTTGTTGCAGAATCTGTCCCATCTGGCTTTTGCCCATAGCGACAGGAAAAATTAGGGTTCTACTAGGATAGCCAAGCCCTACTTGGGAGATCCTGGGAGGAGTGCAATGACACAGCCCAAAAACGATGTCATCACGTCACTGACATTGGAGGGGACACTCTAGTTTTGGGGCAAAGCGCTATGGTTTGTAGTCGACTTCACCATAGAGTGTTGCCCAAAAACTAGAAAATCATTGCATGACATCAGGGACGCGATGACATTACTTCCAAGTGACATCGTCACACTGCATTTCCCCTGCCAGCCTACTGGCTGGAGGGAAGCACCCTGCAAAACCATGGGTTCCCCTGCCACAGGCAGGGGTCTGGCAACCCTAGGTGCCACTCAAGAATGGGAAATACCTGGAGATTTTGGGGGGAAAGCTTGGGGAGGGGAGGGACCTCAGCAGGGTGCAATGCCATAGAGTCCACCCTCAAAAGCAGCCCCTTTCTCCTGAGGAATTGATTTTGATCTTCTGGATACCAACTGTAATAGCAGGAGGTCTCCAGGTGTCTCCTAGAGGTTGGCAACCCTACATCTTTCACACCCAACGTACTGTCTGCTGCATTCCTCTAGAAAGGAATAAATAGTAAATGGAAAATGAAAATGGTTCCCCCCCCCAAAAAAAATTAAAAACCCACAGCGCTCTTGGAGTTCAAGGATTGGTCTTTGTGCCTCCCTTCCTGCCCCCCAAGATGCTACAGTAAGAACTGCAGGATTTCTCTAGCCCATAGAAAAGCAGAAGAGAGGGGCCAACTTCAGGAGGGAACAACAATTAGAAAGTGGAGACCCTGAGCAAGCAGGAGCATAGGGGCCACAAGGTCCTGCCCTATTTCAACCACAGGTTTTCTCCCCAAATTAAGTTCTCTCTGAGGCACAGGATCTGTGATGACTATCCACGAGTCCCTGATCCTTCAGGGACAGACGTTCATTGGCAAACCAGCCCCAGGTCGCCCCTCGTCCTCTCCACCCAGAGATATATTACAGAGGGGAACAGGTGATCGGTCTGGGCCACCTTTGAAGAAGTAGACCCTCTCGCTGGCCAGGTAGTTCTGAGCGGGCAGTGCAAAAGCAGCATCGATGTGGTCGGGGATCCCTTTAAAGCCGTATGAGATGTTGCGGGGGAAATCGGGCTCCAGGACTCCGTCCTCAAAGCGCCAGTATTGGCTCCCCTGCAGAAGAGAGAGACACGTTCCAAAGAGAGGGAAGTGCATGGACTCAAGCTGCCCTTGTCACAATCCATGGGTAATCGGTCCAAAAGCACCAGTTGCCAGGCCTCAGCTGTGCCTACAGAATACATGCTTCCTCCCTGGCTGTGCTTCGGAGACCCCCTTCTTTCACACACTCTGTACAAAGTCGAGGGGAGGGCAACTCTGGATTGGGAAATACCAAGAGATTTGGGGGAGAGGGGGTGGAGCTCAGGGAGGGTGGAGTTTGGGGAGGGCAGGGACTTCATCAGGGTATAAGGCCCATAGAATTCACCCTCCAGAACGGCCATTACCTCCAGAGCAGGGATAGCCGAACTGCAGCTCGGGAGCCACATGTGGCTCTTTCATACATATTGTATGGCTCTCAAAGCCCCCAGTGCCCCATCAACCGGCTTGGAGAAGGCATCTGTTTCTTTAAATCATTTCTCTAAGCAAAGCCTGCCAGTGGCTTGGAGAATGCATTTAAAGTTGCTTTCTTTTCACCTGTCCTACCCCCATCTATTTTCCTTCCTTCCTTCCTTCCTTCCTTCCTTCCTTCCTTCCTTCCTTCCTTCCTTCCTTCCTTCTGACATTCATGTCTTGCAGCTCTCAAAAATCTGACATTTATTCTTTGTGGCTCCGACATTAAGCAAGTTTGGCCACTCCTGCTCCAGAGGAACTGACCTTAGTTGTCTGAAGATTAATTGTAATAGCAGGAGATTGCCGGATGCCACCTAGAGGTCAGCATTTTAGCCTTGCTTCCATTGCACCACACTTTCTGGGCACCTAATTTCTTTCAAGTAACAATAGCCCCTCCCATGGCTCCTGTTTTGCCCGCTGTTGCAATCCTCATGGGCCACCCTTTCTTAACTGCCTGCTCTGTAATGTCACAGAGCAATGGAGCGCCAGCTGAGTCACCAGGACTCAAGGGTTTGAAACTTCCCTGTGTCCTGGTGTGGGGCTCAGCGGCTGTGGCTCAGTGGAAGAGCTTCTGCTTGGCATGCAAAAGGTCCCAGGTTCAACCCCTGGCATCTCCAGTTAAAAGGGCCAGGCAGTAGGGGATGTGAAAGACCTCAGCCTGAGATCCTGGAGAGACACAGACAGCAGCTGTGGTTTAGTGGTGGAGCATCCACTTTGCATGCAGAAGATCCCCTGGTTCAATCCCCAGCATCTCCAGACAATAGGGGATGTGAAAGACCACAGCCTGAGATCCTGGAGAGACATAGACAGCAGCTGTGGCTTAGTGGTGGAGCATCCACTTTGCATGCAGAAGGTCCCAGGTTCAACCCCTGGCATCTCCAGTTAAAAGGACCAGGCAGTAAGGGATGGGAAAGACCTCTGGCCTGAGGCCCTGGAGAGCCACTGCCAGTGTGAATAGACAATATTGACCTTGATGGACGAAGGGTCTGATTCAGGACAAGGCAGCCCCACATGTCTGTGTGTTTCAATATCACAGCCCACCTTGAAGATGTAGCTCTTGCCCTGGCAGTTGATGCGGGTGAAGGCTGCATCAATAGGTCCCTCGATGCCCCACACTTCCCGGATAAGTTTAGGGTACCCTAGCCTTGCACTCTTCTCATCAAGTTCATAGAAATATTTCCCTGGAAAGGAAAGGGAGAACATTGTGTTTGGCTCTTTCTGGTGCACAGTGCCAGTTGGGAGGGGTGTCCCTCGTTCCCCCTGGGGCTTGGAGTGTTTGCTTCTTCCCCAGAAGCGGGCAGCCTTTTGAAGAAGAAGAAGAATGCAGATTTATACCCCACTCTTCTCTCTGAATCAGAGACTCAGAGCAGCTTACAATCTCCTATATCTTCTCCCCCCCCCCACGACAGACACCCTGTGAGGTGGGTGGGGCTGAGAGGGCTCTCACAACAGCTGCCCTTTCAAGGACAACTCCTGCGATAGCTATGGCTGACCCAAGGCCATTCCAGCAGCTGCAAGTGAAGGAGGAGAAGAAGAAGACTGCAGATTTATACCCCACCCTTCTCTCTGAATCAGAGACTCAGAGCAGCTTACAATCTCCTATATCTTCTCCCCCCCCCCCACCGACAGACACCATGTGAGGTGGGTGGGGCTGAGAGGGCTGTCACAGCAGCTGCCCTTTCAAGGACAACCTCTGCCAGAGCTATGGCTGACCCAAGGCCATTCCAGCAGGTGCAAGTGAAGGAGGAGAAGAAGAAGACTGCAGATTTATACCCCACCCTTCTCTCTGAATCAGAGACTCAGAGCAGCTTACAATCTCCTATATCTTCTCCCCCCCACCGACAGACACCATGTGAGGTGGGTGGGGCTGAGAGGGCTGTCACAGCAGCTGCCCTTTCAAGGACAACCTGTGCCAGAGCTATGGCTGACCCAAGGCCATTCCAGCAGGTGCAAGTGAAGGAGGAGAAGAAGAAGACTGCAGATTTATACCCCACCCTTCTCTCTGAATCAGAGACTCAGAGCAGCTTACAATCTCCTATATCTTCTCCCCCCCCCATGACAGACACCCTGTGAGGTGGGTGGGGCTGAGAGGGCTCTCACAGCAGCTGCCCTTTCAAGGACAACTCCTGCCGAAGCTATGGCTGACCCAAGGCCATTCCAGCAGGTGCAAGTGGAGGAGTGGGGAATCAAACCCGGTTCTCCCAGATAAGAGTCCACGCACTTAACCACTACACCAAACTGGCGCTCCACTTGAAAGGGGCAGCCAGCCCCTTCACATGCCAACATGCATGGCTGGCTGAACGCTTTGGGTTGCACACTCCTGCACATCTCTGCCCAGGGTCTGCCCTTCCTTGGCTTGCCCTTCCTTGAAAGGGCAGCTGCTGTGAGAGCCCTCTCCAGCCCCACCCACCTCACAGGGTGTCTGTTGTGGGGGAGGAAGGTAAAGGAGATTGTGAGCCGCTCTGAGACTCTTCGGAGTGGAGGGCAGGATATAAATCCAATATCATCTTCTTCTTCTTTGGCACAAGACCCTCTTGCAAGGTGGCAGATGATTCCGCATCCCTAAATCTCAGAGGGCTGCGAGCCAAAATATGATATTACCCCGCAAAAGGGTTTAGACATTCAGACCAGCAGTTAACACTCATAGTAGGGTTGCCGCTCCCCTGTTGGGGGCAGGGGATCCCCCCAGTTTGGAGGCCCTTCCCCTGCTTCAGGTTCATCAGAAAGTGGGGGAGGGGGAGGAAAATATCTACAGGGCACTTCATTATTCTCTATGGAGACTGATTCCCAAAGGGTATAATGGAGAATTGATCTCTGAGTATCTGGGGCTCGGGGGGGGGGGGGGGACTGTTTTTGAAGTAGAGGCCCCAAATTTTCAGAATAGCATCCAGTGCCTCTTCTCAAAAAAATCCCCAAGATTCAAAAAGATTGGACCAGAGGGTCAGATTCTATGAGCCCCTAATGAAGGTGCCCCTATCCCTCATTCTCCCACACGGAGGGAAAGCGTTTAAAAGGCATGTGGTCCCCTTATATGTGATTGCCAGAGCTCCTTTTGGAGTTCAATTGTGCTCGTCACACTAGGGTTGCCAAGTCCAATTTAAGAAATATCTGGGGACTTTGGGGGTGGAGCCAGGAGACTTTGGGGGTGGAGCCAGGAGATATTAGGGGTGGAGCCAAGATCAAGGCTGTGACAAGCATAATTGAACTCCAAAGGGAGTTCTGGCACATTTAAGGGATGGCACACCTTTTCAATGCCTTCCTTCCATAGGAAATAATGAAGGATAGGGGCACCTTCTTTTGGGGCTCATAGAATTGGACCCCCTGGTCCAATTGTTTTGAAACTTGGGGGATATTTTGGGGAGAGGCACTAGAAGCTGTACTGAAAATTTGGTGCCTCTACCTCAAAAAACAGCCCTCCCCAGAGCCCCGGATACCCGCGGATCAATTCTCCATTATTTTCTATGGGAATAAACCTCCATAGGGAATAAGAGTTCCCAGCAGACATTTCCTTCCCCCGCTTTCTGACGACCCTGAAGCGGGGGGAGGGCCTCCAAACCGGGGGAATCCCCTGCTCCCACCTGGGGATTGGCAACCCTATGTCACACCCTTGCTCCCGGCTTCGCCCCCAAATTATTTCTTGAGTTGGACCTTGCAACTCTAACCCGTAGCCCTGGATGCATTTGCCACGTTTGTTGAGGGTGGGTGGGGTCTCTCTCACGACACTTGAGGAAAATAGCTCTTTCCCTTTTCCCTCCTGGTCATGCTGTACCCCGGAAGGTGTAGATGGAGCCATTTTTCACTGTCATGAAAGCATCAAAGGGTTTTCTGCTGCACAAGAACTCTTCTGACTCCGTGGTGGCTGTCTCGGGCTCAGGCGAGAGGGTTGGCTCAAAGGGCACTGTTGCCTCAAAGGGCACTGTTGTTTCAGAGGGCACTGTTGCCTCAAAGGGCACTGTTGTCTCTTCTGTTGGCCAGAACTCCTGTGGATCTCCGCTCACTGGCTCCGAGAAGGGGTCGGTGGGGACAGTAGCCGTGGCATTGGTGAGATCGACGTCATAGTAATCCAGGTACTCGTCCTCTGGCTTGAAAAAGACATCCCCACGCGTCACTGCAGTGTGGGGAAAGCACACAAAAAGGTTAGCCGTGTGGAGACAACTCTCAACCTTGCACATTTCACGAGCCTGGGGTCACGAGGCTGGGCTCTCAAACCATTTCTGATGCCGGGCCTTAAGTTTAGAACACTGGGTGTAGATAATCAGTGGGTCTCTGAGCATGTGAGAAGTGTCTTTTCCTCCCCTCTAGGATTAAAGTTGCCATGTTTTCCTAATGGGACTGAGTGCCTTTAGCATCTTTCATAGATGAAATTTGGCCCAGCATGTCAATTGAAGTGTCACCCAGGGCTTTTTTTTGAGCAGGAACACACAGGAACACAGTTCTGGCTGGTTTGGCATCAGAAGGTGTGGCCTAATATGCAAGTGAGTTCATGCTGGGCTTTTTCTACAAAAAGCGCTATGTGAAACAATGGTGATGTCGGGGTGTGAGGCCTAATATGCAAATGAGTTCCTGCTGGGCTTCTTCTACAAAAAGCCCTATGTGAAACAATAGTGATGTCAAAGGGTGTGGCCTAATGTGACAATGATTTCCTGCTGGGCTTCTTAAAAGCCCTACGCGAAACAATGGTGACGTCAGGGGGTGTGGCCTAACATGCAAGTAAGTTCCTGTTATTCTTTTTCTACAAAAAAAGTCCCGGTGTCACCTGTTGGAGAAGGGCATTTTTAAAAAGATCATGGGGCTATAGAAAGAGCGAATGGTTCAGGAGGGTTTTTATAAAGGGAACAGGACCAGGGCTTTCCTGGGAAAAAGGTGCTGCAACTCTCACAAGGGAAATGAAGGCGAAACACACAGGTGCCCCTCATGAACATTTAACAATTTTTTTTGAAAATTTTGTTTCCATGAAGAAGTTGTGGAACTTCACCGTTTTCCCCCAGAATAAAAGTCCTGCTATGGACTATACTGCAGTACATATTATTTGTTTACTGTGTGGATCTTCATGTTCTCACTGCGTTGTTTTCTGCCCAGATAGCAGAAAACAACGCGTTGTTTTATGCATTGCCCTTAGCACATTGTGCCTAATACTTTGTGCTCTGTTTCAGGTTTCTATAATCCTAGGCTTATTACATTGCTTATTAGATGTCTCATCCTGTTGGGCTGCATTGACTTACGCGCTGTGTAATCCACCTCGAGTCTCAGTTAGAATGACGGACTATAAATAAATACATAAAACAAATAGAATGCTGTCGCTGTGTCTTGAGGGGGGGGAGGTGTCTTGCAGGTAGGACTGTCAACTCCATCTTGAGAAATTCCTGGGATTTTAGAGCCTGAAGAGGGCACAGTTTTCAGTGGGAAGGGAGTCACGGGGGACATGATTCTGAAGAGTTCACCCCTGAAATAGATTGCCAGCCTCCACATAGTAGCAGTGCCACATTAAACCCTGTGGAGGCCCCTAGGCAGTCAAAATCTCGGGGGGCCCTCACAACGTATCTCAGAGTCGGAGCCCCGCTGCAGCCTGCAGGCCCCTTCTCAAAAGCCCCTTTGACAAAGCTGCAGGGGGGAGGGGAGGCAGAGAGAGGCAAACTTCACGATGACACCAGCAGCAGCCGCACCAGGCAAGTCAGGCAAAGAGTGGCTCAGCTGCTGGCTGCACGTGCAGGCTGGAAGGGCTGCAAGCAGGGGGGAAACCAGGGGGGAAAGTCGGCCCAGGACCCCCAAAGACCCCATAGGCCAG
Organism: Heteronotia binoei; assembly: GCF_032191835.1. Lineage (NCBI taxonomy): Eukaryota > Metazoa > Chordata > Lepidosauria > Squamata > Gekkonidae > Heteronotia > Heteronotia binoei. Next base: position 34,318,022 of record NC_083240.1, read on the forward strand.
TGCCTACTTGGCCCAATAGTTAATCCAGCCCCACGTGGGACTTGGAGATCCCCCGCTTTTACAACTGATCTTCAGCTAACAGAGATCAGCTCCCCTAGAGAAAATAATATAATACAATCCAAGAGAGGTCACTATAATGGATAACACAACAAAAAATGCAAGCTAGTGACCAATTTACTAAGAAGTACATATAGAAATCAGTCCAAATGTCCAAAACATGTATATTCAAGTCCCCAAGTAGTGTGGTGACATGCCAATCGATTAAGTACTTGTTTCTTTCCAGTCTTCATGAGACCTGGGACCAATATTGATTCAATTATATAGATTCTTTACACAGTTTTCAAAAAAGAGGGACGCAGAGCGTCTCCAGCAGCAATTTCACAGTATGTGGCTTCTTGCGCTCTGCGTACTTAATCGATTGGCTTATCGCCACACTACTTTGGGACTTGAATGTACATGTTTTGGACATTTGGACTGATTTCTATATACTTCTTAGTAAATTGGTCACTAGTTTGTATTTTTGTTGTGTTATCCCCTAGAGAAAATGGCTGCTGTAGCCTGCTGAATTCTTCCCCTCTTCAAACCCCACCTTCCCCAGTCTCTGTCCCCCCAAATATCCAGGTATTTCCCAACACAGAGCTGTCAACTCTATGGCAAGCGGCTATTTCCTCCAGGGACGGGGTGGCCAAACTGCAGCTCAGGAGCCACATGTGGCTCTTTCACATGCATTGCATGGCTCTTGAAGCATCCGCTGCCCTGTTGGCGAGCTTTAAATAGCTTCTCCGGGCCAAGCCAGCCGGCAGCTTGGAGAAGGCATTTGAAGTGAAAGTTGCTTTCTTTCCACCTCTCCCTCTTCTCGCTCCCATCTATTTGCCTTCCTGCCTTCCTTGCAGCTCTCAAACAGCTGACGTTTATTCGATGTGGCTCTTACATTAAGCAAGTTTGGCCACCCATACGCCAGCTGGAATTCCAGGAGAACTCCACGCCCCATCTGGTGGTCAGTATGTCTAATTGCAGGCATAACCTCACCAATTTAGGACCCCTGAGCTTGGCACCCAGCAAAAGCTCACTTGCAGATGCTATTTCCTGCAGCCAACCTGTTCAGGCACCCCCTCCACACGCCCACGCTGTCCTGCTGCAAGGCTACTATCCCCACTTGCCTGGATTTGTGGGTCTGAACTATGGACTGGCCAGGATAAAGAGAGGGCACTGGGAAAGCGCGTGCCAGGCCAGCCTAGGTCCCCCACTGGGAATCTGGCAGGAGAGCCTGGATTGGGTCCCCTTCACACTCAGGAGGAGGAGATACCTTTGGGTTTGCAGGCTGTGAAGTAATCGTCGCAGCAGCTCTGGTAGTAGGAGCAGAGGTCGTCGCACTGGCACTTCTTCTGATCGTCAAAGCCCTTGTCACAGCGCCCCACGCAGGACTCTGTAAAAGAAAGACCTCAGCCGGTCACAGGGAGGGAGAGGAGCTGAGCAGCTGGCTAGCCGTTTGAACCCTGGTTGGGAGAAGGCATTTAAAGTTAAAGTTACTTTCTTCCCACCTCTCCCTCTCTCTTCTCTCTCCCATCTATTTGCCTTCCTTCCTGTTCTTGCAGCTCTCACACATCTGATGTTCATGTCTTGCTGCTCTCAGACATCTGACATTTATTCTATGTGGCTCTTGCATTAAGCAACCCAGGGCTTATCTGTGGTTCCCATCCCTCTGCCTGAGGTGTGCCCTGTAGGCAGCTTGCTCAGCTGGAACAGACCGACAGACCATCTTATTCCCCATCCTGTGTCCAGGAGCGGCCAGTCCGAAGCCTCCTGGATCAGGCACACGAGCCATGCGGGAGCCAAGCAGACCGTTTCGTATCAACTGTCTTGCATGAAGCGCCAGGCCGCCTCTTAACACTCTGTTTTGTGATCATGGCAACAGACCCGTCCTCTGCAAATCTACCGCAGTCCTTGGAAAAGTAGTTAAGCAAACAGCCACCCTCACAGCGGCAGTGTATGCCTTCCTTTAATGATGTGCACAGAAGTAGTTTCTTTGGTCAGACCCGAATTTCCAGTCAATCTGTTTAACTGGAGTGACTGAGGTCTAGCACAGGGGTGACCAAGCTTGCTTAACATAAGAGCCACGTAGAATAAACTTCAGATTTCCGAGAGCTACAAGACATGAATGTCAGATGATTGAGAGAGGGGGGAAGGGAGGGAGGAGGGAAATTGATGGAGGGGAGGGAGGGGGAAAGAAAGCAACTTTAGCTTCAAATGCATTCTCCAAGCTGCTGGCTGGCTTGGCACAGAGAAGTCATTTAAAGAGAGAAATGCCACCTCCAAGCCAACCGATGGGATGGTGGGGGCTTTGAGAGCCGCACAATATGTTTGAAAAAGTCACTGCCTCCCGAGACACAGTTTGGCCACCCCTGGTCTAGCGTTGAGCCAGCGTGGGAGAGGAAAGCTCCCCTCCCCATCTCCTCTCCCAAGACTGAGCTGTTCCGAGTTCCCTGCAGGGCTCCCTCCCCAACAACCCAAGCTGACCGGGAACGGGGAACCCATGGGGGGCCCTGCACTCACCCTCTGCGGCGAAGGCCCCACACAGCCAGCCCAGCAGCAGAGCCCCGAGCAGGAGCCTCATGGCTGCCCAGCGCTTCTGTCCCAGTCTGACTGGCTCTCTTCAGGGGGCTGGCAGTGGCTTGGCCAGGCTGGGAACAAAGAAGGCCAGGAGGGTATTGGCCCGGGCAGGCCCAGCTCCTCCCCCTCTGGGGCTGGCTCCAGCCTTTTTGTGTGCTTTCTGGGTCAACCGCTGTCCGCTGTTTCAAGTTGGCATGCCTGGCTCTCCCCCTCCTTCCTTTTATCCCCCCCCAACGACCCTGCAAGGTAGGTTGAGCAGAGAGAAAGGGATCGGCCTAAGGCGGCCCAGGGAGCATCAGGGCTGAGTAAGGCACTCTTGTGTTACAACACCATACTGCTAATTTGGCTCTGAGGACCCCTTGCCCCCTTCCTCTCACTTCTCCACACAAAGGGGCAGAGAAGGGGCATAACGATCATACTGAAGACACTGAGTGAGAACTCTGAGAAGGTGAAAGCCAGCTTTCCCTGACTGAAAATGAAAGCCAGCTGCTAGTTCTGGGCTTGGCTTGGTCTAAAGCAAGGGTGGCCAATGGTAGCTCTCCAGATGCTTTTTGCCTACAACTCCCATCAGCCCCAGCCATTGGCCATGCTGGCTGAGGCTGTTGGGAGTTGTAGGCAAAATAACATCTGGAGAACTACTGTTGGCCACCCCTGCTGTAGACCATGGCTATGGGGAGGGGACATGGCCCCTCCTTAAAGGGTCCTTCTGGCAGGCCAGGACTCTCAGTCAATCAGAATGGGAAAGTAGGGAGGGACCCGGGGATTCGTCCAGAATTACAGCTAATCTCCGGGTTACAGAGATCAGTTCCCCTGAAGAAAATAGATGCTTTGGAGGGTGGTAGACTGTGGGGCCACCCAGGGGTGGAATTCTAGCAGGAGTTCTTTTGCATACTAGGCCACACCCCCTGATATAGCCAATCCTCCAAGAGCTTACAAGGCTCTTTTTTGTAAGCTCTTGTAGGACTGGCTACATTAGGTGGGTGTGACCTAATATGCACAGCAGCTCCTGCTAGAATTCCACCCCTGGTGGCCATTGTACCCCACTGAGGTGGCCTGTCCTCCCCAGGCTCCATCCCCCAAATTTAATTTCCCAGCCTGCATCTGGCAACCCTGCTCCCTGTAACTGGGAGTGGCAAGGGGGGACTTGGCAAAGACTTCTTGCAAACAGTGTTTCTTTTTCTCTTTCTTGTTGCTTTGTGGGAGCACAGCAAACCCTTCGGAATTGTCAGACTCTAAGCTGAATGAAACCACAGGACTCCAGTCTCTTACTTGGCCTTGGAAAACGCCGATGGATGCGATGAGTTAGGACTGTGATCAGAAGGGACTTTAGCAGCCAAATGTAGGGGCGCTCCCTGCTTTATAATCTGAGCATGAGCTGTCTGTGGCAGAAGCCAGAGCCAAAATTAACTTTTGGAGAAGGAGGAGGAGATTAGATGTATTGCCCACCCCTCACTCCCTGAAGGAGTCTCAGATTGGCTTACAATCTCCCTTCCCTTCCCCTCCCCACAACAGGCACCTTGTGAGATAGGTGGGGCTGAGAGAGCTCTGACAGAAACTGCTCTGGAGAAAACAGCCCTGAGAGAGTTACGACTGACCCAAGGCCACTCCAGCAGCTGCATGTGAAGAAGTGGGGAATCAAACCCGGTTCTCCCAGATAAGAGTCCGCACACTTAACCACTACACCAAACTGGCTCTCTACCAGGCAGCAGCAGAGTTGGGGCGCCAGAAATTTCCCCCCCAGAAGCTGGCAACCCTAAACTGTGCTGGGGAAATGGCCTAGGGACAGGGCAGAGTTTGAGTAGGAGAAGGAACCCAGTAGAATTATCCCTCCAAGGCCCCCATTTCCTCCAGGGGAACTGATCCGTGAAGTCTGAAGATCAGCTGTAAATACAGGAAAACTCCATGCTCTGCCTGGAAACTGGTAATCTATGATGCTGTCCAGGGCCTTTTTTGTAGCAGGAACTCCTTTGCATATTAGGCCACACACCCCTGATGTAGCCAATCCTCCTGGAGCTTACAGGAGGCCCTGTAAGAACAGCTCTGTAAGTTCCAGGAGGATTGGTTACATCAGGGGTGTGTGGCCTAATATGCAAAGGAGTTCCTGCTACAAAAAAAGCCCCGATGCTATCCCTGTGACCTTCAAGGGAAGGAGTGGGGGCAGCAGCAATCTCTCCCCACCTCTCCCTAGCACCATGTGGTGGAGTTTGCTCCCTGTGTGTGCTTCCAGATCAATTCGCCCCAGTTACTAATTAATATGAACTCCTGATCTCCCTTTCAGCTTCTACCTCCTCCCCTCCCCTCCCCTCCCTCTTGGGAGAGAGAACAAACGAAGCTGGGGATGGCCTGTTTGGCAGGCATCAGGACAGTTGCTGGGCCCAAAGGACAAAATGAGCCAAGTAACCAAACAGCCTTTCAAGCAGTGCCTGTTCCAAAATGAACGGCAACTTCTCAATGCTTATTGTTTCCAATTTTTAAAAAAGAAACAAGTTCCTTCCTAGACCTCCACATTCCAGAAGCCAAATGAATAAATAACAGGCTATGCCAGCTTTAATTGCTTTGATTAGTACAGAGCGCCTCTTGCACATGAAAGCTTCTACCCAGAATAAATCTTTGTTGGTCTTAAAGGTGCCAAACTTTGCTTTGTGGCTTCAGACCACGGCTGGTTGCTTAACGTAAGAGCCACACAGAATAAATGTCAGATGTTTGAGAGCCACAAGACATGAGCTTCAGATGTTTGAGAGCTGTAAAAGGCATGAACATCGGATGTTTGAGAGCCGCAAAAGAAGAAGGAAGGCAGGAGGGAGGGAGGGAGGGAAGGAAGGAAAATAGATGGGGAGGAGAGAGAGAGAGGTGGAAATAAAGCAACTTTAAATGCATTCTCCAAGCTGCTGGCTGCCTTGGCTTGGAGAAGTAATTTAAAGAGACGAAAGACTTCTCCAAGCCAGCTGATGGGGCATTAGGGGCTTTGAGAGCCACACAATATGCATGGAAAAGTTGCATTGGCCACCCCTGCTGTAGAGTCTACCAATGTTCCCTTTAAACCTTGGAGTCTTGTGAGCAAAAATTCTACTTTGTGAGCTAGTGGCATTAAAGTTGGGAGCTACTGCATAAATTAGTTTTCCCCACAGCCGTTTTTCCTCAGCTAAGACAAAAATGCATGAGGCAGAGGCTAAAAAACCATGAGCTAGCTCACACTAACTCAGCTTACAGGGAACACTGGCGTCTACCCTCCAAAGTAGCCATTTTCTTCAGGGGATCTGAACTCTGTCAGCTGGAGATCTGTTATAACCTTACTTCATGTCCTTGGACTATGCATCACTGAGAACTTTCTTAAAATAATATTTGCCATGTGGGTGTGGGAGAGAAGAAAAACGAATTCTGGGTTTTGAGCTCACAGGGGAGGGCTCTGGCTGGCAGAATAGGATACTGGGGAGCTATACAGACATTATTGAAGACAGGATAAGAGCCCCCAACCTCAGGAACAAACAGGTAAAAGCACCTCTGCCTCCATGTACAAAGATCATCTCCATTCTCTTTAGAGGCAGAAGATTCTGGGCATCAACTCCCCTTCCAGCTGTCCTGGAAGTAGGGTTGCCAACCTCCAGGTGCAAACCGAAGGTATCTCACTATTACAATTGATCTCTAAAATCAGTTCCTCTGGAGAAAATGGCTGCTGTGGAGGGTAGACTCCATGTCATTATACCCTGTTGAGGTCCCTTCTGTCCCAAAGCCATGCCCTCCCCAGGCTCCACCCCCAAAATCTCCACCTATTTCCCAACCTAGATTGGGCAACCCTACCTGAAATTCATGGCCCTAAGAAGGCACCAAAAGGCCTCCCACAGATCAAATGCAGGAAGGCACTCTGCACATGCTCATGAGCACCCTTGTTCCCTTCATATGAGCCAAGGCACCGAAACAGATTGTGAGCCTTTGCCTGAAGGGTTTATATTAAGCCCCCAGAACGGGGGCGGGGGGAAGGAAAGGTCCCCTGTGCAAGCACCAGTCATTTCCGACTCTGGGGTGACGTTGCTTTCACGTTTTCACGGCAGACTATTTTACGGGGTGGTTTGCCACTGCCTTCCCCAGTAATCTGTGCTTTCCCCCCAGCAAGCTGGGTACTCAACCAACCTCGGAAGGATGGAAGGCTGAGTCAACCTCGAGTTGGCTACCTGAAAACCCAGCATCCGCCAGGGATCGAACTCAGGTTGTGAGCAGAGCTTAGGACTGCAGTACTGCAGCTTTAACACTCTGTGCCACGGGGCACAAAAATAGCCAAGGAGCCCTCCCTGCTCAAGAGGAGAAGCGAAAGTGCAGGCTGAGCTCTTCTCCATCTTCCTGAACTATTTTCTGCCCTTTCCCCCACCCCTTTTTTTTCTATCAAACTTCCAGTCTGGTGAAGAATTCCGGGCACTTGAACGCTTGCCTGTTTGCGATATGGTGGTTTCATCCTTTTTGAACGGTGTCCCGTTTCCCTCCCCCTTTGGCCTGACAGAGCTATCTACAAAGCTTTGGGCTTTTTCAGGGATCCAGGAGGAAAGGATGCTGCTGTTGCCACGGTGACAGGCCCTCCTTTCAGGGGCGGTTCCTGGGAGGGCTGACATCATCTCCGAGGAGAGAGGGAGGAGCAAGGATGATTGGGAAGCCGTGCCTCTTGGCGGGGAGATCTCCGCATCCCAAGCTGGCATCGGGAGGTGAAGGCATCAACCTGGCACCAGCTGGCTGTTGCAGCTGACGGTACCTGAGCCCCCCCTACCTTCCCTGCATCTCTTTCCATCTATCCCCAGCCCTGCTCTCCTTCCTGTGCCTTGTCCTCCTCTCCATCCCTTCATCTCTCTTCCTCCCCCCTCTTCGTGAATTCCCAGTTCCTCCAGGTCAGCCTTTGGGGCACCAGATCCAGGAGGCGGTGATTCTACAATAGCCCCCCTTCACCCACCCCCACATGGTGCTCACCCTCCTCGTCTCTGCCTACAAACTGTGCCGCTTAGCAATGGCTAGTCCCGAGACCTTGGCACCTGTGCCCATCTACGAGGGCACTTGGGTGCAAAGTCCTGGGCCGTACCCAGAGGTCTCCCCCGGGGTGAACACCGACATCCAAACCGCTCTGCACAGAATCCTGCCCGACTTGCACCAAGCCATTTCGGCCATCAAGCAGGCTGCCGGCCCCAAAGACCTCCAGGCCAGCATGGCCGAGATCCTAGCGCTGGTAGAGGAAGCCTGGGTGATGCCCACGGTGGGCAGGGAAGTGGCCAAGGGCCTGTGCGACGGGATTCGCCTGGAGGGAGGCCTGGACCTGCTGCTCTCCTTCCTTCAGTCGGCCGATCTGGAGACCAAGTGCCAAGCTGGGAAGCTACTAGAACAGATCCTGGTGGCTGAAAATCGGTGAGCTCAGAAGGGGCCGGGAGGGCAGGGGATGAGGAGTGGCTGCAGGGGTGGCTGGGGGGTGGCTCAGGAGAAGCAGGAGCTGAGGGAGTGGCTGCAGAGGTGGCTGGAGGGTGGCTCAGGAGAAGCAGGGGCTGAGGGGGTGGCTGCAGGGGTGGCTGGGGGCGTAGCTCAAGAGAAGCAGGGGCTGAGGGGGTGGCTGCAGGGGTGGCTGGGGGCATGGCTCAGGAGAAGCAGGGGCTGAGGGGGTGGCTGCAGGGGTGGTTCAGAAGGGGGCTTGGGGCTGGCTGCAGGGGTGGCTGGTGGGGGTGGCACACCCAGCACATGGACCTGTTAAGGATGTGATAGTCAAATTATGATAGCTGTTCTTTAACAAAAATTTTCTTTTTATTGACTTATGTCATTCCTAATCCTCCTTTCTCACTGGGTCAAATATACTTGATGGGAGGGGACATCCAACAAGCAGTGCAATTCTAGTTTGGACAGCAAAAATCTGAAAAAACAGAAGAAATCTGAAGCAGAGCCAAAACAAGCCTGAAACAAAGCACAAGGAACAGGCAAGCTTTCTGCTCTGACAGAATGCTGTTTCTAACCAAAGCTGCAGGGCAAAACCAACAAGGTTCCCTGTTCTGTTTCACTCTGCTTTATTTTATTTATTTTTTATTATTATACTTATATATCCTGCCCTCCCCTGTCAGGCTCAGGGCAGCTAAACTGATCCAATTCTTGCTTCCAAACCCTGAAGTGAATATCTAGTACAGCCAAGTTTTGAATCCCGGCTCTGGGCAATTCTGCTTTAGTACTCTGGGGTTTCCAAACTCTGGAGTTTACAACTGATCTCCGGGCAATGGAGATCTGTTCCCCTGGGGAAATGGCTGCTTTTGGAAGGTGAACTCTATGGCATTACATCCCAGTGAAATCCCCCCCCCCCAAAAAAAACTCTCCCCCTCTCCACCCCTCCCCAATCTCCAGAAATTTCCCAAGTCAGAGCTGGCAATCCTTGTTCTCTGGCATCCCAACTACCTGGCTTGTCCGTACTGCACGTTTTGGGAGTGACGTTGAAATGCCACATGGGAGAAGAAAACAGTTTTGTGGGCGGTGACCAGATGCTATTGGGTAGCTGCACATCTGAGGTTATCAGAGTTCTTTGTGCAAGAGGTTGTCTGAGCCAGGAACAAGAGTTAACGTTCTGTGCTTGGGAAACTGGCCCAAACAGCGGCCACTCCCCCACCCACCCACCCACAGACACACCCAAGACAGAGTGGGGTGGGCAGAGACTAGGGTTGCCAGGTCTGATTCAAGAAATATCAGGGGACTTTAGGGGTGGAACCAGTAGAGTTTGGGGGTGGAGCCAGGAGACTTCAGGGTGGAGCCAGGAGCAAGGTTGCGGCAAACACAATTAAACTCTGAAGCGAGTTCTGGCCATCTCATTTGAAGGGACTGTGATCCTTTTAAATGCCTTCCCTTCGTTTGAAACAATGGAGGATAGGAACACCTTCTTTCGGGGCTCACAGAATTGGACCCCCTGGTCCACTTTTTTTGAAATTTGTGGGGGGGGGGCGTTTGAGGAGAGGACTGCCCAGAAGACATTTCCACCCACCCCCCTGCTTTTTGATAACCCTGAAGCGGGGGAGGGCCTCCATACTGGGGGATCCCCTGCCCCTAACTGGGGATTGGCAACCCTAGCAGAGGCAAAGGAAGAGAGCAGAGATGCTATGTTTTTCCTTGTAGCAAAGGTGTTGGGGGGGGGGGAGTGGTGGTGGGCTGCTGTAAGTTGTTGTGCAGAATGGGAGAAGCTGTGGGTCTTTGGGTGTGTGTGTGGAAATGTGCCATCTAGTCGCGGCCAACTTACAGTCACCTGGTAGGGGTTTCGAGGCAAGAGACTAACAGAGGTGTTTTGCCTTTGCCTGGTGGTCTCCCGTCCAAATACTAACCAGGGATGACCCTGCTTCGCTTCTGAGATCTGATGAGAGCAGACTAGCCTGGGCCAACTTAGAGTTGCAAAAATCCTCTCTTCTCCCCGCCTGCTACGTTTCTGCTTGGAGCCTTTTGTTTTCTTATTGTGACACCCAGGGCTGGCTCTGCCACTGGGCGAAGTAGGTGAAGTAGGCAATTGCCTAGGGCGCGCTGGACTTCTGGGGGTGATGAATTGGGTGCTCCCATGTGACACGGTGATGTTATCAGTGCAGGAGGGGGGGCACCAAATGGTAGCCTTGCCTAGGGTGCCAGACAGTCTAGGGCCAGCCCTGGAGGCACCATAACTGCCTCCCACAATAGCATGCTCCTGAAAACTTTGCAAATTCCAGTCTTGAAAAGGTGTAGCAGGTTGTGGTTGTTGTTCAGTCGCACAGCCAAGACCGACTCTTGGCGACCCCAAGGACAAAGTCACGTCAGGCCCTCCTGTCTTCCACCATCCTCTGAAGTCTGCTCAAATTCGTGTTTGTTACATCAGTAACACTGTCCAGCAATTTCCCCTTTTGCCGTCCCCTTCTTCTTTTGCCTTCTGTCTTTCCCAGCATCAGGATCTTCTCCAGTGAGTGCTCCCTTCTCATTGGGTGGCCAAAGTATTTGAGCTTCAGCTTCAGCATCTGACCTTCCAAGGAACAGTCTGGGTTGATTTCCCTTAGGACTGGCTGATTGGATCTTCTTGCAGGCTGTGTAGCAGGCAGGGCTTCCAAACTCCAGGTGGGGAAATCTCTCAGAAGGACAGCTGATCTCCAGCTTGCATAGGTCAGTTCCCTTGGAGAAAATGGTTGTTTCAGAGCATGGACTCTGTGGTATTATTCCCTGCTGAGGTCCCTGCCTTTTCCAACCCTTGCCTTTCTAGGATCTGCCCCTAAATTTCCAGGAATTTTTCAGCCTGAAGCTGGCAACCCTAGTAATAGAGGAGGGGTGGCCAAACTTGCTTAAGATAAGAGCCACATAGATGTTTTGGAGCCGGAAGGAAGGAAAATAGTTGGGGAGGGAGAGGTGGACAGAAAGCAACTTTAAATGCATTTTCCAAGCTGCTGGCTGGGTTGGCTTGGAGGAGTGATGTAAAGAGAGAAATGCCTTCTCCAAGCTGGTCAATGGGGCAGTTGGGGCTCCAAGAGCCACACAAGATGTGTGAAAGAGCCACATGTGGCTCCTGAGCCTCAGTTTGGCCACCCCAGGTTCCCATCCCATCCCCCCTATGATGCAGTATTCAATTGAGGATGGTGCGGGGGGGGCTGCTGGAGGCCTCCTGGAATTACAACTGATCTCTGGACTATGACGGAGAGCTTATTTATCATTTATTTATTTAAAATATTTATTTCACTTCTTCTGGAGAAAATGACTGCTTTGGGAGCTGGACGATGTGGCATCATATCCTTCCGATACTCCCTCTAAGCTGTGGAGTCTTGTGAGCAAAAATTCTACTTTGTGAGCTACTGGCATTCAAGTGGTGAGCTGCTGCATCAATTAGCTGGCTCTGAGGCCATTTTTCCTGAGCTAAGACAAAAATGCATGAGGCAGAGGCTAAAAAACTGTAAGCTAGCTCATGCTAACTCAGCTTAGAGGGAACCCTGGTCCCCTACCCTTCCTTTGGCCCACCCTCAAATCTCCAGGTGTTCCTAAACCCAGAGTTGGCCACCCAGTGTCAAGGGGACCATTTGGACTCCTTGCTTGAGAATTGCTCAGGAAGAACTCCCCAGAACTTGGCCCGGACTCCACCCACAACACAGAGGGCTCTGCTAAGAGAGGTCTTCTTTGCTATTCTCGATGGATGCCCCCCCCGCCCCCCTCAGCCAGGCTCTCTCCTACTGCCAGCTGCCCCACCTGCTTCTTGTGGGCTGAATGTAAACCACGACTGTGGTTTGGCGTGTTCCTGCGAGAGGCCAACGAGCATTAGCTAATGGCTTGGCTGCATCCTCTGATGCTATGCGCCGCCTGTTCTCAGTCAGGCACTGAGAGTTTGCATCCTGAGAGCACCAGGCCCCTTTGCATCCTGAGAGCCCTCAGCCCCACCCACCTCACAGGGTGTCTGTTGTGGGGGAGATATAGGAGATTGTAAGCCGAGTCTCAGATTCAGCAAGAAGGGTGGGTTATAAATCTGCAATTCTTCTTCTTCTTCTAAAGATGAGCAGGTTTTTAGCCCCCCCTCCTCCACTTGCTGCCATGTTGGAAACGGCTGTGTGGAGAGAGCAGGCTGACCACTCCCTCCTCTGGCAAGTGGCTGCGGTGAGGTTGAGCAGAAGGCTGACCAGGTCTGTCTGTCTGTCTACCTACCTACTGCATTTATATCTCACCACTCTCCCCAATGGGGATCCAAGGTGGCTTGCAATGTTCTCCATTTTATCCTTGCAACAACCCTGTAAGGTAGATGAGACTGAGAACGTTTGACTGGCCCAAGTTCACCCAGCAAATTTCCATGGCATAAGGGGAAGGATTCGAACCTGGGTCTCCCGGACCCTAGTCTAACCTCTACGCCAGGGGTGGCCAACAGTAGCTCTCCAGATGTGTTTGCCTACAACTCCCATCAGCCCCAGCCAGCATGGCCAATTGCTGGGGCTGATGGGAGTTGTAGGCAAAACACATCTGGAGAGCTACCGTTGGCCACCCCTGCTCTACGCCATGCTGGCTCTCACTTCAGGGCAGCCGACCCAACGACTGACATCTGCTGCCTCCATACTGTTGTGGGGTTTTTTTTTTTACTTTTACAAACTTTTATTTAATTTCCAAACAAAGCACATGAATCACATCTACAACACGGCTATTGATCTGCAAACGCACTACTTTCTTCTGACAAAAATTAACTTGTGTTAATTACTTTCATTCTTTTCACTTAGGAAGGATTGTGAGCAGTGTTCCTTCTAAGCTAAGTTAGTGTGAGTTAGCTCACAGGTTTTTTAGCCTCCGGCTCACACATTTTTGTCTTAGCTTAGCAAAGACGGGTCCAGAAGTGGAGACCAATCAGAACAAACCAATTGATGCAGTTGCTCCCAACTTTAATGCCAGTAGCTCATGAAGTAGAATCTTGCTCATAGCACTCCATAGCGTAGACATGGGGTGGCCAACAGTAGCTCTCCAGATGTTTTTTTGCCTACAACTCTCATCAGCCCCAGCCAGCATGGCCAATGGCTGGGGCTGATGGGAGCTGTAGGCAAAAAACATCTGGAGAGCTACTGTTGGCCACCCCTGGCGTAGTGGAAGCATTGATTGCTAGTTAAACTTCCATCCCCATCAAAGCACACACCCCCATACTTTCCAACTCCTGCAAGTTCTACTCCTTTAATTTTTAACATGGAGCAGGGGAAGGTGCTTAAAACAACGATCCAGGGGATCAAGGGGTTAAGAAAGGCAAATATTTGGGCTCTTTTCCGTTTAGAAACAAGACCACTCAGCAGGAATATCCTAGAGATTTTCAAAATTATATGTGGGATGGAGAAAGTGGATGGAGATAATTTTTTCTCCCTCTCTCTAAATACTAAAACTGGGAGACACCCAATGATGGGCAAAAGATTCAAGACAGAAAAAAAGAATAGGCCCATCAATAGCTAGCAGCCTGGTACTAAATAGAACACCTGTGGTCAGATGCAGTCTAGAGCTTTAATCCTGGTTTAACTCTGTCCCCAAACTGACTTTCTACACTAAAACCTTAGAATCATAGAGTCATAAAGTTGGTTTCTCTGATTCTATGATTCTAGGGTCGAAAGTCAGTTTGGGGATAGAGTTAAACCAGGATTAAAGCTCTAGTGCGAAATTAGTCAGATGGAGGTTCTGGCCTCTGATTGGCCACTGGGGCTGCTGATAGGGTTGCCAATCTGAGTTGGGAAATTCCTGGATATTTGAGGGTGAAGCTTGGAGAGGGCAGAGTTTGGAGAGGGGAGGGACCATGAGGGGTACAATGCCATAGAAACCACCCTCCAAACCAGTCATTTTCTTCAGGAGAACTGATCTGTGTTGTCTGGAAATCAATTGGATTCTGGGAATTCTTCAGGCTTTAACTGGAAGTTGGCCCCCACAGCTGCTGAACTTGATGACGCACTATTTCCCCCCAGTTGGGGTCCCAATGCAAACTTTCTCCAATATCTTCCACTCCTGTCTGCTGTCCCATTAGCAGGAGCAAGGCTGTTCTCAAACCCAATTGCAAATAACACAGCTCAAATCTTCTGCCTCTGCCCATTATCACCACTGCCATTGCTGGCGTTTAATGTACACTCATTGAGTTGTTGCACCAGGCTGCCTCTCTGCAAACGAAATCTTCTTCCCGCTCTCTGCCATGCCTCTGCTATGGCACTCCTACAGATCACAGGCAATTCAGAAGGGAAGCTAGAGCTTAGACACAGGCATCTGGTCAGAACTTGCAAGGCTAAGAGGAACCCCCAACAAAGGCTCTTAATTTTAGGGGCAGCCAGAAGTGGAGACCAACCTGTCCTTCAGGGATATCAACCCACCATAAATGATCCTCTTGTTAGGGGGCAGCAAAGGTCCTACAGCAGGGGTGGCCCAACTTGCTTGATGTAAGAGCCACATAGAATAAACATCAGATGTTTGAGAGCCACAAGCAGTCCCGTAGCCAGGATATCAAATGTTGGGGGGCATTTAAATTTATCAGGGGGCACTCTAATTTGATTCTTGCCAGGGAGCTGTGAGCTGCTGTTCTGTCTGTCGGACCTTAGCTGTCCTTGGCAGCAGCAAGGCATAGATGGGGCTTCCTAACTTTCCAAAGGGCCATCTCCCCCCACCCCAGGTCTCTGAACAGGGAGGACCGACCTCTGGCAATCTGCCTGCCCACCTCCCAAGTGGGTAGGGAAGGCTTTGGGTCAGGGACCCTGAGTCTGGGGGCCTCACCAGGAAGTCAGGGGCAGAGCCCTCACAGGCCCACTGTAGCTGCAGGCCTGGCCACAAGACATGAATGTCAGATGTTTGAGAGCTGCAAGACAAGGAAGGGAGGGAGGAAGGAAGGAAGAGCTTTGAGAACTGCAAGACAAGGGAGGGAGGGAGGAAGGAAGGAAGATGTTTGAGAACTGCAAGACAAGGGAGGGAGGGAGGGAGGAAGGAAGGAAGGAAGGAAGGAAGGAGGGAAGGAAGGAAGGAAGGAAGGAAGGAAGGAAGGAAGGAAGGAAGGAAGGAAGGAAGGAAGGAAGGAAGGAAGGAAGGAAGGAAGGAAGGAAGGAAGGAAGGAAGGAAGGAAGGAAGGAAGGAAGGAAGGAACATACGAACATACATACGAAGCTGCTTTATACTGAATCAGACCTTCGGTCCATCAAAGTCAGTATTGTCTTCTCAGACTGGCAGCGGCTCTCCAGGGACTCAAGCTGAGGTTTTTCACACCTATTTGCCTGGACCCTTTTTTGGAGATGCCAGGGATTGAACCTGGGACCTTCTGCTTCCCAAGCAGATGTTCTACCACTGAGCTACCGTCCCTCCCCTATGTTTAAGATGTTTGAGAACTGCAAGACAAGGGAGAGAGGGAGGAAGGAAGATCTTTGAGAACTGCAAGACAAGGAAGGGAGGGAGAAAGGAAGGAAGATCTTTGAGAACTGCAAGTCAAGGAAGGGAGGGAGGAAGGAAGGAAGATCTTTGAGAACTGCAAGATGAGGGAGGGAGGGAGGAAGGAAGGAAGATGTTTGAGAACGGCAAGACAAGGGAGGGAGGGAGGGAGGAAGGAAGGAAGGAAGATCTTTGAGAACTGCAAGACGAGGGAGGGAGGGAGGAAAGAAGATGTTTGAGAACTGCAAGTCAAGGAAGGAAGGAGTAGAAGAAGGTATTGGATTTATATCCCGTCCTATACTCGGAATCTCAGAGTGGTCACAATTTCCTTTACCTTCCCCTCCCCCCCACAACAGACACCCTGTGAGGTAGGTGGGGCTGAGAGAGCCTTTTACAGCAGCTGCCCTTTCAAAGACAGCTCCTGTGAAAGCTATGGCTGACCGAAGGCCATTCCAGCAGGTGCAAGTGGAGGAGTGGGGAGTCAAACCTGGCTCTCCCAGATAAGAGTCCATGCACTTAACCACTACACCAAACCGGCACTACACCAAACTGGAAGGAAGGAAGGAATGAAAATAGATGGAGGGTTGGGAGGGAGAAAGAAACTTTAACTTCAAACGCATTCTCCTAGTTGCTGGCTGCCTTGGCTTGGAGAAGTGATTTAAAGAGAGAAATGCCTTCTCCAAGCCTGCCAACAGGACAGTGGAGGCTTTCAAGCCACACAACATGTGTGAAAGAGTCACAGGTAGCTCCACATTTTGGCCGCTCCTGTCCTACAGCATCGCTAGCTCCCGGTTTAGAAGATCCTTTCCAGTATAAAGCTGGCTTGAGAAGGGTCTCTCTCCTCACTCAACTGGAGAAGGCCTCATCTAGCCACACCTATGAGAGACCCATCCAGCTGGCAGGGGGGAGGAGGGGGCTTCTCTCATTGAGGAAAGAGGATTCTCCAGCCTTAAGTTTTTAACAACCCAATCCAGAAATACGTGGCGGGTGGACGCTCAGGCGTGGGCGGATCTACGGCGCCGCTCATTGGCTTCCAAAGGGGAAACGGTACGCCATGCTGGGAGAGGGAAGAGGGGCCCGACGAGTGAGAGAGAACCTGTCGCCATGGTGATTCTGCCCAGGCACACAACATTGGCCCGCTGCCGAGGCATGGGTGGGGGAGGCGGGCCAGCCAGTTGCATGTGACTGGGTGAGGGGGCGGAAAGCCCGCGCCTGAGAGGCCGTCAATCTCCCTACTCCCTCCCGCTGTCAGAGACTCTGCCAATGGCAGGCAGGCGGGCAGAGGCATGCGCGGACAAGCAGGAAGTGCCAAGTGCAGGAGTTCCCTGTCCTAGACAGCGGCTGGAATGTGTGTCTGGGAGCACCACTACCCGGAGCCCCCCACCCTGATGTTGCCCTGCTGCCGCCCCCTGCTATTTGCAAGGAACACCTCCCCTGGGGGCCGCAGAACTTGGAGTGCCAGCCGCTGGGTGTGCATCCACTTCAGCAACCAACCCCCCCAAGTGCCCAGTGCACAGAAGCCCTGTGTGGTCGGGTAGGCTGTCAGCCCAGGCAGGCTGAGGGGCGGCACACCCCCTCCCCTGTCCAGCCACGCAGGGGGCAGCGTGGCAGCTCACAGCCCATTCCCCGCCCCCAAGAACCAAGTCTGCCCATCCTTCCAGGTACTCCCTCAGAGAGGCCACTGACAGATGCGGGGGGGGGGGTTGCCCTGGGAACATTCAGCATATGCCAAGCAGGAGAGACAACAGAGGGCACAGCTCAGACTTTATTTTTCCGGAACAGAGTGCAGCAGTTTCCCTGGAGTGTGCTGGGTAGTTTCGCCTTGGGCTCCGAGCGGCAGGCAGAAGCAGCTGAGGGAGTGGGGGGGGGGGGGCGGTGGAGTGGCATACGTGGAAGCCTCTGTGTTGGAGTCCCACCTGCAACACGGAGACAGAGATCAAGAGCACCAGCAGGGGTGGCGGCTGGAAGAGCAGGCTGCGTTTCAGCCGGGCGCTCTCTTAAAGGGACAGTCTCTGAATCACCTCCCCGCAATGGGGCAGCTGCCACACACACACACACACACCCCGTGCCCACGAGGGGTTGGGAACACGGCCGAGGGCAGACCAAGGGAAGGGAGCAAGCAGCAGCACAGGGGAATGAGGTCAGCAGATGTCCCCTACCGGAGCCCACTGCCTGGTTCAAGTGCCAGAGACGCTCGCACACCGAGCGGTCAAGAGCGAGGGGAGGGGGAGGCTGGGGGCAACAGTGGAACTTACCCAGCCATGGGTGACAGTCCTCGCATGCAGAGCCTCCAGGAGTCTGGAACCTGTGGAGACCTGGAAACAAGAGCAGTTAGCCCCAGGGGAGAGACCTCTCTCTCCCCCTCGCAAGTCAAAGTTACTGTCAACGCAACCGTGAGGTGCAAAGCCCGTCACCAACGTGCCTGCCTGTTCCTCATTCTAAGTCCGTATGGCTGGGAGTTCGCCGGCAGATCTTCCCGCCACACGCTCCTCTTCCTAACAACTGAGTTGTGCGAGGCCAGAGCGGAAGTGTTTCTAGGAGGGGCGAGACCGCGATTGGGTGCTGGGGAGGGGGCTCGTCAGCCGGAGGCACGAAGGGATTGGCGAGGCGATCACGCCGCTCCCTAAGGGGTTTCTGAGCTTCCGCAGTGGCGAAGACGACCTTTGTTTTTGGTTTCAACCAGTCCCTATGGAGCACGCCGCCGTTTTTGCAGGCGTAAAGTTGCGCCTCTTGGAGGGAGGGTGTGTGTCATGGTGACCCTAGTCATGGGTCAAACTGCTCAGGAAGCCACCTAAGCCTGGCTGAGCCCCCAACTCCACACCCTCCTTCGCCTGAACACTGCACTCCGCCTCACTTCCGCCCGTGCTCAGGCACAGCCTTCAGGCGCTGCTGCCCTTGGGCGGAGCGGCACTCGGGCGGCCCCCCACCCATGTAACTCCCCTCCACTGTGGTGACGCCGGTCGTACATCAGCGCAAACCCTTCTTGCACCCACGTACCGGCTCGTCTGCTTCCAAAAGACTTTCCGCCTTCCCTCCTCTGGATTGCTCTGTAAAGCTCTTATGTGGCTTGTTCTTGTCTTTACCCTCACGCATCCATGTATAAAAGACACCAAGGAGGGACGGTGGCTCAGTGGTAGAGCATCTGCTTGGTAAGCAGAAGGTCCCAGGTTCAATTCCCGGCATCTCCAACTAAAAACGGTCCAGGCAAGTACCTCCCCTCCGCTTGAGACCCTGGAGAACCGCTGCCAGTCTGAATAGACAATACTGACTTTGATGGACCGAGGGGGGGTCTTATTCAGTAGAAGGCAGCTTCATATGTTCAATGGCAGAGCTTTATTGGGACAGTTTAACATTGGTGTGTGTATGAAAAGTGCCGTCAAGTCAGAGCTGACTTATGGTGGCCCCACAGAGTTTTCAGGGCAAGGGATGCAGCAGAGGTGGTTGGCCACTGACTTCCTCTGCAGAGTCTTCCTTGGTGGTCTCCCTTGCACGTATCAACTTTGCTTAGATTTTGCAATCCGATGAGATCGGGCTATGCTATACTGTCCCACAATCCCAATTTTACACTGACAGGGTTGCAAACGTCTTTCCAAAAAGACTCTCATGCTACGAGAGATGTCGTTCGTATGGCAAAAGAGCGCTCACGAGAGGCAGGAAGAGATGGCCCCAAAACTTCATTTGCAATGAAAGGATAAAATGTTTTCCAGCTTGATCCAGATGGGCAGCTGTGTGGGTCTGAAACAGTAGAACAAAGCAAGAGTCAAGTAGCACCTTCGAGACCAACAAACTTTTATTCAGAATGTAAGCTTTCGTGTGCTCTTAAGCACACTTCTTCAGACGAGGAATGAGGTACAGTAAGCAGAGCTACATATAGCTGGTGGGGTTTACAAGTGGTACAAAGTTAACTTTGCATGTTTTTCTGCTGTAAGAAACAGTCATCTGTTATTCCTTAATCTGGAAGGTGTCTCTGCTGCCTCTCAATGTTAAACTTTGCTTTTGGGATTTTTGTGTGGGACCTGCAGGCCCTTTACTCGTCTGTGCATCAGTGAGCACCTTGAAGGGGAACGCTGTGTTCAAGGAAGGAGAGGGTGAGCGAGGGCGGGGGGGGGGGGCTCCCGTCCAGGGGCTGCTGGTTTGTTCTCTCCTTTGGACCGCAAAGCACATTTTCATCTTAAGCCGCAAAAGAGCTGCAACTGACCCTGGGACCAGCCACAGGCAGCCTGTAGCCCACAGCAGAGCGTGCCAGCGAGAGAGGCACACTTGGTACCACCTGGGAAAGGCTGCTTTGGCCCCTTTCCTGTGCCAGGTGTATTTTGAAGAGCCTGCTGGAGAGGCTAATTGGGAAAATGCATTACACTCACGTTAATGGAGAGAACACCTCACCCTGGAGAGCGTTTGAATCCATCGGGTTGCTTCCTGGAACCAGGATGCCTTGTGCCTCCTAGAAAAGAAAGAAAAAGAAAACCACACGCCCCCTCCTTCCATACAGGGTGGGCTTCAGGGGCGGGTGGGGGAGCCGCTTTGTTCCGGGAACGGCCTGTACCACCGCTCCTGCGGCTGCATGCCAGTTGCTCATCGCTGCCCTTGGGAATGGCTGGCTCATGCCAAGTGATGCCAGCTCCAAAGGCAGAAGGTGCAGGAATCGTGGACCTTTTTTGTAGCAGGAACTCCTTTGCATATTAGGTCACACACCCCTGATGGAGCCAATCCTCCTGGAGCTTACAGGGCTCTTCTTACAGGGCCTATTGTAAGCTCCAGGAGGACTGGCTACATCAGGGGTGTGTGGCCTAATATGCAGAGGAGTTCCTGCTACAAAAAAAGCCCCGCGGGACTGTGGCACAGGGATGGAGGCCTGACTCCTAGGCACATTACGCAGGCTAGAGTGTCTTGATGAGCCCTCTCCCAGGTCTTTTGGGACCACTTCTCCTGCACTCCAGCATGCCCAGGGAATGTGTCATGCTCCATGGGGGAAGGAACACAACTAGGCCAAGATTCTGTCTGATTCTAAACACGCCCCCCCCCCCGAGCGGTTCACATCCTGAATAGAATGTAACTGCTGTCATATTCAGTTGGGCTTAGGGCAGTGCAAGACCCTATGTGGCTCCAGATTGCTGCTGAGTGGCTTCCTGAGTTAATGAGCGACCACTCACTTGCACAGCTTAGAGCAAGGGTGTCAAACTCATTTGTTATGAGGGCCGGATCTGATATAAATGAGTCCTTGTTGGGGCAAGCCATGTTGGGCTGGGCCATGTGTGTACCTATTTAAGATTAGGTAGCAGAGAGATAAATTTTATAAAGAACACAGACAAATACATACATACATACATACATATATATATATATGCTTAAAACGTTAGTACTCATTGGTCTTAAAGATGCTTTGTATTTTTCTCATGGGATCCAGGGAACTGGGCAAAGGAAGTTCTGGCTCTTTCCTTCCTTCCCCGGGGGACTGGGGGGGGAGCCTAAGCCAATAGAAGGAAGAGAGGCTTGGCTCAGAAGCTCTGCTGTGCAATTGAGCAAGCCTGACAAAGCAAGCTATCCCTCCCCCCTTCCTCCCCAAGGGAGGAGCTTCAGCCAATGGAAAAATAGAGGTTTTGCTCTGTAGTTCCTGTGCAATTGAGCAAGCCTGGCAAAGCAAACTGTTATGCAGAAGGAAGCAAGAGAGAAAGAGCGAGAAAGAAGCAGATGAGAACCAATTGCTTGGGGGCCTGAAAGGAGCCCTCCAGGGGCCTGATTCAGCCCCTGAACTGCATTTTGACACCCCTGGCTTAGAGGGAAGACTGAACTAGGGTTTCCACCTCTGGGCTGGGAAACGCCTGCAGATTTTGAGGGTGGATCTTGTGGAGGGCAGGGTTCGAGGAGAGGAAGAACAACAGGAGGGTATAGTGGCAGACAGTCCAACTTCCAAACAATGGATATATATTATCTGGGAATCAGTTACAATTCCAGGAGATCTCCAGGCCTCACCTGGAAGTTGGCAACCCTACAACATCCTAGTAGAAAGCTTGCATGTCCCAGAGTGGTGGTGGTGCTGGGGGCTAATTTCAACTCCACATTTGGAAGCTGCTGAAGACTGGAAGATCTCCAGCAGATCACCCAGCCCTGATCCAGCACTCCTACTTGTGGACTATTCAGGGCGTTTGTGGGAAGGAGAATGCTGAACTTGAGTGACTTTGGGCCTTATCTGCAAAAAATTTGCCTCTTCTTTTCTGCTGTGCTGCTCTCAGGCCTGTTCACAAGCAGTGGGGAGGGATGGTTTCTGGTGACAAAGAATCTGTCAGGACCCACAAAAGCTATGCCAAAGAGGGCGGGGGTGGCGGGACTGTCTCCGATGAAATATCTGCACGATAATCCTATCCTGGAATGGTGACTCAGGACAGCACCCGAGGGCCATTGTCGTCTTTCTTGGGACTGCAGGGCAGACGTAGCAGAGCCTGGCTCTGGATTTAGACGTGGGATGAGTGCAACCGGGCATCTGTCCAATACCTGCTCTTGCTCGGCTGCCAAATCTATCGCAAGGTCAACATCAGCTGCAAACAGACAGAACACGAGGTTTCCGGAAATGCTTGTCTCATCCACTTCCCAGAAAAATGCAGCCTGTCTGAAAGTCTCCCTCTGGTGGGACACAGTCCTCCTCCCTAGGGTTGCCAACTCCAGGTTGGAGATTCCTGGAGATTTGGTGGGAGGGAGAGGCTCTGGAGGGGGAAATTTGGGGAGGAATTTCATCTAAAATCTATAGTATACCATACAGTCAGCTCAATGAAGCGGTCATTATCTCCAGGTAGGGTTGCCAAATCCAGGCTGGGAAATACCTGGAGATTTTCGGGCTGGAGCCTGAAAAGGGCATGGTGTGAGAAGGGGGGGTGTACTTCAATAGGGTATAATGTCAAGTCCACTTTCCAAAGTGGCCATTTTTCTCCAGGTGACCTGATCTCTGTTGCCTGGAGATCAATTGTAATAGCAGGAGATGTCCAGCTATCACCTGGAGGCTGGCAACCCTATCAGGGGAACTAAACCGTAGTCTGGAGATGAGTTGTAAGTCTGGGAGATCTCCAGGCCAAACCTAGGGGTTGGTAACCCTACTCCTCCAGCCTCCAAGATCTATGATTCTTTCCCAGGCTTGAGCTTTGTGCCCCAGCTGAGGCCAAGTTCCTCTTTCCTATACAAAAGTGCCAGGGCTTTTTTTTGTAGCAGGAACTCCTTTGCATATTAGGCCACACACCCCTGATGTAGCCAATCCTCCTGGAGTTTACAGCAGATCCTGTACTAAGAGCCCTGTAAGATCTTAGAAGACTGGCTACATCCGGGGGTGTGTGGCCTACAATGCAAAGGAGCTCCTGCTACAAAACCCCCCCAGGAACATGCCCATTCCATGGCTCCCTCACCCAAGACCTCGCTTTCTGCCCCCTGCCACCTCAGCCCATTCATAGCTACTCCTTTAGTTCACAAGCCATTCCTGCCCAGCTCTTATGCAAGGGTCACATGACACCATGAGCCATGACTGTGTTACAAGAAGGGTTGCCAAATCCAATTCAAGAAATATCTGGGGACTTTGGGGGTGGAGCCAGGAGACTTTGGGAGTGGAGCCAGGAGACATTGGGGGCAGAGCCAGGAACAAGGGTGTGACAAGCATAATTGAAATCCAAGGGAGTTCTGGCCATCACATTTAAAGGGACAGCACACCTTTTTAAACGTCTTCCTTACATAGGAAATAATGGATAGGAGCACCTTCTTTTGGGGCTCATAGAATTGGTCCCCCTGGTCCAATCATTTTGAAACTTGGGGGGTACTTTGGGGAGAGGCACTAGATACTGTACTGAAAATCTGGTGCCTCTATCTCAAAAAACAGCTCCCCCAGAGCCCCTGAAACCTCCAGATCAATTCCCCATTATACCCTATGAGAATCGATCTCCACATAGAGAATAATGAAGTGCTCAGCAGACATCCCCCCCCCCCCCCGATCCCATTTCTGGCAACTCTGAAGCGAGGGATTGGCCTCTCTACTTACGAGTTGCAGCCAACTTCTTCCAAGTAACACAGACACCCCATCCCAAGAGGAAGCCTTTCCAATTGGAGACTGGAGCTTCCGGAGGGGGGAAGTCACATGATGGCTTTGGGGGCGGAGCTTCCCCCTGCCCTCCAGCTAACTGGGAGCGGGAAAGAGCCTGGGAAAGTGGAAGAACCCCTGCTAGGACCTGGGGATTGGCAAGCCTAGTTACAAGGGTATCTCTGAGCATGGGCAGAGTGCATGTCCTCCATCACTGAATAACAATAACTGCAGGTCCTGCTTCAGGGGCCAACATGCTTCCAGCTGGAGAGGTGGTTTGGGCCTGATCCCCCAGCTTCGAGGATAACACCCTTTCTCCTCTCAGCACATGGAGATGGCAAAACCAGGCATGGCCAGCAGGCATTATCACCTCTGCAGAAACCAGCACAGAATGAGGGTGAGGTGTAGGCTTGCCAACATCCAGGTGGGACCTAGAGATCTCACAGAATTACAACTCATCTCCAGGCAACACAGATCAGTTGCCCTGAAGAAAACCATTGCTTTGGAGGATGGGCTCTTTGCCCTTATACCGGGGATGGCCAAACTTGCTTAACATAAGAGCCACAGAAAATAAATGTCAGATGTTTGAGAGTCGTAAGACATGGACTTCAGATGGTTGAGAGTGGGATTGCCAATCCCCAGGTGGGGGCAGGGGATCTCCCAGTTTGGAGGCCCTCCCCCCGCTTCAGGGTCGTCAGAAAGCAGGGGGAGGGGAGGGAAATGTCTTCTGGGAACTCTGTTATTCCCTATGGAGATTTATTCCCATAGAAAATCATGGCGAATTGATCCGTGGGTATCTGGGGTTCTGGGGGGGGCCCTGTTTTTTGGGGTAGAGGCACCAAATTTTCATTATAGCATCTAGTGCCTCTCCCCAAAATACCCCCCAAGTTTCAAAAAGATTGGATCAGAGGGTTCAATTCTATGAGCCTCAAAAGAAGGTGCCCTTATGCTTCATTATTTCCTATGGAAGGAAGGAATTGAAAAGGTGTGCCGTCCCTTTAAATGTGATGGCCAGAACTCTCTTTGGAGTTCAATTATGCTTGTCACAGCCTTGAGCTTGGCTCCACCCCTAATGTCTCCTGGCTCCACCCCCAAAGTCTCCTGGCCCCACCCCCAAAGTCCCCAGATATTTCTTGAATTGGACTTGGCAACCCTAGTTGAGAGCCAGCCAGAGGGAGGGAGGAAGGAAAATGGATGGGGGGAAGGAGGGATGGAAAGATAGCAACTTTAAATGCATGCTCCAATCTGCCAGTTTGGAAGGCCTAAGTGATTTAAAGAGAGAAATGCCTTCTCCAAACCAGCTGGCAGGGCAGTAGGGGCTTTGAGAGCCTCACAATACGAGGGAAAGAGCCACATGTGGCTCCCGAGCTGCAGTTTGGCCACCCCTGACTTATACCCTGCTTATGTCTCTGCCCTCCCCAAAATCCATTCTTCCCAGCCCCCAGCCTCAAATCTCCAGGAATTTCCCAGCTTGGAGCTGGCAAGCCTCCCCAGAGCCATTGCTCCGATAACCCTCAGCAGTTCTGTCATTTTGGGACAACAGGCCCTCCCTTGGGCTTCGTAGGGCAGCCTTGGCGAGCAGGGCAGTCCAAATCCTGACCCCTCCCTTTGTTGCCAGGGACCGCATTGCTCGGATCGGCCTGGGGGTGATCCTCAACCTGTCCAAGGAGCGGGGCAGCCCTCAGTTGGCCCAGAGCACCTCCGGCATCCTGGAGCACATGTTCAAGCACTCGGAGGAGACCTGCCACCAACTGATCTCCAACGGCGGTCTCGATGCCATCCTCTACTGGTGCCGCTGGAGTGACCCCGTGGTGCTGCGCCACTGTGCCACGGCCCTGGCCAACTGCGCCATGTACGGCGGGCAGGCCAACCAGCGGCTGATGGTCGAGAAGAGGGCGGCGGAGTGGCTCTTTCCCCTGGCCTTCACCCAGGAGGACCAGCTCATCCGCTTCTACGCCTGCCTCGCCATCGCCGTTCTGGCCACCAACAAGGAGATCGAGAAGGAGGTGGAGCGCTCGGGGACTCTCGCTTTGGTGGAGCCTTTCATCGCCACCCTGGACCCAGGGCGGTTTGCCTGCACCCTGCTGGGCAGCAGCGACAACATCCAAGGAAGGACGGCCGACGACTTGCAGCGCCTGGTGCCCCTGCTGGACTGCTCCCGCCTGGAAGCCCAATGCATCGCTGCCTTCTACCTGTGTGTCGAGGCCACCATCAAAGCCAGGCAGAAGAAAACAAAGGTCAGGCTTGAAATAGGAGGGACTTGGGGGGAGGGGGGCTAACAGTATAGCACAGGGGTGGCCCATGCTGGCTGGGGCTGATGGGAGTTGTAGGCAAAAAACCTCTGGAGAGCTACCCTTGGCCACCCCGGTATAGTATACTACAAGACAGGATAGGATAGTGTGTGTGTATATAAAACATAGCATATAGTGTATTATGCACCTTATGTTCTTATGGAATTGGATTGTGTTCTTGTGGGACTGAATAAACATATGAAGCACAAGTCCATTAGTGGCTATTAGCCACAAGATATAGAGGGAACTCTCTGTCTGGGGCGGTGAGGCGCTGTATTCTTGGTGCTTGGGGGCTGTAGTGGGAGGGCTTCTGGCCACACTAGTGGACCTCCTGATGGCACCTAAGTTTTGGCCACTGTGTGACACAGAGTGGTGGTCTGGAGGGGCCATTGGCCTGATCCAACATGGCTTCTCTTATGTCTGGGGCAGTGATGCTCTGTATTCTTAGGGGGCAAGAGTGGGAGGGCTTCTGGAGTTCTGTCCCCACTGGTGGATCTCCTGATGGCACCTGGTTGTTTTGGCCACTGTGTGACACAGAGTGTTGGACTAGAGGGGCTATTGACCCAAACATGGCTTCTTTTGCATTTGTAGTGTTTGCTTTATGGTATTTGGGCTGCCCAGAGGAGGTACAAAATGGCATAACAATCATACTGAAGACACTGAGTGAGAACTCTGAGAAGGTGAAAGCCAGCTTTTCCTGACTGAAAATGAAAGCCAGCTGCTAGTTCTGGGCTTGGCTTGGTCTAAAGCAGGGGTGGCCAATGGTAGCTCTCCAGATGTTTTTTGCCTACAACTCCCATCAGCCCCAGCCATTGGCCATGCTGGTTGGTGCTGATGGGAGCTGTAGGCAAAAAACATCTGGAGAGCTACCCTTGGCCACCCCTGGTCTAAAGGCATGCAAGCAAGGCGGCTATATCCAGGGCTTTTTTGGAGCAGGAACGCTGTTCTGGCTGGCTTGGTGCCAAGGTGTGTGACCTAATATGCGAATGAATTCCTGCTAGGATTTTTCTACCCAAAACCCCGTATGTGAAACAATGGTGACAACAGGGATATGGCCTAATATGCAAATGAATCCCTGATGGGTTTTTTCTACAAAAAGGCCTGCGTAAAACAATGGTGACATCAGGGGGCGTGGCTAAATATGCAAATGAGTTCCTACTGGGCTTTTCTACATGAAATTCATTTGCATATTAGGCCACACACCCCGATGTCACCACTGTGTGAAACAATAGTGACATCAGGGTGTGGCCTAATATGCAAATGAGTCCCTGATGGGCTTTTCCCACAAAAAAGCCTTGTGTGAAACAATGGTGACATCAGGGGGTGTGGACTAATATGCAAATTAGTTCCTGCTGGTCTTTGCCCTACTTGTATCCCATACCGGTATGCCCGACTGATCTTGCTCTCTTTCGCTGCCCAGATTTTTACAGAGATTGGGGCCATCCAGAGTCTGAAGAGGATCGTCTGCTACTCTCCCAATGGCACCACCTCTTCCTTGGCCAAGAAGGCTCTCCGTGCCATGGGAGAGGAGGTTCCCCAGCGCCTCCTGCCCACTGTGCCCAACTGGAAACCCCTGGAGGTGCAGAAGTGGCTCCAGCAGATTGGCTTCGTCAAGTACTGCCCACTTTTCTTGGTGAGGCTTGCGGGAGTTGGGCAGGAAGCCCTTCACAGGGCTTGCCAGTTCCCGTGTCTCCCTCTGTCCGAAATAGGGCTGCCAAGCTCCCCCTGGGGGTGGGTTTTCCCCCAGTTTGGGGGTCCCCAACCTGCTGGCAAGGAGCGGGCTGCCAGGGGGATCCCCACTCCCAAAGAGCTCCATTGTCACATGATGTGCCCAGCATGATTATGTCACCTAGGAGTAATGTAATTGTGCTGGGTACATCGCTCAGGGGACGCTTTAGCATTTGGGTAAAAACTCTATGGTACCATAGAGTTTTTACCCAAATCCTAGAGTATCCCTGGTGCAACATGCCCAGCACAATAACGTCACTTCCGGGTGATGTCATCACCCTATGCACACTTTGCATGAGAGAGAAGAATCCCCTGCTGAAGCCAAGGTAGGACTTGGGAACCCTAGTCCAGAGCCTTCACCAGTTAACCGAACGATCAAGACTGTGTGCCCACAGCAGGCCATTGGTACTGCTGCTCCTTCCCCACCCAGAAAATGCTTTTCATTGACTGGCATGCTCTCCATCCAAGCATGTGCTGAAGTTCAGCATCTGATGAAGAGCACAGGCCTCATAGGGATGCCAGCCTCTGAGTAGGGCCTGGAGATCTCCTGGAATTACAACTCATCTCTAGACTATAGAAATCAGTTCCCCTGGAGAAAATGGCAGCTTTGGAGGTTGGACTCTGTCATTATACCCTGCGGAGGTCCCTCCCCTCCCCAAAGGCCACCCTTCCCCAGCTCCACCCCCAAATCTCCAGGAATTTTCCAGCCCTGGCAACCCTACATCCATCCTGTCCCAAGGATCCCAGGATTCCAGGCCCAATAACAGGCCCACAGCTTTAGACACTCCTGTCAGCGAAGGTTCATTGAAGTTCCCAAATGAGCAGACTTGTTATTTGAAACAAAGTTGCCTTTATTGTATACTCCAAAGTTACTCCAACATGATAGGTATTGGAACTGATGGCAAGCAGTTCAAATCATTGGTATTTAACATTCTACATCAAAGCAATTGCATCTACACCCCAATTCCCAAAACAAAGGCTGCTTTTGCATGTGAGAGTTTTCACACGACCCCCCCCCCCCCTTATCTTTTCAGCTAGTGGTTACATTTCCCAGCGGCAATGTCCTTGCTGCCTCTAGGGGGGGAGGTGAGAATCTGGCGGGTGCTCTCCACTTCAAAGACTGCCTAACAACCTTTGATATTCCTGGGAAGCTACTCTTTGGCTATGCCCTACTTGCCCCCCCCTCTACTATTCTACGGTCATAGGTTAGTGAACATATATGTATATTAATCAATATGGTTAGTAATTAGCATTTAGCAATAGTATCAATGAACAGAGTCTGACAACTCCCCCTAGTGAGGATCTCTGACTAACCCAGATTGGTCTGCCTTCCCCCTTCCAAGCCCTTCCTGTTTCCCAAATCTTTGGACATTTCTTCCCTTGGCAGGAGCACCAGGTAGATGGAGATCTGTTGCTGCGGCTGACTGAGGAGGACTTGAAGGGGGATCTTGGCATGGACTCCAGCATCACTCGCAAGCGGTAAGGCTAATCCCGCCCCCTGCCCTGCAAATCCCTTTGTATACACCCCAAATGCCATGAGAAGGGGGTGGTGCAATTACAGACACACTGAAGGGCTCCAAGGAAGGGGGGGGGGGGGAGAGAATGTCTGAAAGGACTGGAATGTGTCACTCAACAGAACCACCCGGAAAGTTTCTGAATGAGGCTGAACTTCTTCATTTTTTTTATAGTGGTCTTTTCAGCCTTTATTTAAAAATTGCAATGCAGGTTAAAATTCCAACTCAGTGAAAGCTTTCACTTATGTTGTCGAAGGCTTTCACGGCTGGAGTCCATTGGTTGTTGTAGATTTTCCAGGCTGTGTGGCCGTGGTCTTGGCATTGTGAGATCTGATGTTTCGCCAGAACTGTGACTGGCATCCTCAGAGGTGTAACCCAGAAAACTGGAGTTCTCTCTGGGTCAAATTGAGAAATTGGGTCAAAATGCCAGTCACAAAGCCTGGAAAATCTACAACAACCAACAAACGTTCACTTCATTGGCACTTCCTGTTAGAATTATCCAGTGGAAGGAGAAACAGGAAGTAGGGTTGCCAAGTCCAATTCAAGAAATATCTGGGGACTTTGGGGGTAGAGCCAGGAGACATTGAGGGCGGAGCCAGGAACAAGGGTGTGACAAGCATAACTGACCTCCAAGGGAGTTCTGGCCATCACATTTAAAGGGACAGCACACCTGGTCCAATCGTTTTGATACTTGGAGGGTACTTTGGGGAGAGGCACTAGATACTATACTGAAAATTTGGTGCCTCTACCTCAAAAAACAGCTCCCCCAGAGCCCCCGAAACCTCCAGATCAATTCCCCATTATACTCTATGAGAATTCATCTCCACATGGGGAATAATGAAGTGCCCAGCAGACGTTTCCCTCCCTCCCCCCCCCCCATTTCTGGTGACTCTGAAGTGAGGGATTGGCCTCTCTACTCATGAGTTGCTGCCAACTTCTTCAAAGTAACACAGACACCCCATCCCAAGAGGAAGCCTTTCTCAAGTAGAGACTGGAGCCTCTGGAGGGGAAAAGTCACATGGTGGCTTTGGAGGCGGGGCTTCCCCCTGCTGGCCAGTTGACTGGGGGCAGGAAGGAGCCTGGGAAAGTGGAAGAACCCCTGCTGGGACTTGGGGATTGGCAAGCCTAACAGGAAGACAGTCTGAGAGGTCCCAATCCTAGCACTGAAGATCTGGCCCTTGGGTTACCACAGTGTGATGAGAGCTGGGTTGTTTGGTGTCCCTGATCCGGCACAGACTTACCCCTGGGGAGAGTTGTCAACTTACAGATGAGGGCTGAGGATCTCACAGAATTGCAGCTGGTCAATAGATTACAGAGATCAGCCCCTTGGAGAAGATGGCTGCTTTGGAGGGTGGACTCTATGGAGCTCCCTCCTTTCCCCCAAACCCAAGAATTGACAGGGATTTCACATCCCAGAATTGGAGACGATGACAGACCCCTTGCTTATTCAGTTCTGTGAGGTAGATTGTTCCCGCCAAAACTGCTGTTTCTCACTCTAACTGAGCAACCCCCTTGCAGTGGGTGTTAATGCACATATTATAAATTTTTATGTGTTCCATGTTGTGATAGTAGAGTTAACTGCCCAAGGCCAGAGTTTTATTGTGGAAAAGCAGGAGTCCCGTCGATATTCCCTTTGTAAATGGCACTTGACGTGAAGTAAATAACTGAACAGGCAAGGGGTCTGTTGTAGAGACCAGTCGCTGGGCTAGCCCTGTGGGAGAGGAAGGCTGTCTCGCTCTCTTCTAGCCATATTGCATAAAAACACCAACCCCCAACTGCCCAATTGAATCGCTGCCCTACCTGGTGGTCCCCTTCTGCCTTCCCAGGTTTTTCCGTGAACTGACTGAACTGAAGACTTACGCCAATTACTCCACCTGTGACCGGAGCAATCTGTCTGACTGGCTGGGCAGCGTGGACCCCAAATTCCGCCAGTACACCTACAACCTAGTGACCTGTGGCATTGACCGGAACTTCCTCCACCGCGTCACTGAGCAGCAGCTGCAAGAAGACTGCCAGGTTGACGTTGGTTTCCATCGAGTCCGCATCCTCAATGCGGCACGTGGTGAGTGGTGGGGGGGAGGGAGTCTGTTATCTGGCTCCGCCCTGGGCAGGAAACCAAAGAACCATAGGGGAAGGACCCCAGCATTCATCTTAATGAAATCCTAAAGCAGGAAGCCTCACATCAACAAAATCCCATCACTTCTCCCACTATGGCCCTGACCTGGATAGCCTGATCTCATCAGAACTTGGAAGCTAAGCAGGGCCAACTCTGGAAACACTTGGATGGGAGAGCTCCTTGGAATACCAGCAGTCAGGAGGGCAGGGGCAGGCTTTAATCAGCTACCTCTCTGAATATCCTTCAGGCCCCCAATAGGGGTCAGTCACCAGAGGTCACCATGACTTCCAGGTATATATATCCACTAACATGTGCACGTGCAAATTAAAAAGAAAACCTTATCTTACTATCGATATGCACAGTTCAATTCTCCATTATATCCTATGGCTCGGGAGTCACATGTGGCTTTCATACATATTGCGTGGCGCTCAAAGCCCCCATCATCCTATCGGCCAGCCTGGAGAAAGCATTTCTCTCTTTAAATCACTTCTCCAAGCCAAGCCAGCTGGCAACTTGGAAAATGCATTTAAAGTTGCTTTCTTTCCACTTCCTCTCTCCCCCTATTTTTCCGCCGGCCTTCCTGCCTTGCGACTTTCAAATATCTGAAGTCCATGTCTTGTGGCTCTCAAACATCTGATGTTTATTCTATGTGGCTCTTATATTAAGCAAGTTTGGCCACCCCTGCCTATGGGAATCAGTCTCTACAGGGGTGGCCAACGGTAGCTCTCCAGATGTTTTTTGCCTACAACTCCCATTGGCCATGCTGGCTGGGGCTGATGGGAGTCATAGGCAAAAAACATCTGGAGAGCTACTGTTGGCCACCCCTGGTATAGGAAATAATGGAGTGCCCAGCAGCTATTTCCCTCCCTCCCCATTAAGTATGAAAGTATGAGAAGTGATCCTGGAAGCAAATTAAGATCTCAAAAACAAGAGGGCAGCCAAAGCCTCCACCCCCTCTCCCATGATCTGCCTTGTACTGGTTGCTACCGAGCCAATCTGTGCTTTTCCGTGGAAGAGGAGAAGAGATTCCTTATCATTTCTAGTTCCACTAAAGGGGAAAAAAACCCAGAACTATAAAATGGAAAGAGGGAACAAGTGGTGAGATGAGTAATTAAAAAGCTGGGTGCCAGTTCGGGACACAGTTAATTAAAGGCTTGATTGAAATCATCTGGAAGCTGCTGTTGAGCTACCACAAATGCTGGTGGAGAACTTTATTGGTTGACAGAAACCCCATGGGACCCAATGGGAAACACATGCAGGATTTCGCTGCAGGGCAGTAATGCGCTACCCAGTTTTGCCTTTGCTATGTTAGGTGGGCATCGTGACATTTCAGTGGGAATATATAACATGATGGTTCTGGATTGTGCTTTGGCTTCTAGTTGTCTGCAGCTGAGCACGGCAGTGGTGTTGCTAGGGCAGGGAGTGAAAGCAGCTAGCTCATGCCCATCTTTCTTTCTTCCTCTCAGCTTTGTGGGGAGCCAGCCTTTCCCGCCTTTGGAAATTGAAATGACAGGTGTGCATATCAATGAATTGATAAAATTGATCACTGGTTCACCCAGCCATCTCCCTCCCTCTCCTGTTTGGAGCCAGTTTGGTGTAGTGGTTAAGTGTGCAGACTCTTATCTGGGAGAACCGAGTTTGATTCCCCACTCCTCCACTTGCACCTGCTGGAATGGCCTTGAGTTAGCCATAGCTCTAGCAGAGGTTGTCCTTGAAAGGGCAGCTGTTGTGAGAGCCCTCTCAGCCTCTCTCACCTCACAGGGTGTCTGTTGTGGAGGGAGAAGATATAGGAGATTGTAAGTCGCTCTGAGACTCTGATTCAGAGAGAAGGGCGGGGTATAAAGCTGCAGTCTTCTTCTTCCTCCTCCTCCTCCCCCAGCCCATGTTTTTGACGGGCTATCCAAGTCTTGTTTTTCAGGAGCATCAAAGAACCTCATGGACTCCAGCTTTCTGTATTCCTACTTTATCACCCTTTTGCTTAAAAACTTTTAAATACAAAGAGCAGGAGGCAGAACAGGTTTCTCAGTGGGGTTCCAGGCGCATGCCAATCAGGGCTGCTTTGAACAGTCCCTTCCCAGAAAAGAAGAAAATGGATGACTGGACTGAAGACAGAGGGAGCATTTCCAAAACGGATTCATGGCTCTAAAAATGTTCCATTGGTGTTCACCCTCTGTTGAATTCCTGACTGGCCTCTTTCCAGTCAGGAAGAGCCAGTTTGGTGTAGTGATTAAGTGTGCGGACTCTTATCTGGGAGAACCGGGTTTGATTCCCCACTCCTCCTCTTGCACCTGCTGCAATGGCCTTGGGTCAGCCATAGCTCTGGCAGAGGTTGTCCTTGAAAGGACAGCTGCTGTGAGAGTCCTCTCAGCCCCACCCACCTCACAGGGTGTTTGTTGTGGGGGAGGAAGATAAAGGAGATTGTGAGTCGCTCTGAGACTCTTTGGAGTGGAGGGCGGGATATAAATCCAATATCTTCAACTTTATCTTCTTCTTCTTCCATTGAACAGGGGCTATTTTTTTTTTTTTGTAGAATAAGCCCAGCAGAATTTCTTTGCAAATTAGGCCGCACCTCCTGACATCACCATTGTTTCACACAGGGTTTTTCACACAAGGAGAGTCAGTTTGGTGTAGTGCTGAAGTGTGCGGACTCTTTTCTGAGAGATCCAGGTTTGATTCCCCACTTCTCCACTTGCAGCTGCTGGAATGGCCTTGGGTGAGCCCTAGCTCTCGTAGGAATTGTCCTTGAAAGGGCAGCTTCTGGGAGAGCTCTCTCAGCCCCACCCACCTCACAGGGTGTCTGTTGTGGGGGAGGGAGATAAAGGAGATTGTGAGCTGCTCTGAGATTCAGAGTGGAGGGTGGGATATAAATCCAATATCGTCGTGTTCTTTTTTGTAGAAAAAGCCCAGGTGGGACTCATTTGCATATTAGGCCACACCCCCTAATACAAAGCCAGCTGGAACTGCATTCCTGCTTTTAAAAAGCCCTGCATTGAACTCTGTGGTAGGGAAGATCAGTAAAGGACAGCCAGGGGGGGAAATGTTTTCCTGAGGTCTCCAAGCCTTGCTGCCAGCAGGCCAGCCTGAAGGGAATGAATGAGAGCCACAGATGCTGCCCAGGATTTTTTCAATCCACTGTTGGATCTGCTTGGCCAACATGTGGGCAGGAGCAGAGCAGTCAAAACTCTGGTTTGCTTCAGAAGGCCAGCGATTCCATCCCCTACCATTCCTCTGCTGGCTTCTGGGCTCCTCCTTTCTCTTCTCTCTGGGGTCCTCTTGAAGCCTTGAAGACCCTTTCTGATGTTTGGAAGGGCTGAACAGTCAGTGCCTGTGGCTCAAGTCGAGCCCTTCACCCTTGCTTGCTTTTTTCCTGCCCAGAGATGCTCCACTCCCCCTTGCCCTACACCAATGGGAAAGCCACCTTGGAGGGGACAGACGTGTTCATCAGCTACCGAAGAATCTCAGGCTCCCAGCTGGCCAGGTGAGAGGGCTGCCAGGCATGAGGTGCATGAAGTGTGGCAGTGCATGTAGTCTGGAGACCTTTTTGGCAAAACAAAAAAGGCCCCTTTTAAAGAAGTGGCATGCCGAGAGGCCAAAAGAGAGAGAGATTGGGTGGGCAGTGGTCACGGGCTTCAGCTGAAAGGGAGGATTCAGTCTACTAGAGACCTCTCCAATGGAAGATGGCATGGTATAGCTTGATCTCATCAGATCTTCGAAGCTAAGCAAGGTCAGTACTTGGAAGGGAGACTACCAAAAAAATGACTTTGCGGAGGAAAACAAAAGCAAACCGTCTCTGCTTCTCCCTTGCCTTGGAAGCCCCTTCCTGGGGTCACCAGAAGTTAGAAGCTAAGCCGGGTCAGTCCTTGGAAGAGAAACCACCAAGGAAGGTTCTGCAGAGGAAGGCGATGGCCAACCACCTCTGCTTCTCCCTTGCCTTGAAAGCCCCTTGCTGGCGTTGTCAGCTGTGACTTGACAGTGCTTTACACACACGCAGTTGCCTTTCCAGTTCAGAGTCCCTTAGTTATAGCTATGCGGGATGCTTCATAGCCTGCTTGTAGGAATGCCAGCTTCAACTTTAGAAATGATCAGAAATTTGGGGGTGGGACCTGTGGAGGGGAGGGTTTAGAGAGGGAAGGGGCCTCAAGAAGCTATGGTGACATAGCATCCACCTTCCAAAGCAGTCCTATTCTCCAGGTGAACTGTTCTCTGGAGATCAGTTGTAATTCTGGGAGATCTCCAGATCCCAACTGGAGACTGGCAATGCTACCTACTTGGCAGTTTACCCAGGGGCATCCCACTCTCTGCTGCTGGAGACAGATTGCTAGGCTAGATGGTGCTTTTGGTCTGAGATGGCCAGATGATTCTTCCCTTCTGATACCTCCTTGCTCTTTGCCAGCCTCTTGAAAGTCCACCTCCAGCTGCACGGATTCACCGTCTTCCTGGATGTGGAGAAACTGGAGGCTGGGAAGTTTGAGGACAAGCTGATCCAGAGCGTCATGAGTGCCCGCAACTTCGTGCTGGTCCTTTCCTCCCATTCCTTGGATAAGTGCATGGAAGACAATGAAGGCAAAGACTGGGTGCACAAGGTAAGTGTGCCGTCGTGGGGAGGGGAGAATGGCAAGGGACCAAATGGCCTGCAGCATCATGCGGCTCCCTGGACGGCAGCTGCATTGCAGAAAGACGCTGGCAATGCGAATAACTCGAGAGGTCCTTCCTCCACCTCTCGAGAAAACCATGGTGGGCATTCTGCAATCTCTCTGGGCATGTTCCGAAACTGGCTTTGCTCACAGATCTAAGCACTCTGGTGGTTTCTGCTTTGGACTTTCTTCCTTTATTGAACATATGAAGCTGCCTTCTACTGAATCAGACGCTCGGTCCATCCAAGTCAGTATTGTCTACTCAGACTGGCAGCGGCTCACCAGGGTCTCAGGCTGAGGTTTTTCATGCCTACTTGCCTGGACCCTTTTTAGTTGGAGATGCCGGGGATTGAACCTGGGACTTTCTGCTTATCAAGCAGATGCTCTACCACTGAGCCACCGTCCCTCCCTGCAAAGCCTTGTGGGCAATTCCTGGTGAACTTCCAGCAGGAGGAGGGGAACTTTGCAGGCATTTCAGAGGCCACCTCGGTATCCCTCTTTTTCTGGGATTAGGCATTTAATTTGGAAAGTTAGGCTAAGATGGTGCAGGTCACAGAATCCAGTTTTCCTTGGAGCTTAAAAGGGAGGAGGAGCAAGATGAACCAGCAGGGATGCTCATCTAATTTTGCTAGCTGACTCATACCTTTTTTTTCTGACCTAAAAGCAAAGACCAGAACTGCTTAGCCATCACCTGAGTTCAGCTGATAGCGTGTGGCTGACCCAAGGTCACCCTGCAAGCCTCCAGGGCAGAGTGGAGATTCGAAACTGGGTTTTCCAGATCCTATGACATTATAACCACTACACCATGCTGGTTTTCTCTGTCTTCCCACTGAATGAAACCAACCCCAAGAGACATCAGGGTGCAAAGCTTTCAGGCCACCCCAGTTAATAACTCCTCAGACTCAGGGGGGGGGGGTTGGAGGAGACAGGAAAGGCTACAGCTGCCTGTGGTCTGACTCAGGTAGCTTCATGTGGCTGATCCTGGGTATTCAGACTTGCAGATTAGATGAATTGGGCACCTTCTTGCTTCTTACAGAAATGGTACCTCCAAGACTTTGCTGATTCCCTCCAGTTCGGTGTAGTGGTTAAGTGCATGGACTCTTATCTGGGAGAACCAGGTTTGATTCCCCACTCCTCCACCTGCACCTGCTGGAATGGCCTTGGGTCAGCCATAGCTTGCGTAGTTGTCCCTGAAAGAGCAGCTTCTGGGAGAGCTCTCTCAGCCCCACCCACCTCACAGGGTGTCTGCTGTGCGGGGTGTGGGGGGGAGGTAAAGGAGATTGTGACTGTTCTGAGACTCTGAGGGTGATTTCACACAGGAGGTTTGCCCCGACCTAGCTCTGCCTCCCATTCGGATTAAAAGTGCACGATCACATGAGCACATCTGCTCTCCCAGCTGCACCTGCACTCACCCCGTCTCCAGACGCCTCCTATCCATATCAAAAAGCTACCTGGATTTTCCCGATAGCGTCCCCCGAATCAGATGTAGGTCGCATAATCGGCAGGTGTCTGAAAGCCCCAGGGCGACTCATAAGCAGAAGAGCTGTGTGATCACACCAAGCCAGTTGGGTGTAGTGGTTAAATGTGCGGACTCTTATCTAGGAGAACTGGGTTTGATTCCCCACTCCTCCACTTGCACCTGCTAGCATGGCCTTGGGTCAGCCATAGCTCTGGCAGAGGTTGTCCTTGAAAGGGCAGCTGCTGTGAGAGCCCTCTCCAGCCCCACCCACCTCACAGGGTGTCTGTTGTGGGGGAGGAAGGTAAAGGAGATTGTGAGCCGCTCTGAGACTCTTCGGAGTGGAGGGTGGGATATAAATCCAATATCATCCAATATCATCATCCAGCCATTTCCAGCAAGGTCCAGGTCCCACAGCCCGCCCCCGCCCCCCCCCCCCCGCAACCCCTCTCCAAGGTGCGCTTCTCCGATTGAGCGCACATAAGGGGGCCTTATTTAAAGAGACAACCCTTTCTGCAGCGGGTTCGTGGTTGAGCTGGGCTAGCAGTGTGAATGGGCAACCACTAGCCACTGTCGGGATCCTGCCGCTTCAGCAGTGGCTGTCTGATAGCCCAGAAATGGTTCAAACGTTAGCGATTTTTATTTTTGGAACGGGATAAAATCGTGTCAGTTTCACAGTGTGAAACCAGCCTCAGATTCAGAGTGGCGGGCGGGATATAAATCCAATATCTTCATCTGTCACCACTGGTCAGTCTTTCCTGGGAAATGTACCGAAGTTCCACATTCTGCTCTGAAGAAACCTAGAACCGAGTCTAACCTGAAGTGACCTTAACTGGGGGCCTTCCCCGTGATGCCCAGTGCTCTCTCCACAGCGGAGGCTGTTTTTATGCACTCCAAAGAAAAAGGAAGGGGAAAGAAAGACTTCTGGTTTCTTTAACAGGAAATCGCCATGGCCTTGAGCTGCGGGAAAAATGTCATCCCAGTGACAGACCATTTCGAGTGGCCTGACCCCAAGACACTCCCTGAGGACATGCGGGCTGTCCTGAAATTCAACGGCATCAAGTGAGTGGGCAGAGGAACCCCCTCCCACAGGGCACAGTGGGGGGCAACAGGATCCATTCTCTTTGCCGGAAAAGGTGGAGGGTGCAAATCTGGGGGAATGTTCTTTTCTTGGGGCAATGCACGTCAACCGATTGGGAACTGGTCTGTGTGGTTTTCCTCCAAAGAGACGGCTGTGAGTTAAGAAAAACAGCTT